>NW_021703772.1:3959811-4372590 GCF_005190385.1 Monodon monoceros | reverse complement strand
TTCCTCAAGCATGCTCCCCACCTTCCTCAAGCATGCTCCCCACTTTCCCACGGGTAAGGTGTGAACATCTTGCGTTGAAACTGACCACCTGCCATGTTCCATGCTGCGTGTCATCCTCGAAGCATCCCTGGGGAAGCCTCCCACCGCTCCACTGGAGTGGGAGGGAGGTGATGGCCCTCAGAGGCGGGGTCAGCATCTGAACCCGGGTCTACACGATTCTGAGCTGAAACCACGATTCAAACCACACTGCCACCTCCACCTCTCCCCAAAATAAAAGAGCCCCTGCCACCGCCCTGAGACACACAGCCAGAATGTGTGCCACGATGACAAGTAAGAAATAAGACTCTGTGTCCACTTTCCCGGGTGCCAAGACAGTATCTTTCCACATGCTACTGGTCATCTGCAATTTCTCTTCCTTAAGTTGTTCATCCATTTGTTTTACCTGTTTTTATGTGGGATTGTTTTTCTGCTAAACTGTGGGGCTTCTTTATGTATTCTGAGTTTATGTGTTCCACAGCTTGCCTTCTGGCTGAAAAGCTGGTTTCCCACTACGACCCAGAATAGGCTGTGGCCCTTCCCTCTGCCTCTGACCCAGCTGGGAAGGGCGGTCCTGCCCTGGATTCCATGGGAGTCCAGCTCCAGTCCTCCTGGAGGGTCTGATCCCAGGCCTTTCAGGAGCTGAAATCCCAGAGTGCACTGCCCACCCCTGTGCCAGAACCGACTAGGCCTCCTGGTTTGGCCTGCTCACTGCCCTGGGTTTCCACTCTGCTCCTGGTGCAGAGATTTTCAACTTGGATTAAAAAAAAAACAAGTTTTTTATTTTCAATTTTAAATATTTTAGTTTTGTTTTATAATTTAATATTATACTATTAAATATATACTAATATATATAAATATATAAAATATATATAAAATAAAAAATAAAAAATATATAAACTAATATACTATTAGTATATTATAAACATAAATTATAAATAAAAATATTAAAAATAAAAGTTTTAGATAAAAAATGAAAATCCTTAAAAATATTTTTCTTTTTTTATAATTTGATTTTTGTTTTATTGATCAAAATTCCAAATTAAAAATAATTAACATTTACAAAGTAGATGTCATACACTACGTTATTTAAATATGGAAAGCCACTTAGCTATACTCTGAACATTTTTCAAAATTAAGTACTGTGTTGTCACTTCACTTTTTGTGCTAGACTCTACTGAGCTACCTCTGCTCTCTAAATAAATCCCCTTAAATTCAAAAGAAACATTTCCTTTGTTAATTCTGAGTACTTGGAATAATTTAAGAACAAAGCAACATCCTTAATTTTAGAGAAAGATAAATATGGAAATCATAGTATTAACAAAACCTCAGTTTGCTGGACTTTTGTTTAATTTCTAAACCTACTGACATGTTAGTGCTCATAAAACAAGAGAGGAACTTAAATCTGTTACTGTTTCTACACTAACTTGTATACTTTAAAAAAATTATTTTACTCAAGTATAGTTGATATACAACGTTGTATTAATTTCTGCTGTTTCTATCATTTTTATGTGCTTAGAGCAGAGATGGAAGATTTTTATCTTCCTGGCCAAAAGTGAAAAGCTTCTCTTGATGTGAAAAGTCTTTAGGGTTCTGGTGATGCGTGACGGGTAATAGCTCACATTTACATCATATCAGTCACTGTTCTAAGTACTTTACATATATTAACTCATGTGATTCTCAAAACCCTATGAGGTGGGTATTATTATTACTCCAGTTTACTGATGAGGAAACCAAGGCACAGAGAAGTTACTGCCCGAAGTTGTGTGATTTGAACACAGGATTTGCAGCCAGGCTCCAGAGTACAGGCTCTGAACCTTTATTGCCTCCAGTTTGTCAGGACAAATCCCGGGGCAGAGGAGCGCTGGACACCACAAGGAAACCAAGATTTATAGCTAAAAACGAAACTCTTCCTCCCTCCCAGCGCCCCACTGAGGCTGGATACTAAATATTGCCCCTGGCACTCCATCCCTCGGTTCAAGTACCAGATTCTCCAAACTTGGCAATATTTAAAAAATACTGCTAGTGAAAGAGCACTCTGATAGACAACTTCATTATAACAGAGAAAAGTCACTACCAAAAGTTAGAATTCCAGGGCTTCCCTTGTGGCGCAGTGGTTGAGTCCGCCTGCCGATGCAGGGGACACGGGTTCGTGCCCCGGTCCGGGAGGATCCCACATGCCGCGGAGCGGCTGGGCCTGTGAGCCATGGCCGCTGAGCCTGCGCGTCCGGAGCCTGTGCTCCGCAACGGGAGAAGCCACAGCAGTGAGAGGCCCGCGTACGGCAAAAAAAAAAAAAAAAAAGTTAGAATTCTACTTAGCCCAGGACCTCTCACTCGTTGCATGATAAATGGGTACAAAGAAGCTGAGGAGATTCTTAGTTTACCAAAGCCCAGACTTCCAGCATCTGAGAGGGGGCCAGGGACCCAAGGCGTTCACTGACCTGACAGGTGACGCAGGCCCCACGTGCCACCAGGCTCGACACATGTTCCCATAAAACAGAAAATCCACTCGTTTTGTAGAATAAATAGGGCTCAGGGCCTAGATGTGGCAGGACGACGTTACAGAAGAAAATTACAGGCTAATTTTGTTTGGAACTCGGATCTGAAATTCCACTCAGCAAACAAAACACAGCGCCAGATCAAAAGCATTGTTCCCTCTGACCAAGGAGGGGTCACCCGGGAAATTCACAAGAGTCAGGAAAGCTGGACGAAATACCGCACAGGACAGTAAAAACTGTGGATTATTTTCACAGATGCCAAGAAGATGCTCAATAAATTTAATTTATGGCATGTGCCTGATTAAGAATACTGTCCACACACCCCAAAGACGTTGATGATGACGATCTCTTCAAAATGCTGAAAACCAGAGACCATAAGTATTTTCAGTAGAGAAACACCAGAAAGCTAAAAAATACAAGTACAAAAAGGATGAAACAGATGGAAAAGGGATCGATACAAAAGATTTCAAAAAACTGCTTGTAAATGACACCACTGCAAAATCCAAGGAAATCATTAAGAAGTCAATTAATACAGCAGAGTTGCAAGACATAGATAAAAGCCCCAAAAACTAAATGCAGAGAAAAAATACGAAAAACAAAACCCCATTTGCAGTGCTGATCAAGAACATTAAACATTCAAGAATACATATGGCTAGAGCCACACAAGACGTAGCTGAAGAAAATTCTGGAATGCTAGCTGCAGAGGACTGGAACAGGCAGAAGGCGGTCTCTGTTCCTGCCTGGAGAGACCAGATAGAAAGAAAGCAGATTCTTGAGACTGACAGGCAGATTTAATATGACCAAGAATTTGGTAATAATATCCAGGAGACTCTGGAAATAAATCTAGTCATAATTTCTATATGTAGGGGTGGAGTTGATAATAAAAGATAAAGGGTATTTATCAGACTTTAAAGCATTTAACGCACCAGCAAGCATTCAGGTGTGTTACGCCACCCATGGAGGCTGCTTCCATAGCGTGCAGGGGGGTGACTTGAATCCCATAAAGACCCACACCAATCATTAGCAAGGGATCTTGGGTAAAGGAGGCTTCCACCAGGGGCAACAAAAGCCAAATTAATGGATGGGACACACCTAGAATTTAAGACTTTGCTTTGGGGCAGATCCAGCCTGGGGAAGCCTTGTTGCCCTAGTGCAGTGCACTCCCGGGCTTCTACCCAGGGTCAAAGAGGCAGGAATCCCTCCAGAGCCAGGGCAGAGCTGACTCCTAACTGGAACCTTTAGCCAAAGACCATCCTGGGGGCTTGATCCTTCCAAGTCCTGACATTTGGGCTGCAGCCTCTTTCTTCCTCCCCTGCTGTCTTTCAGGGGACCCTTGTTGGACAGACCAGGCAAGGTTGTTGGTTGATGGGGAGATATTAAGTAGCTGTGTGAGCATGCAACCCTGCATTTGCTACCCTCTCCCCTGGAGACTGGCTTCAGCTTTCCAGTTTCCCCGCTGCCTTGCTGCCCCTCCACGTGTGTCTACTGGTTACAACCCTATCGCTCCCTGGACCCCCAGCCAGTGCGGCCTCCACGTCGTCTCTCGAAGCCTCAGTCCATCCTGAGCCCCACCCTGCCTCACAGCCAAGGTCTCAGCATCCTTCTGCTGAGCCAGCGCCCACGAAGATGATCTGAGACACGGAATGTGGCGAGATGAGGTTTTAATAGGACCGTTATGGAGACGTAACTCACGTACCATAAACTCACCCTCGTACAGTGCACAGTTCGGTGGGTTTGTTTTTTTTTAGCATATTCACAGAGTTGCGCAACCTTCACCTTTCTCTGATTTCAGTACATTTTCATCACTCTAAAGAGAAACCCTATACCCGCTAGCAGTCACTCCCTATTTGCCCTTATCCGCCTTCCTCCCGGCCCCTGGCAACCCACTCATCTAATTTGTCTCTATTTATTTGCCTATTCTGGACATTTCACATAAGTGGAATCATATAACAGGTGGCCCTTTGTGACTGGATCCTTTCACTCAGTATAACTTTTCCAAAGCCCACTGTGTTGTGGTGTGTATCACTACCTCATTTCTTTTTATTGCCTAATAATGTTCCATTGCATGTATATACCACATTTTGTTTATCTGCTCATCAGTAAATGGACACATGGGGTGTTTCTGCCTTTGGGCTCTTGTAAATGATGCTGCTATGAGCATTCCAATACACGTTTTTGTGTGGACCTATGTTTTTATTTCTCTGCGGTATGGCAAGGTGGTTTGTAAAGCTGTAAGTGCTCCAAGCTTAAAATGAGAACCCGTCTCTTGAGGTAGTCGGTCTCAGGAGGGTCACTTAACCTTGTACCTTCACTTCCTCAAGTGACAAACCTGGATAATGACACCTACCCTGGACACCCCACAGGATTACTGATGAATGGGATAACAGACGTTAAAGTGTTCTTGAAATTTTAAATGTGCCTTGTAAAGAGAAGGTAGTATTTTATCCATGAGACCACTTAGAATTTTTTTAAAGTACGTGATTGGTTTCAGACTTCAGCACATGACCTAGAAATGTTACAGATATTGAAGTGAGAAGGACTGTGGGCGCAGAAGACTGAATATGACAGTTGAAAAAGACCAGATTGTTATTTCTACAGCTTGGCAGTTTTCCTATAACTGGGGGATGGAGGGTTGATGCATAGGTGGGCGGAGGGGGAAAAAAAGACTTAAATATTCAGACATAAACATGTACTTCGATACAAAATCTTGCAAAATGGGAATTCTCAAGTTATTTTATATATGATAAACCTTCAAATTCTTCCAATACTATCTAGGTGTTTGTACTGTTTCTGGAATATTCCTTGGCATTCTTGCTCTAAGGGAGGCCTGGCTCTCCCCTCAGAACACAGCCTCTCCTGCAGCCGTCCCTCCGTCCCAGAGCCCTCGGACCATAGCACGGAGTGGGGCCAGATCCTGGCTCCTAAGCCCACCTCCAGACCATTCTCCCTCCCACCCCCGACACTCCCTGGTTTGCAACCTCGTTTCATCAGAGGGTATCACCCTCGGCCCCTCAGCATCACCACCATCTACCATCTACATCATCTTTCCAGGCCCCACCAGGACATCTACCCACCGAACAGCATCTTTATCAAACAGCCTCTACCCTGCCTCATCTTCCCGCCATAAACCACCTGAGCTCCTCTCTGTGTCTGCTGGGGCCCGTGCCCCCACTAGCAAGGATGTCACCCCACTTCTCCTTCCTCCTCCCATGTCATCCCGCTTCCTTTATACTGGCCATTCCCTTCAGCAAACAAATAGGCTATTGTCTCCTATCTTAAAAAATTCTTTCTCTGGACCCCATCTCCCTTGCCACCAGCTACAGCGAAATGCCTTTAAAAAGCCAGTGCTGTGCTGCCTATGATTTCTCTCCTCTTCCTCTCTCCTACATTCATTCTAGTCCACCTTTCCACTCCATCACCCCCTGAAGGTGAAGGTCACCGCTGGACTCCACACTGCTAAATCCATGGTCAATTCTCAGCTCTCGTCTGGCTTGTCTTGCAGCATTTGACAGAGTCTGTTACTCCCTCCTCCAAGAAACTCTACTTTTTCTCCTGGCTTCCAAGGCACCACAATCTTGTTTCCTTCTCAGTGATCACTCCTTTGGTTCCTTTGCTGGTCTCTCCTCCTCCCCATCTCTTGCCATTGGATGACCAAGTCTTAGTCCTTGGACCTGTTCTCTCTTCTGTCTACACTCATCCCATGTCTCGTAAAGACCATCTATGCCAACAGCTGTCGAATTTATATTTCATACACAGCCCTCTCATCTGAATTCAAGTCAACTGTCTACTTGTATCCACTTGATGTCCAACAGGCACTTCAAACTCAACACGTCCAGAACTGAACTCCTGATCTCCCCCACCCGCAAAGCCTGGCAAGCCCTTAGCCTCGCTGCTCTTACTTCCTGGCCTGGAAAACAGGGTTACTGAGAGCTGGAATGCAGGTTGGAGCTGCAGTGCCTGGTTGACACCATGTCCTTGCTGTGTATGAACTACTTAGCTTCTTTGTGCCTAAGTCCTCATCTGTAAAACGGAAATAATATTAACGACTCTTACATTACAGGGGAGTCATGAGTTATTACATTCAAGCACTCAGAACTGTGCCTGCAGAGTCAGCACTATAATAGATGTTTGAGATGACCATTATGAAATAACTGCTGGGCTGGTGCTGTGTAAACGGCACAGTGCTGGGTGAATACTCCTTGGTGCCACTGCCACCTGACTCGCGTTTCTTAGTGAAAAGCAACATGGTACAATAAAGCTTCCTCAAGATCTTTCTTAAATATCGGGACCTGGGTGTTTTCACAAAGCACTGTATGTTACTGGGTTAGATTAACAAAAAAGCAGGCAATGAACTGAACATAGACACTGCTTCCTCAAAAATACATCCACAAGGGCTTAGCGGGCATAAGCATTGGGCCTGGAGGAGCTCATCTCTATGTGGGGCAGGGATAGCACAAGGGGAGTTGGCAGGTCTAAGTGTATGGCATTCCCTGTCTACAGAAGCTGATGCTCTCTGCTGAGGTGTATCTTTACTTGCTAAAACTGCAAAAAGAAGAGGTGGGGGAGGAAAGAAACGGAAAAGAAGCACAGCAGGCTATCTTTTTGTCTGGAGAAGCCCACCCCATGGCTATGGCCGGGCGGCCCATCACTTACGCGTTCGACATGCTGGCTACTTTCCCTCTTTCCCTCGCCCGCTGGGAAGCTCTTCTGTTGTCCTCTGAAGGGCGGCTGGCTGCAGGGGTCGGGACACAGCCGGAGGGCGTTGGGGTAAGTTCCTTCTGGAGGGAGGGACTGGGGTTGGGGATATCTTTTCACTTCGGGAAGGGAAAGGCGATGGGAAGGGAAAGGCGATAGGCAGGGATGAGAGCAGCCGCCGAGTGGGGGATTCGAGCCTTCTCGTCTAGACCCCCAGGCTCCGGAACCTTACTGTGGCCCGGCAGTGAGAAGGCGCGAGGCGGAACCTAGCTACGGACGCTACGCCTGAGCAGCGCGGGTCCGCTCCGCCGGCGCGCTCCCGCCCCCTTCGCGCTAGGCGCCTGCGCCGCCTCCTGCTGTTTCCCTGGCAACCGCGCCGAATGCCGAAGGCCGGCAATCCTCGCAGGAACCACGCGTAGTACCCGCCTCCCGGAGGACCCGCCCAGCGTTCCGCGGGATTGGCCCCGGGTCCTGTCCACCCGCTCGTTGTCCTCCACGCCGTTGTTCCGCTTTTCCGTTTGCCCATTTTCGTCCACCTTCAGATATGTAGCCTTGGGCGAGGTCCTTAATGATGGTAGCCCCAGTCTTCCCGTCTGTAAAGTGGGGTAACAGTCATTCGTTCCTTCGAAACCTTACTGGGTATCTACTCTGGGCTAGCGCAGACGTAGGTTCTGGGGGTGCAGGGCAGATGCAGATGCTGCCCTTCTGAGGCTAAATGAAAATGAAATACGGCGACAGTGCGTTGTGAATGCAAGATGCCGTGTGGATGTTAGTTATTAGCAAGTCACTGTGTTTGTGTGCATTGTTCTTCTTTCATCATTTTTGGTAACTGTTGAGGTTTATTTGCAAATTTTATAATCTGCAATTTCTAGTGGAACATTTTTAGAACTAATGCACTTGAAAGAGTATATAGAGGGCAAACACGTAAAAAGGACAGAATAAATCTGGATCACACAACCCTTCTCCCACAATTACTAATGAAATAAACAAAAGAATAGTAAAAAAAAAAAAAGGAAGAAAGAAAGAAAAAAAAAGGAAAAGAAAAGGAGAGCCAAACAAAAAATTAAGTACAACTTCATGCCATAAACTTCAAAAGCTACTCAATGAAATAGAAACCTGCAGTGGACAATGGCGTCTAATCTCATCCCCACTCCCCCGCAAAATCCCTATTAGGGAGAGAAAGTACCAAGTAGGCAAAGTACCAAGAATTCTCACTAATACTTTTCAATACAAGGAAGTCAGGAATCTGATAATTGAGATGAAAGGTGAGTAGGGTAAGTGAGCTACCTGGGGAAATCCAGGTGAGATAAAACTAACACTAGTCGAAACAATCACTACCACCCACAGGGCCCTTCCGGAACTAGAAAAAAATCACTAGGGCTTTGCCACTTTTTAGGACTTTACACTGAATTGAGGCAAAGATTCAAAGTCAAAGGACATTTTGTCACAGGAAGAGGATATACTCCCAAGAAGCGTGAGGGATGGTGGTAAAAGAGTTTACCAAAATCTCAGGAGAGAAAGCAGAGCGCAGACCTTGCAAAGACTCAGAGGATCGGTCCTTATCCTTACCCTGTGTCCAGGCTATAGAAAGGTGGATAAAAATACAATTTTTCCAGCTCTCAAACTCAGTCAGATACAGTGAGAAAGCAGTCAAGGAGAATTTGCTCACATTATATACGAGGAACTGGAAGATATACAAAGAGCAATCCATATTAAATATGAATAAGAAGCAGTATATCCACTATCTAAATGCAAGACTTCAATAAAAGGGGAAGGAAAAAAAGGATTACAACAGGTGAAGAACCTAGCCTGGAAAAAAGGTAACCAAACAGAAGAAAATTCTTTACATGTGTTTTATACTATAGAATAAGTTAATAAGAATAGAAGTTTAATAGAGTAAGTTCTGGGAGTAATATAAAACAACATAATTAGAAGGAAAAGAAGATTGTATAGCTAACGAAACAAATGAACATCAGAAATAGTCCAATATAGGAACTAAATTAGAAAAACCAAGGAATGGACTGGGCACAATTCATCTGAATTACTGACTTAGAGGAAAAGCTTAAATCAATTGCAGGGAAGGTAAAAGGAAAAGACAGATGTTTAAGCAATTAGAAAGGTTTACTTGATATTCCTGAAAAAGAAAGCTCCAATTAAGTTTTTCAAAGATCTAAAGAAACATTTCTGAAATAAAAGAATGAAACTTACAGATCAAAAGTTCTCATCGTGTTCCAGGAAAAACTGACATAGAACAACCAACACCTAAGAAATCCTGGATATGTTATTGAACTTCAAGGAGAAGTGATACAGAGAATCTGGTTGGCCTCGAATTTCTCCTCAGTACCTTTCAATGTCAGATGAAAAGCTAGAGGTATTTACAAAGTTCTTGGGGGAAAATGTGAACCAGGATATTTCTACTCATTGCAGTTAATATTCCAAAATATGAAAGCTCTCAGGTAATACAGCACTCACGTAAATTGGCATGTTTCAAGTGCAAGTAATAGAAAACCCAGTGTCCAATGGCTTAAACAATAAGAGGATTTATAGGGCTTCTCTGGTGGCGCAGTGGTTGAGAGTCCGCCTGCCGATGCAGGGGACACGGGGACACGGGTTCGTGCCCCGATCCGGGAAGATCCCACATGCCGTGGAGCGGCTGGGCCCATGAGTCACGGCCACTGAGACTGTGTGTCCGGGGCCTGTGCTCCGCAACGGGAGAGGCCACAAGAGTGAGAGGCCCGCGTACCGCAAAAAAAAAAAAAAAAAAAAAAAGAGGATTTATAATCTCCCTTAACAAGAATAGAGGTGAGGCTCTTTGGGAGCCAATGATTTCAGTGGCTCAGTGACATCATCAATCTTTGATGGGCTTTCTATCTTTTGGAGCTGTCATCCCTGGGATGTCAAATGGCTTCCCTCTACAGTGGCTCTAGACGTTACAGCCTCACTCTGTAACATCTCAAGATAGAAAAAGGACCAGCTGGGAAATGTGACCGCCATTATTGTCGTATACCTGCATTAAGAGAGAGAGAGGTAGATAAAAGAACCGCATCAGGCAGTATGGGCTGTTGGGTTGGCAACATTCCATATGAGCCAAATCCCATGAGCTCTTCTGGAAAACAAAACACTTGAGGATGAAATCCAGTGATCGAAAGATACAAGTCATGTGAAAAGGAGGAGCAGGTACTCAGTATAAGACAGTGAAACAAGGTCTCCCAACTCTGCATACCAGGAGAACAAACATAGTTGTTCTCTGATTATATCCCTTGAGCTCTGCCAGTTGCTACACTTATCGACCACTTTTTCTACGCCAGGGACAGTTTAGGACCTGATATATATTAATTCATTAAATCGTCCCACTAACTTCATGAGTTGAGTAATATTTTCATGCTCATTTTACACACGTGGAAACTGAGACTCAGAGAGGTTAAGTAACTGTGTATCCAAGGTCATCCTCCAGTTGATGGTGGAGTTGGTATTCGGACCACCTGCTAGTCTCCCTTTAAAGACCACACCCCTAATCATTATCTCTGTGCTGGTAGCCACACCTACCTTAACTGATATTTGTTTAAAAATTTGGTTTCCTGTGAGACAAATGTTACTAAGAAGAGTATTCCTCAAACTACTTTTCCTTTTAGAAAAAACATTGCTACTTAATTATGCAGATCCAGTAGAAAAGGCGACTTTGTCCTCAGTAGTTAATAATTTATGCAGCTTACTAATCAGACTGCCAGGTCTCTGGGCAAATTCATCTTCTCGGTCCTCCGGATATATGTGAAGTCATTTGGGCAAATATTAAATGATGCCTGTTATATGCAAAGCACAATGGTTCCCACTGTGCAAGAGGAAAGGATGAGTCTGGCATGAACGGATCTTGCCTTCCAGGAGTAGAGGAGGTAAACATCCAGGAGAATGATGATCTCAGGCTTCATTATCCCGTTCCTGGAGGAATGACAGGCCTGGAAGAGCCAATCAGAGGTTGTCTGGTTTACTTCTGTCTCAGATGCTTTAAGCCCCCAGGACATTCCTGTTTCTTGAGCATCCCTTCTTGCCCACACTCTGGCAGCGGGAGGGACCACCTGGCCCCTTTACGAAGTCCATCTGATTTTGGACAACTCTCACTATTAGTCTTGGCTTTTCCATCAAAGCTCCAGGGCAAAACAGAACAACCCTCTTCTACAGGAGCAGACTTTTAAACATTGAAACCCATGTATCCCCTCCCCGCCAGTCTTCTTAATTACAGAGTAAGCACGACCACGTTCTTCAACACCAGATTTCAAGTTCCCCTGCCATCAGTCCCTCTGTATCTCTGCTCACTGTCAGTGTCCTTTAGACATAGACCGATGAAACAGAACCTTCCAGGTGGGGGCTGGTAGGCACTCCATCAGGGGCCATACCTTGGTTCCCACCCCTTCCATCTATTGCTGGGCGGCCACAGTCAACCACAGTCAACCTGCTGAGCCCTCTGTCATTCCGTGTGCTCACCTTTCCATCCAATTCCATGTCATCCCTCAAATCTGGTCCAGGCCATCGATGAAAACATTCTCTATGAGAAAGGTGAGCAGACTGACCGAACAGCACTAGAAATGTGTCCAAGTTAGCATCAGTCCACAAGTTATCAACCTCCCCAGCCACCCTGTCTCCTCTCTGTCCTTAACAAGTCCATGAGATAAAGATGCTGTCAAGTTTGTCGCTAATATACAGCCCTCTTACAACTGCAGCGTTGTCCTTTTCTACTAGGCTAGTCACTATGGAAATTGAAATTTAGGTGTGCCCTGTTTAGAGAACCCACTTGTCTCTGCTTCCTTTTCTAAGAACTCACAAATCGTTTTAATGATCTGTTCTGGATCTGCATTAAGTTCACTAGACCAGAACCTGACCTTCTTTTCTTTTTTTTTTTTTTTGTTGTGGTACGCTGACCTCTCACTGCTGTGGCCTCTCCCGTTGCGGAGCACAGGCTCCGGACGCGCAGGCTCAGTGGCCATGGCTCACGGGCCCAGCCGCGCTGCGGCATGTAGGATCCTCCCGGACCGGGGCACAAACCCGCGTCCCCTGCATTGGCAGGCGGACTCTCAACCACTGTGCCACCAGGGAAGCCCTGACCTTCTTTGCTTTTCTGAGTCACCAGTCACTGAGAACCTCTCCACCAGACCCTGCTTTCCCGTGAAGCATGGTAATTCAGCCAGCCCCAGGCACCTGGGTCCTCACGCACACCTGAATCTACAAAAAGGCTTGCACCAGAGTTAAAACACCCCAGAGCCGCTCATCTGTCCAAACCTCAGCCCAGGACAACTCCAGCTGCCACCAGGAGCAGGGCCTTTTCATACCACCATGTGGTGTGCAAGCCACTAACCAATCAGAATGGGGCACTGCTTCCCGCTTCCCAGGGCCACCTTCTCACTCAAGGACCCAGCCTCCTTGCCCCTCCTCCTTTGCCAGCAAACCCCCTTCTGCTCTTCCCACTAACAGCAAGACTAGAACATAAGGCAGGAAGGCACTCTACCCTATGGTCAGACTCTACAGCTGGACCAAGCACCCTGTCCAGGAAAGGCTCCAACTCTCAGCCAGGCAGTGCTGCTGGGGGACTGACCAGATGCAGCAACATGGCCCTGGGGGTTAGTTCCCTGAAGGACTCAGAACAGTCCTGGGCTTCCTGGGAGACCTGTGCTCTGCTCCACCCTCCCTGACCTCTCTCTGTCCTGCCGAGTCTATCCCAGAGTCCCTTCCTGCCATGCCCAGGTGTGTTAGATTCTCTCTCTTCTGGCAGGAAAATACCAAGTTCATTTTGTTTAGTGACCATACTCTCTGCTTCCCTGGACATCTGAGGCCCAGATCATTATTCTGACTCACCTTTCTGTAATTTCCTCTAAATTGATCAGTATCATTTCCACAGTGACTATGCTTTGTCCTAATAATTGGTGTTTTGTTTCATTTAAAATGTTCATATCTTTTTACACAGCCTCATAATTCAACAGCCAGCTCTCTGGGAAAACTCATCGTCCTCCTGACATGTGTGACCTCAACTGGGCAGACGTTGATTGATGCCCCTTCTCTACAGAGCCCAGTACTCAACACTGGGCAGTAAAAAAAGATGACCCTGGTGAATTCTGCCTTCAAAGAGGAGAGGAGAAGAGAGGTAGTTCCAAGGTGATTAAATGCCACGGTGCCAAGTCCCCTGGGAGTTTAGAAGAGTGAGAGGGGTCACCGTGCCCTTGGGAAAGTAGAAGGGGTTATGCAGCAGGTGGGATTTGAACTGGCTTTGACTTGAGGAAACAGAAGGAGAACATTCCAGGCAGGGGAAACAACATGGGCAAAGGTTTAAAAGCAGAAGTGTGGGGAGCTATTCTTCTGATGGTGGACATTTCGATCTGATCTGGGAATAGGTTTGGCATCCTAGCCCTTGGCCAGAAGGTGTGTGTGCTCAGGGAGAGCCAGAGGAGTTGGACTGAGCTCTATAGACCGTGGAGGTCCACTTGAGCAGAGGACTCACATGATCGTGGGGCAGGGAGACCAATTAAAAGTCAAGAAGCACAGATGAGTGGATAAATGCAATGAGGTATAAATACAGTGGGATAGCATTCATCCATAAAAAGAATAACGTTCTGATATGTGCCTCAACATGGATGAACCTTGACATAAGCCAGATACAAAAGGACAGATACCGTATGATTTCGTTTAATATGAATTATCTAGAATAGGCAAAGTTATAGAGGCAGAAAATAGATTAGCGGTTCCCAGGGGCTGGCGCAGGGGAGGAGGGAGTGGAAGGTTATTGCTTAACGATTACAGAATTGCTGTCTGGGGTGATGAACAATTTTGGAAATAGTGCTGATGTTTGTGGAACATCGTCAGTGTAGTTAATGCCACCGAATTGGATACTTAAAATTGGTTAAAATGGCAAATTTTGTGCCATATATACAATGGAATTTGGCCTTTGAAGGGTGAATGGAGTCAGCAGCACGATGCAATCTCCGCGGGTTTCCCGTAACCCCCAGCACCCCAGATGTACCCGGAAACAGCACATCCATCTCTAGGGAGCAGCACACGTGTGTTCCTCTCAGCGGGGACCTGCCCAGTGTCACGCTGCATCTCTTCCATCCTTTGCCCAGTTACAGATTTCCTGAAACACCACCAGTGTGAGGATCATGCTTATTACTCTGTAGAGCACAGGATGTCGCTTATTCTCCTTTCATACTTTAATTGCTCCACTGATGCTCAAAAACAGGTTACAGTGTAATTAGGCAAATTGGAAGCCCACAGTTCGTTTGAAAATAAAAACTGGGGGCTTTGGAGCTTCCCTGGTGGCGCAGTGGTTGGGAGTCCGCCTGCCGATGCAGGGGACGCGGGTTCGTGCCCCGGTCCGGGAGGATCCCACGTGCCGCGGAGCGGCTGTGTCCGTGAGCCATGGTCGCTGAGCCTGCGCGTCCGGAGCCTGTGCTCCGCAACGGGAGAGGCCACAGCAGTGAGAGGCCCGCGTACCGCAAAAAAAAAAAAGAGTTAAAAAAAAAAACTGGGGGCTTTATTACTATGAATGGAATAGCGGACAGTCGGAACCATCAGACACCTCGTCCCAATCCTTCCGTTTCCTATCAGGGTAACTTGAAGCAGCTTGCGTACCATTTCTGAGCCTCAGTGAGAACAAACCCCGCATCACTCAAAGCCCGTGGTGAGCCTCGTGCTCCAGTGGTCTTTGAATTGCCCTGTGCTGGAATCCTGGATGTTACGACTCTGTGTACTTCGGATTCTGGAGGTTTAGTTCATGATGTTTTTCTGAAAACTCGGTGCTTGAGCATCATTGGCAGTTTTCCCCACTTCCCTCACTGAGCGCCTGGGACGGGAATCATCTTTCAGAGGCGAGTTCCCTTAGCCTGGGAGGAGGCTGGCACGCAGGTGTCCACGGAGTTTGGGGAGTGATGGCTGTGGTCCCTCCCTGGCCTGATGAGCCTTGAAGGCACCTTGAGAAGGAAGCAGAGTGGACCTTGGTTCAGTTCCAACGTGTTCCTCAGGTGGGCCTGCAGGGCTGCAGGTAGAGGAAGCAGGATGGATAAATGTGAAAAGGGCTCAAGTTCAAATCGAATTTGAAGGACTTCTCCTCTCAACTTAGCTGTAAGAAGCATTTTCTATGCTTCTAAGTATAAAATGTCATTCTACAGAAGACGTGCATCTTAAAATGTCAGATATTAAACTCTCTGCTGTAACACGCCCGCTTTTGTGTCTGATGTTATGTCTGTACCAAAGCAAATGGATAAAATGCTAACTTGTTATGTTTGCACACACAACTGGAAATGAATCAAGAATGGATTTCATTAATTCATAATTATTAAAGTAAAGCGTTGGTAGACTTCTGGTGTTGAAATATTTCCTGTCTTGACTCTTCCTGACCAACCCCCAATGTCCATGAATGTTATAATTTGTAAGAGGGACAGTCCCACTTACCTCCAGGGATTATGAAAAGGACTAGGTGAATAATGTAGGTAAAGCACTTGGCACAAGTTAGAACCACATGCTGTTGTGTGGCAGCTTGCTCCTTAAGCTCCTGGGAGAGCCTAGGTGTCTGCTCAAAATCCCCAACTCAGGTAGCAGTATTCCTAATTTGGGGGTTCACAGAAATCTTGAGTGTCAAAGATCTGCTCCATAGGTGGGGTTCACCACGCCTTCACCACGGTGATAGTTACAAACTCCTCCAGCAGGTGAAATCGACATTCCCAAGCAGCAAGAAGTTTTGATTGTGAATCTTGGCTTCTCTCTAGTCCATTATAATCACATATCAAAGGATGTTTTGGACTGGAAATGAGTCTTATTTGGTAGAGTTTGTTGAGAATATGCTAGTAAACTGATTTAAAAGGGATATGAGCAATCTGAACATTACATTCTGGATGGGATTCCAAAGATAACAGAGTCTACAAACACCAAAGCTACTTTACGTCACATAAACATCACTTCCACTGGGAAATGAGTGTAAGAGTGTGTGTGTGTGTATGTGTGTGTGTGTGATTCTTATAAGCTGCCTTTATTATCTATAAATAAAACTGTCCAGTGTGAGAAAAAAATAAAAAGGAACTAGCCGGAGGCAGGATGTTTTTCAAATGATTATTATCCTGTTTTTTCACACACATTGGGGCAGCTTTTGTAACCCAGGTGCAAAGGAGGTCACTTCTCATTGTTTTAACACCTGCTGTCTTTTAAAATGAATACGATTTCCACAGGCCATTGATAAATTCAGCCTTAAACCTTCCTCAGAAACGACAGTCTCCTATATTTTGATACTACTTCTGAATAACCAGCATGTGTCTGTCCAATTTCTGTTTTGTTTTGTTTTGTTTTGTTTCCATTTGACTCTCATACGTGTTCCCTCCTCTTCTGCTATTTTATTCTCACAATGCTTATAATGAAACAATAGTTCTTGGGTACCCAGGGTAGAGAGCCAATTACAAATAGCAGCTGCATTGTTCATAAAACAAAAGTGGTGCATTAATGAGGCTTATTTAGGGACCTGCATTGCCAATGGCCCGGACTACAGCAGTAAGATGAAGTTTAACAGCAGAGAAAACACCTACTTAATCAATTAATTTACACTGCCAGACTTATAAATATAATCTTGCTTTTAAATATAGAAATATAATCTTGCTTTTAATAGAAATATAATAGAAATATAGAAATATAATCTTGCTTTTAAAACATCAAGCAGGAGGCTAGTAAGATTTTTTATATGCACATTTCTTCCACCATCCGTCTCCCAGACTCACAGATGTAGAGAACAAACTAGTGGTTACCAGTGGGGAGAGGGAAGCAGGGAGGGGAGTAAGAGGTACAAACTATTATGTATCAAATAAGCTACAAGGATATATTGTACAACACAGGGAATGAAGACCAATATTTTATAACAACTATAAATGGAGTATAGATTTAAAAATTGTGAATCTCTATATTGTTCCCCTGTAACTTATATAATATTGAATAGCAACTGTACTTCAATAAAAAAAAATGAGGCAGAAGGCTAGTAAGAATTTTTATATGCATTTCTTCATCTGTCTTCCAGTTGTCTCTCTGCTTGCCCTTCTCGATTTATCCTTTCTCTCTAGAAGTACGGTCCTCCTGAGATGTGGGATTGCCTTGTACCAGGGCTGGGACATGAGAGGCCCCACAGCATTCAGGATGGGGTCCTCTTCCTTGAGGCATCTTACTGGTTCAGATAACCAGCGCAGCCTTAGATGAGCTTAAGGCTTAAATATTAATGTCATCTTGGGCATGTGCCTGCCTGAGATATTCCCAGGGAGTTGTTTCCGTATGCTTTTTATGCTAAGAAAAAAATTTCATACTTTTCTTTTGTCTTGACAGGTGAAATGCAGATAAAAAATAATAGTTACAATCTAAAAAATACTTTAAAGTATAATAAGTGCTGAAAACTGAAACTCTTAGCATCCAGCTCAATGAAACTTCTCAGCTCGCAAACACTTGTATAGATCGAGACACAGAGGAAAAGCCAAATTCCAGAGCTTCTCTGAGCCCTTCCTAATCTCATCCAGGCTCTGCTTCCCAAAGGCAAACACTGCCGAACACCGAAGATTAATTTTTCCCTTAAAAAGGAAGACTACGTTTTATAAGATGGAATGATATGATGATGTGCATTGTTTTGAATGCAGCTTTGACCTACTTATGAGTGTGAGGTTCATCCACATTGTTGCACGGAGATGCAATTTGTTTCCACTGCTGTGCAGTCTTCCCTCGTATGAACAGACTGCAGTTTGGTTATCCATTCTACCGTGAGGGACAGTTGGGGTGCTCCCAGGCTGAGGTTATTATGAACAATGCTGCTGTGATCAATCTCCTACATATCTCTTAGTGCACATCCTGTGCTGGATCAGAGCATGCGTATGTCTAACCTCAGCAGATACTGCCAAAAAGTTTTCCAAAGTCGTTGTGGCATTTTCTTCAATTTTACGAATAAGAATTTTGATCAGTTTACACGTTTACCAATACTTGGTATTTTCTGTCTTTTTCTTTTTCTTTGAAATTGCGGTATTATTATTTTATTGTGGTTTTAATTTGCATTTCGCTGATAAATAAAGGTTCCGAGAACCCTTTCATAAGCGTCTTTGGCCATTTGGGCATTTGCCTATGGAAATCTTTGACCGATTTTTATTGAATTTTCTGTCTTTTTCATTTGTAGATGATGTCGATGTATTCTGACAAGTCTATGTTGAATATATTTATTGAAACTAAATAATATATTTATTGAATATATTTATTGAAAATATATTTATTGAAAATTAATCGAAATACAAATCTGAGGGCTCGGCTGGGGCAGAGTTGGCTTAGCTTAGTCGCATGGCTGTCGGCAGGATCAAGTTCCTCTTGGGGTTTTGGATGGAATGGATTCAGTTCCATGTTGGCTCTTAGGTTTTCCATATGGGCCTCTCCATAGGGCGGCTCATGGGAGGGGACTGGACTCCATGGGAGCGAGTGAGCCAGAGAGGGTAATCTTGGAGGTGATTACCACCACTCTTGCTTTTCTCTTCTCTCAGATTCTTCACTACCTAGCGTCTGAAAAACAGTTTACCCCCCACTTTTATCCAGTTGTATGGTTGTTTATGGCAGGAGGGCTGGTCCAGTACCAATGAATTCAACAGGTCTGGACAGAATTACTATGTTTATTTTAACAAATAATTGTGTTTAGCTTCCTCTTCCAGCGAACTGAGAGACTGCTTCTTTGCCAAATATTTTTCCTTTATAGTTTCTGCTTCAGAACTATTTTCTTAACATCTGTTCTTTTTATGCTTTAGCTACATCTAGATTTAATGGCAGAGACAGTAACTATAACAGGAAGTTAATAAGAAACAGCAGCACCTCTGTTTGCAGTGCTGATAAGCTTCCTATGACTGTAACTGATTGAATTTAAAATCATTTCAGAAAAGTGGTAGATCACATGATATTACACTATGAAATCATAATAATCTAGAATTTAAATGAGTGATATGCAGTCAAAATTATTTTCAGTTATTTCCTTGAACTTTTAAAATGTTTCATCCATGTATGATTGTCACTGTTCACAAATACTCCTTCCAATCTTGCGTTTCAAATGCAGAAGTTATTTGAAATGTGTGTCCATCTCTCGTTTCCTTGTACAGAAGAGTTTGGCATTAGAATATCCAGAATTTTAACCTTTGGCCCCTCCCAGAAAGGGCTTCCTTTCCCAAGTCTCTTGAGTTTGGAGCCATCATCCATATTCCTCTAAAAAGGCATTAGGATGAACAAGAAAAAATCAAAGTGCCCCAGAGGCCTGAATTTACAGCTCAAAGGATAAAAGGGTGAGGTGGCCTGGGTGAGGCCAGGTCTGTTGTTATTATTTTCGTGTTTCGACAGACCCGCATCTCCCTGGCTGGCGGTGGGATGTTGAAGGTCTCCAGACTCTGAAAGAGGTTCTGGTCTCCTCAGAGTCAGAGCTGAGCACAAAGGTCTTGCCCTCGTCCTCCTGCACCAGACAGTGCCCACATCTCGACCGTCGCTTAAGTTCATCTGCAGAGAGATGCAGAGATCTCTGGTGAGGATACAATTCTGTTTTCTACACAACCAGAAGTCATCGAGGGATTGTCTTTATTTCTGCTTGTTTCAAGGCCTGGAAGAATTAGAAAAGGAGCTGGACTCGGGTCACCTTTCGTTTCTTGTGTGATTTGGAGGCTGTATTACTATTAAACAATACAATGGGTGTAGAATTCAGGGAGAAGCAAATGGAGAAAAGAAATGGCCAGATGGGAAGAAAAGGCAAAAAGAAAAAGAAATGGATACAAATCACAGAAGATGTGCTCTCCATGCACTTTCTATCGTGTAATGATGATCACACACCGGGGGGGCTTTGAACAGCATCCATTTTGTATCTCACCGTTTCTATTGGTCAGAGGTCCCGCACGCACGGCTTAGCTGGGGTCTCTGCTCAGGGTCATGCAAAGCTGAAGGTGAGTGCTGGCTGGGCTGCGTTCCCTGATGGAGCTCTGGGTCCCCCTGCAAGCTCATTCAGCTTGTTACAGAATTCACTTCCCTGCCGTGCGGACTGAGGCCCCAGGACACAGCTCTTGGAAGGCACCTTCAGGTCCCAGCCCCAGGGCCCTCTTACAGCACAGACAGCTCACTTATCCAAAGCCAGCCAGAGACGTTCTCTCTTGTGGGAGCCACAAGGGAGTCTTACAGCTTCTAACCTGATCAAGGGGGCGGCTCTCCCATCCCAGGCACCGGCCTGCCCCCTCTCAGGGAAGGGCTTATAGCGGGGCGTGACTATTGAAGTCCTTAGAATTCTACCTGCCACAGGCTATGAAATCAGGTGATTTTTAAAAAACCATTCTGACAACAAGTACCTACTATATTGCACGGGGAACTATATTCAATATCTTATAATAACCTATAATGGAAAAGAATCTGAAAAAGAATAGACAGATATACACATATATGTATACATACATATATATATGTTTGTATATATATCTGAACCATTTGCTGTACACCTGAAACTAATACAACATTGTAAATCAACTCTACTTCAATTACAAAAAAACAACCCACCACTTTGGCTAATAAAGAAAACAATTAGTAGACATTATTATTATTATTATTATTAGGAGTTAGGTCTTTTAATTGCAGCCTCTGTAAAATTCAGATGCTACTCCAAACCTTGGTCCTACGTGCGGCTGTTACAAGACCGACTGGACTCCTGCACGCGCAAAGCTTCCACAAGTAGAAGAGAATTGGGACTCCTGTGTGCCTTCGCGCATGCGCCTGCAGTGAGACCGTCTACGTCACCTGCCTCCGCGCCCCCATGCAGAAGTCCACCCATCACCTTTTCAGCTTCTTACAGGAAGTTAACACATGCCACCTTCTCTTGTCACTTCTTTTGTACTTTTTATCTGTTCCTTACCAATTTGAAACCTTTCCAACCGTAGAGTTTGCACCTTAATCATTGTTGCATCCACTTTAGTGCCACCAAAAAATAAAGGGACAATAATCCACCATAAAAGCAGCACGTTGTGAGGCTGGGTGCAGGCGTCATGCAGGTGGGAGGGGCTGCCGGGGTCCTGGAGGGTCCTCCTCAGCCGATTTCACTGGCTTCCTTTACGGAGCATTTACTGAGTGCCCGCAGTCAGCAGAAAAAATGTCACCAAAGGCAGTGACTCTTCAGGGTCTCTGCCTTCTTAGAGACGCTTCCGTGTTAAAACAAAACAAAACAATATACTCTAAGCAGGAGTAAGTGAGGCTTTCATCATGGCACGAAATACCATTTTGAACTACTTTTGCCTTACTGTAAGAACAAAAAGAAACTGAACACAGACATGCTTTAAAAGTTCACAGTAGTAACCAGTGGCCTTTAGGGTGAGCTGCACAAGCCTGGAGCTGCCAACCTCCCAGGTGGAGGTGAATCTGGTTTACAGGGAAATCTGGCGGTGCGGTGGGCTTTTGACAGTCATGTGGTGTAAGGCACAGATACCGTCAGCATCCTCACGGCTGCCGAAATCAGCTCGCTGAGGGTTGGCAACAAGGCTATTGCTCGTGGCATAAAATAAATACCGGTGGTGGAGCCACGTAATCTGCAGAATGAAGGAATTATGAGTGACATGTTGACCTGGTTTGAACTTGGAGCAAGTTAGGAGGCATTATTGAAAGCCTTTCTCCTTTTCCAGGCTCAGAGAGAGTTACCTTTCTCTTAGACATAGGCACACAAGGCGTGCTTTCCATAACAATCATTAACCACATCTCAGCTTAGACTAGAAGTTCCCACTTGGGTAGGGTTTTGGGGTTTTTTTTTGGACATTTTATTGTAACATATCTCATGCAACTAAAAAGGTGTAAAGAATTACATGATGAGCACATAGATTCCCACTCCAGAAATTTAAAATATCTTTGCTAATTCAGTTGAAGACCCCAATGTATCCTCCCCAGTCATCTTCTTTTCCTTCCTTTCCCCCAGGGTGAGTATGAACTATTCTTTCTCTTCTTTTCCTTTTCTTTACAGTATCGACAAACTTTACTTTCTCATGATTTTGGATTTTTTTGAAATGATATCATAATGTAAGTATTCTTCTGTGAATTCCCTTTATCACTCAGCATTATATTGTGAGCTTCATCCAATATTCATAGCTCTAGTTCATTCATTTTTACTGCTATGTAGTTACTGTAAAAATATATCTGGCCATTCTTTCTTTGTGGGACATTTGGATCGTTTCCAAGTTTTTCTAACACAGGCAATGCTGCCACCAACATTGTGGCCCATGATCCATTGTGTATGCGTACAAGAATTTTTTTCTGATTGAATGAATGTATCCTAGTGGAGCGGAGTGGAATTGAAGGATATATCTCTCTTCAACTTAAGAGAGAATGCTCAGTCGCTCTACAGAGTAGCTGCACTAGGTGGGTTTTTTACGCTGTGCTTAAGACTAAGCTTATCCCATGACTTCTCACAACGTTGAGTATTTGGAATCTCAAGCTGTTTATCAGACGAGGGCTGCTTCTCATCTCCCCGGTGAAAGATTAACCAAACCATCCACCAGAGCATCCACGTTTGTTTTCTTAATATTGAATTCTTCTGAAGAATAAAATTTTAATTCTCTTTCTTCCCCACCAAGTTGAGACCTTTTACTGAATGACGCCTTCCTGGCCACCATCACAAATGATCTCACCCTCCCCTTTCTTCACTTAACCTCATTCTTCCGTGACCTTCAAAGACCAGATGAATCCCACCAGCACTTGCCACAAGCCTTTTCTACCAGCCCAGCCACAGCAATCTCTCCTTCATCTAAACTCCCGCGAGGCTGTTGTTTATTTTTTTAGGTTGTAAATGGCAGAGAAACCAACTCCAGTGGGCTTAGCGACAAGCACCGTTTATTGGCTGCAAACCTGAAAAGCCTTGGGGTTAACAAAGCCTTCACACAAAGCTGAAATTGGGGTTTGCTTTCCTTTTTGCAAACACTAGCAACTCATCATCTCCGACTGAATTCTTAGCCCCTGCCTGGTGGCCTGGGATGGATCGCTTCTCCAGCTGATCCCGAGTCAGCCGTGCTTCTGCCCCCATCCATTAATTTAAAGAGTTATGGGGCCTGTAATATTTCCCTCTGGATCACTTCTTCATTTCTTTCTTTTTGTTTGTATATGAATGAACAGATCTCACCCCACGTGTGATTAGGTCTGACTCTTGGAGTATCTTTTCTGTTTTTCTGGGCCCTGGGAAGTGCAGTAATGATTTATGTTGTTAATGATGGAAAGTAATATTAATTGATAGACAATGAGAACTTTTTTCTTTTACGACTTATGGCAAATGAAAATGTTTTACTTTGAAAGTTATTGTTGCGTTTCTTTGAGGAGGGGCTAATCTTTACGGAATTGACTTATTAGCACAAGAATATGCTTCGTGCTTCTTACCGCGGAATCATCCTGAAGCAGTGCCACCTGTTCACACGTGCCTGGTGTTCTTAACAAATATCAGCATGATGACTGCACAGGAACACACTGGGGAAAAGCTGCAACAGTCTAAAAGACACAAAATCTGTGCTTGAATTTTAAAGTCTTTCGTGTCAGCGTCATTCAAAACCTAAGACATGTGCGATATTTTCATGTGCTCTTCGCGTTGCAGCCTCTGATCTGTGGTGATGATTGCCTGTCTTTTTCCAGTTTACAAGAAGGAAATAATCCTTTTTGATAAATGTTTATAAATATTGTTTGAAGGAATGAGTTCAAAGCATTTGCCAAAATAATGTTTTCTCGTGCCACCAGAAAAATAGAACTGACAGCGGCAATTCGAATAACTAAAACCATCGTTTTTTACTCAAGTCATAAATATGTCTTTAACTTTATCAGATAAACTTGGTTTGAGTGGCAAAGGACAGGATGGTGGATGTTCTGTGTTTTCTTGGAGCCTAAAAAATCTGAGGGTGTGTCAGCCCTTCCATCCTCCCTTCTTGAGATGGGGCCTCTTTCCTGGGGCAACTCCACCATGGAGCCTGTTCTGCTTTTGGCCTTTGGACCTCTCCATGATGAGAGGAAAAAGGAAGAAAAAGTAAATTAAGAACAAGATGGCAGACTCAACCCAGCCATGTCAGTAATTGCACTGAATGCCAATAGTCTAAATACCCTGGCTGGGGACTCAGCGAGCGATTCCTGGAAACGTCTTGGCTCTCTGCCTGGAAGGGTCTGATGAGGGAGTCTGTTGCCATGTCTAAAACCTATTGTTTATATTTGTATTTTCTCCAGAAAGAAAAGCTCCAAATCACTTCAGACATACTCATTTTCTGCCTTACCTCCCCAGGTCCTCACAGCTGTGGACCTGCAGAATTGCCTGGACCAGGGCCCAGCCTGGGGTTCAGCCCTGATTCTGTGCCCAAGCTGTAGTGGACCAAGCTCTGGGCTGGGCCTCCTCTTCCGTATCGCATGAGTCCTCACCCAGAAAGCAGCTGTGATGGTATTTTCCTTACAAAACACTCAGGATTGTTTTGAGGACAAAATACTATCAAAGGGTCATGTAGCATTTTATAGCTTATGAGCACTCTTCATATATATCTCAGTCTTCATACCAGTGAGGCAAGCTTATTATTATTATTGTATAAATATGGAAATGAAAGTCATATGACTTTCTCAAGGTCACACAGCTAACGAGGAGTGCAGTTGCCCTAAGACTTTCATACCCCAGAGTCTCCCACGATGAGAAATGGCATTTGACAAAGCCTTGGAAAGTACATTCCTATTGGAACCGCATGGTAAAAGGAAGAGAATCCGGCACAAACTAACTTACACAAGAAGAGGGGTTTGTTCAAAAGTTTCAATGGTGGTCCATTTGAAGAAGACTGATCATGAACTAACAGTGCAATAAAAATTACAGTCTAAAGTTACGTATGTACATGCCACCGCAAGTTATTTCGGACTGTCCCTCTAGGGTTTGAAATAAGAGACTTGGCTTTTTTTCCCTTAAACATTTTTCTATTTGTGTGACAGTGTCTGGCAGAGACTGGGCCCTTCATGTTGGTTTGGATTTGTATTTGACAGTTTGCTGAATATGATCACAAAGTTTCAAGGACCATGAGTGCTGGGAGTTAGCGAGAGACAAGAATAAACAATTTTTCCTGAAAAAAAAAGAAGATTCAAGGACATAACCAGAATCCGGGGTTAGTTGGACCTGACGAGGGCCAGAGTTCCAGAAGAGCTGCCAGAGGAAGGTCGGCTGCCCTCCCCACCTGCTGCTTCCCCGTGGAGCTGCTTCCCTCTGCTCATCTGTTCCGTGCTTCACTCTCTTCTCTTTTGTCAGATTTCAGATTGTAAACTCTGCCTCCCAGCCCATCGCTTTTCACAAGTAGGAAGCACAGGTTTGATAAAATATAGTGTACATTCTAATAGATTCTTTACTCAAGAACAAGAAAGGCTATCAGAAAGGCCAGTATTATATATTAAGTTTAAATTGCAAGTCATTTCAAACAAGGTGAAATTGCTCTTCACAAAGTGCGTCAGGTTAATTTCATGTATACGTTGCCATCTGTATTAAACATTTTTGGCTCGTTCATTTTTCTAATAGAATCTTCTCAATATAGGATTTTTAGTACAGAGAATTATTACTGATCCTCAACATTGAATATGAAATTTAACCCACACATTAAAAATGGGTAGGTCATGGGTTTTTTTATATAAGAGAAAACATAATTAGTAAATAAAAATGAGGCTATAAAACAGTAATGATGGGGCTTCCCTGGTGGCGCAGTGGTTGAGAGCCCGCCTGCCGATGCAGGGGACACGGGTTCCTTCCCCGGTCCGGGAAGATCCCACATGCCACTGAGCGGCTGGGCCCGTGAGCCATGGCCGCTGAGCCTGCGTGTCCGGAGCCTGTGCTCCGCAACGGGAGAGGCCACAACAGTGAGAGGCCCGCGTACCGCAAAAAAAAAACAAACAAAAAACAGTAATGATGTTGTTTAGAAAGTTTCACGATGGGCATCTGAGAAGATGGTGGAACAGACATCAGTACCAGGAGGCTCCATCGCCCAGCTTTCTCCATTGTATGGATAAGAACATATGAACTCAGTCAGGAAATGATGAACTTGACTTGCTTCAGGCCTTCACGGGATGCTCTTATGCAATGCTCACCACAGAGATGGATCCAGAAATAGCTCCCAAACTGGAAGGTCAAGGCAGGTCTACAATCATAACTTACACGAGGGAAAGAATTGCATGAAAAATAACAGTAAATACCCATATTACCTTGACATCCACACAAGTTGATAGGAGTCGCCTCAAGTAGTTGGTGAACAAATGCACAGGTTTATGAGTATTATTCACAAGAATAAATACAATTAGTAAATAAGATGGAAAAATGTTCCCTCCCGTGAGTAACCAAAGGACATAATTACATTCCCCATCCCCCAAAGGAAGTGATTTTTTTTTTTTTTTTCTTTTTGCGGTACGCGGGCCTCTCACTGTTGTGGCCTCTCCCGTTGCGGAGCACAGGCTCCGGACACGCAGGCTCAGCGGCCATGGCTCACGGGCCCAGCCACTCCACGGCATGTGGGATCTTTCCGGACCGGGGCACGAACCCGTGTCCCCTGCATCGGCAGGTGGACTCTCAACCACTGTGCCACCAGGGAAGCCCGTGATTTTGAATATTATAATCTGTTTACTCACTCCTGGGAATCTCTCCTAAGAGTGGAGGAACCCTCGGTACCAATTTATTTTCAGTAAAAAAGCAACGTTCAATATTAGGAAAATGGCCGAATAAATCGCAGTATCAACTACTGTATATAAAGTAGATAACTAATAAGGACCTGCTGTGCAGCACAGGGAACTCTACTTAATACTCTGTAATGACCTATACGGGAAAAGAATCTAAAAAAAAGAGTGGATATATGTATATGTATAACCGATTCACTTTGCTGTACACCTGAAACTAACACAGCATTGTAAATCAACTATATTCCAATAAAAATTAAAAAAAGAAATCATACAAAAATCTCAGATTCAGCCTCTATATAACAATTATGCAATTAATGTTGAAGGTTATTGACAAAATGAAAAAACTTAAATCAGAATTTCAAGTGAAAGTACAAAAAGCAATCAGAAGCTCAGAGCTGAACAGGTTCTTAGATGTCATATCATCCTCAAACCTTCCACGTAAAGGTGAGGACAGCCCACGTGAAATATGGCCAGTCTTCCTTCAGTCCTCGGCACAGGCTCTGAACTCAGCATTGATGTGGGCATATCAGCTGAGAAAGGCTAGTGGGAAGTTGATTCTGAGCAGAGGCACAGCTGTAAGAAAATCCACGGAGAAGTGTGAAGGGTATGGAATTCTCTGTGAGAGAAGACAGAGCTTAGTGACCAGCTTGTTGAGTTTCAGAATGAATTGAGCACCAGTTAGCATAAACGGTAGCAAACTCAGCCACAGGACTTGGAGGGTTGAGCTGAGTCCCGTCCCAACCGTGGGCGGAGCAGAGACAAGGAACATACCAGCCTGAAGGCAGGGGCCACCTTTGCCCTGCCTGCTGTGCTTCCCGGCATGTCCTCCCCCATGATTAGAGGTCTTCTTGAAGGGTTGGAAAGAGAGTCTAAACCTCAGCAGGGATTTGGGTTGGTGTCTAGAACAGGGGGATTGGGAGTGATGCAGGATTTTTGAAGCTGTGCCAGGGAAAACCACGGTTTTGGTTCATCACGCTGCTAACATTTCATGTGCAGAGCTTGGCAGTGTGTGTGAAGTATACAGGCAGATATGGGCCTGGCGTTGGAGCAGCCAGCCAGGATGAGCAGGCCCTGGTGTGGGAGATTATGTGGGGCTGTGTGTGGGACCCACCGAAAGCCAAGGGTCTCCCAGAAGAAGGCTCTGTCTCCGAGGACTCAGCCATCCCGACCTGATTCCAGTCCAGGGTGGGGACCGGGGTCCTGGCTAACGCGTCAGGCAGCCCACCGGTAGTCAAAGCAGGGAAAGGTGGGCTTAGGGGAAGCCCACACAGGCCACTGCCTTCACCAGCATCTCCTCTGTGGTGGAAAGACCCAAAGCCCTGGGTTGGGGGCTTAGGAACAGTGCTTTTGCCCCCCAGAGTTGGTTGGCCATGACCGAGGAAAGCCCAGGCCTCAGCTGGGGCCTCCTTAGGCAAGGGGAGAGCTGACAGCGCCATCTCAGGCGGTCAGGTGTGGAATCCTGATATTGGAACCCAGTACTTTTGGACGGCAATCTTCTAAGTCCTGAGTTGCAGTGGCTTTTTCGAAGGTAGGTTTTCTTACTGGCCTGTGGGCTCCATCAGCAGGGACAGCTGAGGGAAGTGGGCACAGAAGGAGGGTGGGCACTGGGGGGAGATGGAGACCAAGAGTGGGCTCCTGTCTCAGCCTGGATTCCCCTCCAGAAAGCAGAGCTGGATGGAGTTTATTTGGGGAGGTCATCTCAGGGGGCAGCTGTGGGCCCTGGAGAGAGGGAAGCTTGGGAGGGCAGGGCCCTACTAGATGCTTCCTGACACTGGCCACCACTGAGGGCTGTCGGGTCCCATCCCCTAGCACCCTCTGAGAGCCACGTGGAGCCTGCCTCCCAGAATGCTCTACCTGAGGAGGGAGAGGGAGCAGTTCCCTGGGGCTCCTGCGCCCCGTGTCGGGAACCTCACTACATGGCGTCCCTCCCCGGTACTTCTAGGCTATGCGTGTACCAGGCAGGTGTCACGGACACAGGAGGTGCCGACAAGTGGCACCGGCAGGAACCCGGCTGCAGGAGAAGGTAGGGGGAGAGGATGTGGGGTGGGGCTCAAGGAGGGACTGGAATGCAGCTCCAGGGCCCTTTGGCGCGTCCGGGCATCAGGACTGAGTAGCCCCTGGGTTGTCACGAACTTCACTAGTAGCTTGTGGGTGACCTGTGTCTTTTTATCTGGAGGAGGGAACGTCGGGTTTCCACCCGGTGGTCTGGTTCTGGAGGAACCAACTCACTTAACCTGAGACTTAACTTTCTCACCTGTAAAATGGGAGCATTAGTCTCCAGTTTTCCTATCCCGTGGGTGTTGTGAGTATTATCAGTAATGAATTTCCAGTGGAGATGCTTTGCCATTTGTAAATCACTGTCCAAGGGTGAATCAACACTGACAGTTAAAGGCAGACATCAATATCTAAACTATGTGACAGCTGGAATAGATGGCCTCCTAACCTTTCTGGAGTGCCTGCTGCATGTCAGGAACTTTTATATATATAATGCCATGTCATCCTCACTGCAACCCCTAAGGTGGTCACCATCATCGTCCCCATCTACAGATAGGGAAACAGAAACTCGAAGAGACAAGGGACTGGATCCGGGACATGCGGGGAGTGGCACAGGGGGACTTCCACTGCCTCTGCTCTCTCTATGTCTTGGAAAAAGCATGGTGGGCGTCACCTGGCAGTGTAACACCGAGGCCAGCATCCTGGGATTTGTGATCGCATTCTAGGAACGCTAGTGCTGGGAAACTGAAACTACCAGCTGCTGAAAGGGAGACGGAGGGGGCAAAGCTCAGCCCCGCGGGCAGCCTGTCCCGGCTCTAAGTGCGAGAGGCCGCGTGGGGATCAGCCATAAGGAAGCAGGGAATGGTAAACACGTGGGTTTTGCTCAGCCCAGGGACTCTTGGCCAGGGCTCCGTGAATAAATTCAGGGGCAGTGTCTGAACCTCTTGAAACAGTCCGTAAAGCTGTGTGCACATGGGTGTATGTGCACTTTTCCAGGAAGCAGGTTCATAAGTTTTGTTAGAGTCTTAATGATCCATGACCCCAAGTTTTAAAGCCACTTTAGTCGGGTCACCCTGACATAAATAGAAAAGGTGCAGGCCACCTGGAACACCTCTGGACACAATGAGAGCATTACAGCCCATCCTTCAGAATGGCTTTAGATTCCATGAGTTTCACTTTTTTGAAGTGGCCTGCTTTTAATTTCACATTTTCATCTTTTTACTACTATTATATATGAGCCAAGGTTAGTGATATTCTCCAGAGGGAAAAATGCATAATAATTTTATGATCAAAGTGTTCCTGTCTACTACTTTATTATTATTTTTTGCACTTTCCGCAAAAAGTATAATTTCCTCAACAAATTTAGTTTCTTTCTTTCACTGACATGTATTCATGCTCTTTCAAGCAAGTGAATGTGCTTCTTTTAGGGAGTCAACTCTTGCAAATTATACCTCTTTTAGTTGCCAGGCTAGGAAAACAAAAATAACCTAATAAGAAAGTGTTTATGTTCCAAGTAGGTAGTCTTTTAAAAAATGGTTCTTTTAAATATAATTCCCTGAACCACTCTTAACAGATTTTGACTCAAAGGCCTCTTTTGTCCCTACTATGAAAAGCAACATGAATAGATCAGACCCCCCTTTCCTTGTGTGGTGCAGTTAATATCCGGGCACATCACACCTGGTGTCTGACTTCTCGGAAACAGGCTAAAAGTCTTGTGCACTGTAACCCCCAACTTGATGAACTGTGATTGTGTCCTGCAAAGTTGCAGGAGCTTTAGATGTCCCCTGAAAAGAAAGACAGAATAGGCAAGAATGAGCAAAATGAAACAGAAACATGGTAACAATGCCTTTTCACAACGTGAAATGATGAAAATGTGGTCAGAAGGAACCATTCAAGCCAGAGACTGGGCTCCATCTGTGGTCACAGGGGAAGCCACGTGCCTTCCCTGGGTGGGGTTTCTCCCCCAACCCCCCAGCCCTTGGAGGGAGGGAAAACCTTGCACCCCTCCACCCTTTGAGAAACCAACTGCAGAACTGGCACTGAGCATGGTTGGGGCCTGCGAGCTGGGAGGACCAGGGCAGGCTTGTTTCTCTCTTCTCTGAGGAGGGCCTGAGGGAAAGGACCCAGCCTGGGGGGGTCTCTCGGTCAGTAGTTGGCTTGCCTTTAGAGGGGCCACAGGAAACCACAGTGCGGAGATGCCAGATAAAACACAGGATGCCTAGTTACATTTGAATTTCAGATGAAAAATGAATCATTTTTTAGTAAAGTTATGTCCCATGCATGTACGTGCCACCCATGTCCCAAATAATTGCATGGGACATACTTATACTAAAAAAAAATATTTGTGGCTTATCTGAAGCTGAAACTTAACTGAGTGTCCTGAAATTTTATTTGCTGAACCTGGCAACCCCAGCTCAGGGCAAAGGAGGCCCCAACAGGCTGTGCTGGTGAGCCTTTCTTAACAGGCCTGTAGGAATCGTATCGGGCTCTCAGCTTCTAGAGCTTCACAGAGATCAAAGCATGCAGTGTTCTTGTTTGTGTCTTATTTCTCTCACTCAGTATGATTTTGAGTTTCTTCCCCGTTGCTGCCTCTCGCAGTAGTTTGCTGTTCTTTTGTTATTACTGAGCAGTTTTCTATTGAATCAAAGTACCACAGTGTTTATCTATTTACTGCTTGATGGACCTTCGGGTTATCTTCAGTTCTCAACTGTTATGAATAAAGCTGCTTTGTGTTTCAATGTACAAATTATTTTGTGGACGTACATTTTCATTTCTCTTGGGTGAAACCCTAAGAGTTAAGTTGCTAATGGTAAAGTTTAGCTTTATAAGAAACTACCAAGCAGTCTTCCAAAATGTTTGTACCATTGTACACTCCTACTAGCTGCCCTAGTCCATTCAAGGGGCTATAACAAGCCATCACAGGCTGCGTAGCTTATAAACAACAGAAATTCGTTTTTTGCCGTTCCGGAGGCCGGGAAGCATGGTAGAAAGTAAGGGTGGAGCTTCATTTTCCGCCCACATAATTGTCCAGTTTTTCCAGTACCGTTTACTGAAGAGACTCTACTTTCCCGGGGAATTACATTGGTGTCTTTGTTGACAATTAATTGAGTACGCCTATGTGCACCTATTTCTGGGCACATTCTGCTTCTTTGACTGTTACATCTGTCTTCATAGCAATACTGAGACAGGCTGGGACCTGGGACCCTTTGCTGCCGTGCTTGCACCTGGACAAACGTCTCCTCTCCTCAAGCAAAAAATACAAAGAAATTACGAGGGACTAAAAATAACCGCATGTATGCGCAGTTGGGGCAAATTATGGACAAGAAGATGCAAAAAGATTAAAAAACCCAACTGTCATTTCTGAGGTGTTGGGAGCAAAAGCAGGGGTCCTGAGCATGATTCCTGCACCCAGCACCACCGAGGGGGTGGGCAGAGCATCCAAGTCACCCCTCCAGCCAGACCCCCCCATCCCCCTACTCTCACCCCATTTAAGGGACCAGCTCCCTGCCCCCTCAGAAAGCCATCAAGGGTACCTGTTACTTGTTTTCGCTCCCTTGTGCTGGAGCACAAGTCCCATTAAAGCCTTGCCTGAATTTCTCGTCTGGCCTCTTATCAATTTCTATTGATTAAGGAAGGCCTAGAACCCTGATCGGTAACAACTGTGCCATAGCTGGGATTCCACCCCATTGTCTCCTGCTCAGAAATGTGCAACTAAAGGAAGATGACTGAGTCACCTTAGTATAGGGGAAATCTCTATTTTATTTTTCAATGGTCAATACTTGTAAACCTTGGTACTTTCTTGTGAGAAAGTCTGCTTGTGTCCCAGCACCCAGTGCAGATCCCGCTGCTTTGTCTTTTGTGCAACTCAGCACAGCACCGTGATCCTGCAAGGGCTTAATGCTTGTAGGGTAGATGCACAAATAAGCAATTGGCTAATCCTGGGTCCCTCTCAGGGGTGGAAATGTGGGATCCAACCAGCTGTGCTTCTCTTCCCAACTCCACACTCAGGGACGGATGCCATGTTGGTAGCTCGCCATCAGCCATGATGGGAGCATTTACACTATGGAAATTGGCAAGAGCTACAAATTAGGACATTTTTCCCCAAGGAACAGGTTGTTAAACATTTACCAGTACATCACGGGGCAACTTTGCCGCTGGCGGGGAGATAGGGCAGTGGTGGAGATTGCACGTGTGCTGTTAATGTGCAGTGAGAGCTCATGACGTCAGGACACTGGGGACAGACGTCTCACTGCTTCGGCCAGACTTATTCAAATTAATGTAAATGATCATGCCGAGCATTATGATGGAATCTGGCCGCAGAACAACCTTACAGCTAATCTCCAGAAGGGGCTTCTCTGCAGATGGCATCTAATTGGTGGGTGAGACCAGTGGGAGGATGCTCTGGGGCCATGCATCCCAGTCCATATCTGCCTTCCAGCCACTCATTCACCCCAGCAGTTGCAAAAGATAAGGACCCCATTTTCAAAAGTGCTACACCTTCTTACTCAGAGGCACACATCCTCAAAAAGCGTTGGAAACTTTCCCAACCAGCTGTAGTTCTATCATTATCCTATAGCATTTGGACTATCTCTTGGGTCTTTTATGCCATCAGAGTAAATTGGCAGCAAGAAACTTCTAATCCTCCTTACATGTGTTTTGGGTTAGGAAGGAGTCGTACAGATTTCGTTCTGAGCAGCATTGTGGTATTTCAAGAGAAGTTACATTTCAGTTTGAATTAAGTTTACATATAAGTGAAAAAGTATATGACACTTCTTACACACAGTATAAACCTTAAGGGAAAGCAGTAGTGATCTGGGACACCGCTCACGTAGGAGAATCCAACCTGGAATTTCTTCCCCTGCGTTTTGAGAGCGTCTTGTAAAAAACTGAGAGCACACCATGACGCTTTAGTACTTTCAGTCATAGTTTGTGTTCCCTCTGGTGGGTCTTTCAGTTAAGTTATCTATGGATAACTATTCGTCTAAGACCTACTACACACAGGCCTTGTGCTGAACAGTTTGCAAAGAGTATGGTTACAAAGAGTATGGTTCTTGCCTTCCAGGAGTACAAATCTATGACGGGAGACCAAGAAGTAAAATGATCGCAGGGTAGTGTGACAAATGCTTTCCTGAACCTAAGGGGAGATCAGGAAGTCCTTCTGGACGAGGTGCTATTTGGGGTATGAAACGATGAACAGGACTCATCCTAGAGGATAGGAGAGGGAGGTTGCTTCCGGCAGATGGAAGAGCCTCGAGCTTTGGGGCCCAGAGCATGGTGCAGTGGCGGGCACCAAGGATGGGGTTCATGTGTTGACGGCCTCAGAAATTGTGTGCAGCAGGGTGTTGAAATGGAACCACTTTGTCTCTGTTTCAGCTGAGACTCCAAGAAATGGACGCCGTGTTCTAAAGTGGAGTCTGAGGCCCCGTGCTGGAGGTGGTGAAGACAAAAGCTGTTTTTAGGTAAACAACAAGGTCCTGCTGTATACTGAGCTATATTCAATACCTTGTAATAACCTATAACCTATAATGGAAAAGAATCTGAAAAGAATATACATATATATGCAAAACTGAATCACTTTGCTGTATATCTGAAACTAACACAACATTTTTAATCAACTATACTTCAATTAAAAAAATGAAAAATAAAAGTAACAAATCCATTACATATAACCATAGAGGACATATTTTTAATGAAGACTATATTTTCAAAAAAATACTGAGAATATTGGCATTATTTTCCATTTTCGCAGATCTCTTTAATGCCTTCCTTAAAAGGCAACTGGATTCTCATACTTGCTTATACATTTAATCTTTTGTAATATGTTGTTTTGATTGAAATATATGAAGAAAAATCTGGCTGCACACAAACTTGTAGCTGGAGAAAGGATTTGATGGGTGCCTGAAAGAGCCTCAGGGACCCAGCTGTCTTTGGACCACATTTTGAGAAGGACTAATATAGATGTAAGTGCTAAAACCACCTTGTTCTAATAAAAAGTAGATGAGAAGGGAGAGAATGGTTATAACAGTTATGCACCTAAATAATTTCTTGTATATGTTCCCATTATCAAGTATTATTTTTAATTTTCTATCATCTGACAGCTAAATCAAGTCCTCCCTCAATTTTGTTGAAAATAAATGATTTGAAATCACACACACAATAAAGACAAAAGCTGTTTTATTACTTTTAATTCTTCGTACGCACTGAGGTTACAGAAAAGCCAGCCTAGAGGCGAAGGGAAGATTTCGGGGGTCGTTGATGTGTTGTGTGTCCCAATCCTATCCCCAAGGGGTGACGGGCAAATATGCATTTTGGGGGGAGGAGAGGTGAAGGCCCCACCCTCCCAAGCAGGTGCCTGGCCTGTAGTGGGCATGTGCTGGCCAGGAGGAGAACTCTTAAATGAAATCACATATTTTGATTACGTCACTACATGGGACATTGTCATTCCTGACTGATATGGGCACTTTTATTGGTTGAAAGTGACCAGAACAGTGATGAGACGTGACACAAATTCCATCTCAGGGCAGGGGAAGAATCAGCCTACCAGGGTAATTTGAAGGCACAGTGGAACTCCATATAAAATTAACAGATTATTGTATCCATGAATTATGCTTCTTCAACATAGTGGTTACAGACCTCTCTAATTTTTTTTTTCCCTGAAAAGGGTCGTAGCTTTATATGGACGCCAAGAGGCCTAGGATTCAGAGGGGTTCTAACTGCTGTTGCAGACAGCGGGAGGCCGTTGTGTTGTGGGTCATGTTAGGAACAGCTTTGTCATCTCCATGGCTGCCTTTGGTGGCAGGGTGGCCCATCGGATGGGATGGCCCCAAGTCTAGAGGCAGGGAGATGAGTGAGGGGGCCACTGCAGGAGCACAGGGCTTGTATCTGGGACCATAGAGCTGCCAGCAGATTCCAGAGCGATCCAGAGACTGGATCAATGGTGATAGAGGCTGCACAGAGGAGGAGGGATGACTCCCCCCAGAGTTCCGGGTTGACCAGCTTGACGGGTCCTGGTCTTATGACTGAGCCAGGGGAATACGAGGAGGAACAGTTTTTAGGGGAACGATGATTGGCTCAATCCAGGAATTTGAGGTGCATCAAGGAAGGAGTCAATATTGGTTTGATGCTTGGAAAAGAGATCTGGGCTAGATTAGGAAGAAAGTAGAGGTACAAAGTGTAGGCTATTATTTTAAGAAACCTAGAAAGCATGGCAGAAACCTAGAAGACACAATATGGGTTTTATTTTATTTTTAACTGAAGACACTTGGACATCTTTACATCTTTTTCACTCCAAAGGAGAGAAATCTGGTCTGCAGATGGTGGCGGGCAACCACAGCAGAGGTGGAAGAGACGTGTGACCCCCCCAGCAGCCTTCCATCTCAGGGGGCTGGTGTTTCCTGTTTACTGAAATCCCTTGCTTCCTTTGGGTTCTCTGGATCGTCCTGCACCCATTCTATACATCCTTCATTGATGGAAGCTTAAGTGAGGTTGAGAGGGCTTCTGTTTCTAGCAACTTATGGATGTGAGACAGACACCTTGACCTTCAGGGGCTCTGTCACTCAAACACATTTGGGAATTTGTGCCCATGGTATCATTCCCAGTTCTGAAGTGCCCCTCTGCTGAGTGTCCACAGCCCCTCCTTTTGTCACCCTGCCTAAGAATACAACATTCACGCTTCCCTCTTTATTCACCATCTCAAAGCCATAGCAATTCTCAGTGCTTCTACTTGGGTATTTCTTTCGCGTTTGTGCACATGTCTCTAGGTCCTTGGAACCCTCTGTAAGTGCTGTATTTTAAAAGGCAAGAGGCTAATGAAAATGTTTTAGCCCCCATGATAATGGACCCAGGGAGCCACAGGCATATTTCCATAATGATGTTCAAGACATGGTAGTAAAGACACGCACAATATTAGGACTCCAGAAAGGACTTAGTGCAGGCAAGCAAGTGGACACAATCGATTTCTCTTTTGGGTGTAGTTCAAACGAATGAAAGGTCAGGACGTTCAGCTGGGCCTGATATTCTACTTCTCCTTCCTTCGCAGACACTTTTGTCTTCAACAGTGAGCAGGGAATGAGGAGTGCCATATGGATTCAGTCTCAGTACAGCAACTGTTTAATGCTCTTTGCATCTTGGTTATAAAACAGGAAGATTTCATGGTATGTAAGATGGGATCGCTTCTCTCTGGGGATGTAAAATAAAACCTCTGGGAATTTATTTTATAGCCGTTACGGGGAGAGTGTATTGTGTTTTCAATAAATACTTTTGCATCACTAGAAAGAGAAGTCACGATTATTGGTGAAATTATTTGCGTGATTTCGCCTGTTGCGGTTGCAGTTCACTTGCCTCAAACACACAGTATGGTGAGAACTGAAAAGCCCCACGTCTACAGCATGTGGGAAAGGAAGTGCAGTTACGGAGCAGCTGTTCTCTACCTCCCTTTTCAGCCTGACTGCAGAGGAGGGAGCCATCTTATGACCACAAGGGTTTTGCTTCCTTTTCAGAGATTCATCACATGTGTGACTGCAGAAAATACACAGCAGTGCTTTGTGAATTGCAAAGCACCAAACAACAGAATTTTCTTTCTGACTCTCCATGGTCCTGTGAGAAACTAGATAACTGGCTAAACGTGTTGAATTTGCGATATGAAGATTGTTTCTCAGTCGTAGGTAAAATGGGCACTTTGATGACTGGCATGCACTTGAGGGACCCCAGCCTCCTTCAGGGCTCGTTCTGGAAGGATGTCTTCTCAGCACCGACCCACAGAGGACTCTTGGCTACAGGGGCCAGTGAAGACTCTGCTCTGTGTCTCTCCATCAGTCTCCCCCTGCACAAGGGCAGGACCTATTCCATCTGGTTATTTTAATACACAGCTACTTTTCCACTACAAATTGAATAAAGCATGTGCTCAGTTCTTGGTGGTTACGGTCAGAAATTAGATTTAAGGTAGTAAAAGCATCCTGCGAGGTTTATGTATTTTTATAAAATATAAAGATGGGTGGATGTCCATTCACCCTGGAGCGGGCACTCCGGCTGCCAGCTTGGCCACGCTCCTGAGATCTCTGCAAGGATGGTTTTAGAAAATGCGGAAAACATATTAGAGTATAAAGAAGGAAATAAAAATCACCCAGAGCCTCTCAGCACAGATAATGACTATTCACAAGTATTATCCTTCTTTTTTGTTTTTTGTTTTTAACTTATTTCAAATCATATACCATAAAAGGCTAAGCACAATCACTGAAGTTCAGGTCCCAATTAAGAGATGCTCTGAAGAGAAGCAATTTGTCCCTAGGCTTACCTGCAAAAGCATACATCTTCCTGGTCCAGAAAGAATAAGCTCCAAAAATATACAATCAGAATTTTTTTAGATTTACCCACAAGTTTATTATTTTCTTTGCTCTTTTTTTTCTTTTTTTAAAACCTTTTTATTTTATATTGGAGTGTAGTTGATTAACAATGCTGTGTTAGTGTCAGGTGTACAGCAAAGTGATTCAGTTATACATATACATGTATCTATCCTTTTTCAAATTCTTTTCCCAATTACATAATTACAGAATATTGAGCAGAGTTCCCTGTGCTATACAGTAGGTCCTTCTTGCTGGTTATCCATTTTAAATATAGCCCTGTGTACATGTCAGTCCCAAAGCCCCTAACTATCCCTCCCCCCAACCCTTCTCCTCTGGTAAACATAAGTTCGTTCTCTAAGTCTGTGAGTCTGTTTCTGTTTTGTAAATAAGTTTATTTGTATTATTTTGTTCATCCTTTCTTGTTGAGTATCAGATCATTTTTTGCCTGAGATCATTTTATATATTCAAGAAGTAAAACCTTTAAAGAAGTTCCTTTAAGGAAGGTTTGTTGGTGAAAGACTCAATTTTTGATAGTACAAAAGATTAATTTCTGACAGTATATAGGTATATATATATGTGTGTGTGTGTGTGTGTGTGTGTGTGTGTGGTTGATATTTGGGAAATGAATACTTGAAACTAATTTTTATTTTTTAAAATAAAAAATTTTAATTCTATAGTGGTTTACAATTTTCAAAAGTTTCACACATAAGATTTCATATAATCCCATAGTAATCCTTTTTTAATCCCTTAGCCCTATATTGCCCCTCCCTCCTTTTATCACCCCACTGGTAACAACTAGTTTGTCCTCTGTATCTGTGAGTCTGCTTCTTTTTTGTTATATTCACTAGTTTGTTGTATTTTTTAGATTCCACCTGTAGGTGATATCATGCAGTATTTGTCTTTCTCTGCCTGACTTGTTTCACTTAGCATAATGCCCTGCAAGTCCATCCATGCCGCTGTAAATGGCAAAATTTCATTCTTTTTATGGCTGAGTAGAGACTAAATTTAAAATTAAGTGTATCTCTTGGGGTGATGAAAATGTTCTGAAATTGGATTTTGGTGGTGGTTGTACAACTATAAATATACTAGAAAGCACTTAAACAGTTGAACTTTATAGCGTGTGGCTACAAAAGGTTTTTTATTTTGTACTCATTCTTAACGGATAATTATCCCAGGCTGACAATTCTAAATCGAGAGTTCTAGATTGATCATGGTAAAGAAATTATCCCACTGACTTCTAACTTCCATTATTATGGCTAAGAAGTCAGATTTCAGTCTAATTGCCATTATTTTGTGGTACTCTGTCTTTTTTTGAGGGTTGCTTCTGAGAGCTCTTTCGTGTTTAGTGCTCTGAAATTTTAAAATAATATATCTGGGTGTTGAGCTCTTTCTGTGTATTCTGCTTGAGAACAGTTGTGTTTCCTGAATCTGAGGATTTGTGTCTTTCATCATTTCTGGACAATTCAGAACTATTTTTCCTGATTATTGTGTCATCCTCATTCTCTTGTGTCTCTCCTTCTGGAATTTCCATAAGACATCTTAGACATTCTTGTTAGCCCTTCATATCTTTTCATTTCTCATTCCCATTACCATGTCTTCATTTTTCTACATTCTTATTTTCTTGTCTCTCCCCCAAAATTTTAATACCTGTGTCTGCAAGTTTGGATTTGCTGTTTGTTTTTTCTGCTCATTCAGCATTCCTGGTCCCTTGTCTGCTCACGTATTCTGTGATTTTTCTGAGCTTCTTTTGGTTGTGAGCTCATGATCAGTGCTCTTCATCTCAGGGAACTCTTTGAGGCCTGGCTTGAGAGCACCGTCTTCCAGAGAGATTTGTGTTTACTTCAGTCTGGCTCCTGTGTGAAGTTCTACTTCAAGCTAACTTCTCAGCTAAGGTGTTTTTGGACCACAAAAGTGGGATGAAGTCAGCCCCCAAACTCACACAAGTCTGGCCTGTTATTATGAATCCCGGGGAGTATTTTCTCTCCCTCTAAGCAGGACCAAGACCAAGAGGATAAGATTCTTCACCGTCTCCCTAACTGACCTCCCCATGGAGGGTGTGGTGCTGTGTGTGGAGGTCCCTGACCTGACCCCTTGGCTACTGTCCCATGGTTTTGAGCAAACCAATCCAGCAAGAGGAAGCAGAGAGGACACTGCATACCTCTGGATGGAGCCATTGTTCCACTTGGGAAAGGAGCTCCATGTGACACATGCACGGAGAGGCTGGAGAGTATTATCTGAGGAGACTTGCAGATGTTATCTTTTTTATGACATAACGGCCAATAAAAATTCACATCGGCACAGTTCAGTATTTATTTAATTGTGATTTATAATTACGGGATGAGTTTCTTGCCAATTAGCTCATTTACAGGTATCTAAAGAGGCCATATTACCATTTTGGGGTATATGACCTCAAGGCAGACAGCAAGGGCACACATAGGCTATTCTTAAAACTCTAACTTGGTCAGCTTTTGGTCATCAATTAGAGTCGTTTAATTCAATAGAGAACCTTAATTATCTTAGTTCAACTTTGGAAGGAAATATGAGACAGCTTTAGTGAGTTACTAAGAACCCATGACAAATTTTGATAAACTCTGTTTATCTGAAATGAGATAAGTTCTTCTCTTTTGCAATAAGATTGAGTTGAGATGCTTTTGAAAGGCTGAGGTATTTTTGCCTCTGCTCTCTCTGTCTGTGGGAGGTTGGTCTGAGCCCATGACGTCCGTGGAGCAACTCTCTCCTCCTGTTCTAGCTCTGCCTGCTGCAGGCTTCATTCTTACCCCTGATCCCACCCTTCAGGCCTGAAGGGCTGCAGAAAGGGGGTGCTTCCACCTTTGCTGGCCCCCATATGCTTCACAATCCCTGGTTGGTGTCTGTAAACCTGTCCACCATCCTTTTTGAGTCCCTGTCATTCACCCCTTTCTTGGCGTGCCATCTGTTCCTTGCCCTTGCCTGGAGGGTGATTTCAGGTACCCTGTGTCCCTCCTTTACGGGCAGAAGGCTCCCATCCTCGGGGTCCCCACGCACAGCACACTGGAGGATCTATCCCGCCCAAGGGCTCTTCTCCGTGAGGTGTCTCTACCAACTATTGGGTCTGGATCCCATGAGAGGCATGTTGCCAGTAGGTTTCCAAGTGATTTCGTTTTTAACTAAATCATAACGGAGTGAAGATGCTCACCAAGGCAGCATCCTCCTCCCTTGGCTGCAGTTCTGGGCATGAGAACAGAAGCAAGCTCACAGCTGGTGCCGGGAGATTGGTGTACGGTGCACGCCCAGCCTATGCCACAGCTGGGAGGCGGCGAGCCAACACCTGAGTGCCTGCAGAGCTGTGGCAGGTCCATGTTATCGTGGTGCGTGCCTGGTACATCCCTGGAGAGTGCATTTTGAATGTGGAAGTTATGTTTTGTGTTCAGTAGAAGACAACTGGATGCGAACCATGAATCAATCCACTTGTTTCCAGAGAGCCAGAGGACCGATGGGTAAATAGTGTTTGAAAATCATCAGTTTCTCTAACGTGATGAGGACGTTTCCACCTGACTCGCGTCCCTGATCTAATCTTGTGTGCTGCGGCTGTGATGGCGAGGACAGACACAGCACTGTCCACCGGGGACGCTCATTAGGCTTTGACAGGTGCACCCTCAAAGTGGATAATCACGGGCTCTAGCTCTGCAGCAGGGAGCCAAGCTACAGCAGTGTGGATTCTCGCTTCGTACCCTGTCCTTTCCCATCCCCACGGTCACCAGAGGGCCTGGCTTCCCTCAGGCAGGCTGTGCAGTGTGGGAAGTGCTGGGGAGAAATCGATAATGTCCTTCCACGTGTCTATAGCTGGGGTGGAATGGGCTGGAACGCTGGAGCAGGAATACTGCTTTGCCAGACGAGGTCCCAGTGGGAGATGTGGGGGTGGGTGGGCATCCTGGGGCCCACACGCCTGCCAGCCCAGCGTGCTGACCTGCTGAGCCTGGTTAGAGACAACCGCTCAGTTTCCAGTGGTGCAGCTGCCCCTGGTGAGTCAACGTTCTTCGTGTCATCGGGCAGTAAAATACGCGTTGATTGATGGCATTACCTTTCGAGGAAATCCATGCCTGGGGGACTACTTAGTTTTGTTTCAGGCCAGTGCCACACTCGAAGGGTGAGACGCAGCCCTACACCAGCTCCAGGCAAGGCAGGGTTCTCTGAGAGCAAGTGAGTCAGTCTCCCTAACCCAGGCCAGAGACTGAAGAGCTGGGCAAGGCTTTGGGCAAAGCACAGTGCCTCTCTGAGGATTAATATACCCATCTGTAAAATGGGTATATTAATACTTTTTGTGGGGCTGTCACCGGGGTTCAGAGATAAATAAAAGGTCTCTGTCAGAGAGTTGATGCTCATTAAAGACTTACTTATTATTGCCATCATACTTTTATTGTTAAAATAAAGCCATTCCGCGTCATGTCCATCCATATCTGGCGCTCCTGGCCTCTTATGACCAAGCCTCTACCTGTTTTGGAGGCAGAGTCTTCTTCCCCATGGGTGTTCCCACCTTGGTTTCCCTGGTCCCTCAGCACTGGAGATGCACCTGCCCTCGGTGCCTTCTTTCACAGGGCACCGTCCGCCTCTGCATCTCACATCCCACCTGAGGGCTGATCTCAGAGAGGCCTGGGTAACATGATGAGGGGCTGCCTGACTGGCACCCCACTTCTCCTTCATCCTCAGAGCATCGGGGCTCCTCACCTGGGCCCTGCCAGGAGGCTGACATTTCATGTCCCAGAGCCCTCGTGCCCCTCCGCCCCGGCCAGGGGAAGCCCCTTGACCAGGTGTCTAGGAACCCCACCGTGACTTTGAGCTGAAGGTGGCTGCCCACAAGGCCAGCCGTGTGGCCACAGGAAGGAAAATGTGCTTCTGGCTTCCCACGGGGAACTCAGAAAGCTTTTGCCCTTGGAATTCTGAGGCCTCAGACCCGGATGTGCTGTCGTGCCCTGACAGGAGGGGGGCATGCTGCCAGCTCCCTCCCCAGGTGCACCGTCTCTGGAAGAAGAATGGGATCAGGCACCCCCTTTCATACACTAACAGACCCCAAAGTCAAAACAGGTTGTATGGGGCCTATCTGCCTGTTCCCTGCCCCTGACCCCTTAATCCACAGAACGATGGCTTCTGAAAGGCAGAATGGAATATTTCCAAACAACAAAATATATTTTAGGCTGTTTGAAATAATGTACAGTACTTCTCATTTTCAGTGTCAGCCAGCAGAGATTTATATTTTAGCCCGGACCTCCAAGACCTCCATCTGCCTGGAGGCCTGGGGCCCTGGTTCTCTGATTCCTGCAGCTGGAACTTTGAGGGAGGCTGGGCCCCATCCCGCCTCTGAGCCGGCCAGCCCTGTCCAGGGGGTCAGGGAGACCACGGCCGTGGCTCAGAGGCCCAGCGCCTGGTCTGGCTGCTGATCTCATCCTGCAGTGGGACTCAGGTACCCGTGTTTGGCCTCTGCCTTTAATTCCTTATCCTCAGACTCCCTTCTTCCCCATTTTAGTAACTGAAACATGGTCTCCTCCTCCTGTGGAACTTTCTACAGGGTTTCCCATCCAGTACCTTGATTCAGAGTATTTACAGTTATGTGGGGGAAGACTCAAGGGTTCCCAGAGCAAACTGGGGATGATCTTTTAAGATGTAAACGGGCTTTGTGAAACCCTGAGTGAGATGTGAAGCAGAGGAGATGTACCCGGTAGGGGGCCTCTGGCTGAAGACTCTTGTCCACGTGGGTATGTGTGAGGGCAGCAGGAGGGGACAAAGCCTGTCATTGATCTATAGTTCATTTAACTCATTTCTATTTTACGTGGTGAACAACTGAGAAAATTCGTAAAATCAGAACTAAGGGAACATATTAACATGGGCCCCAGCACCCAAAGAAAACCCCCTGTAGAGTTTCGGTGTATTTCCTTCCAGCCTTTTCCTCCTCTGTTTTATTCTGTTTGTCGTACTGATCGCCATGGGCTGTGGTGACCCCAGAACAACTTCTCCTTTGGAGAGGATTTTTATTTGGAAAAGATGTAAATGTCTGCTATTGTTGAAAAATTAGAGAAGATAAACTGTGATGACACCATGAGGTGTGTTTGTCTACAAAGGATCTATGTACCAAGATGTGGGTGCGGTGACTGGAAGGGGTGGGGTAACAGAGCCGCAGCGCTAAGGGTCCCGGAGCTGGGAGCAGAGGGGCCACGGCAATGTCCACAGGACTTCATGCCAGCCACTTGCAAGGGATCCTCCCTTCCCGGGCCCCCGGTGAGGCTCATGGTATCAAATTGTTTGGGACATTTGTAGAAGGAACACATTTTAACCGCCAGCAGGTAATGCATGTCTCTTCCATTCTGATTTCAAGGGCCCCTTTGGCACATTCCCGGTGCTATGGGGTCTGGAGTGGCACCGGTGTGTTTAGTCATAATTCTCTTTTAAAGAGAGCTCTGCCTGAGGTAGAAAGACCAAGACATGGAGAAGCCAATGACAAAGAGTCAGAACAGCGAGAAAACAGATTCCTGAGGGTCTCAGTCAAGGAGAAGCTGGAAAATGACCCAGCTGCTCAGAGCAGAACCCCAAGTTCAATAAATTAAGGCATGGATAGTGAAGCACCTGGTTAAAATCTGAGGTGGGGAGGAAACCCCTCATCCTTGGTCGTGTTTGAGAGTATTTAGATGGCCCAGTCCATGAAATATGGCTGGTCAGAGGCCTGCAGAACTGGCTCTGCAGGTTGGGAATGGGAGCCCCCCCATGCCTCCCCCCGCCCCCTGACTGTGTTCAGATGCTGGGCTTGTGGAAAGAGGCAGTTTGGTTGGGCATCTGATACAGTGAAGGGAGGAGGAATTGTCTCAAAAAATACAGACTTCAGAAGAAGAAAGTGTTTTCTTTGGTGATATGTTAATTATTTCATCTCAACTTGTTCTAGCCATTTTGGGGAATTTGTCCAGCATTGTTATTCCATTAGTGTGGGTCTTTGCTTAGAAAATTCTTTCACATCTAGTCTCTGTGCCATTGTTAGATAGGGTCCAGGACAGAGACTCACCGAGTGTTTTTGCTTCTGGGGGCAGGACACAGTGTCCTGAGGAGCAGTGTTGAGTCACGGCTGGGAGTCCATGGTGGATTTAAGCTTCAGTGGAACTTAATCTGAAGGAGGAAAGTGTGGTTTGAAAAAACTCCCAGTTGGTTGTGATACCTGTTCCCTTTCTCTTCCTCCATTCTGGGAAAAAAGGTGATTAAGACACATTCCTTTACCCTCGAGGAGTTATTAACCCTTTGTGCATTTGACCTAAATAAAGTGAAGTATGATTGAGGCCTGTGCCCACAGATCTAGGTAAAAGGTCTCTGGATCCTTGAGGGAATGATGAATTCTTAAGGGAGGGATCAGGGAAGTCATCATGGGGAACAAGGTGGGTGTATTGATCAGGGTCCAGACGGGGGAGAGAAGCCACAGGCCACTTGAACAGGGGAGGTCTAATGTAAAGAATTATTAACTATAACAGAGGATCGAGTAAGGAGAGATGAACAGTAAGAAGTAAAGAGAACTCTAAAGAAGATACGGTTGACAGATATAAAGATCAGCCATGACCCCCAGGGCTGGGACCCAGACCTCACTGAAGACGGCACAGCCGGGGCTCCGTGGTGGCAGAGGTGTTGCTATGGTGATGCCCCATCAGGACTTACCAGAACCCTGTGCTCTAGGGTTCCGGAGAAAGCTGTTCATGAGGAAATGTCTCATCAGAGGTTACCCAAGTTTTGTACCAAAAACCACCAGGTTTCTGCTAAAAACCACCCAGGGGTGCTGGGGGAAGCTGCTGGCTGCACCCAAACTAGGAAGCAAAACACTTCCTCCTGCCTCCTTCGGGCTCCCTCATGCACCTTCTGCCCACAGAGTTGAACATCAGGCTAACTGGCAAAGAAAAGATATTAAAAGGGGTCACATAGCCATTTTCACAGGACAAGCGAAAGGGCTGAATCTATAGCTGGGAGGCAATAAATAAATGAGCATTACAATAGGGTCTCACTGAGTGCCATGTTTGGAAATGACTTTAAAAGTCCTATTGAATCCAGATGCTCACACCCCCAGCGTGGCGTTGCCAAGCTTATGGGTCATCCATGGCAAGGCAGCTTATCTACATCTGAGATGGTCAGACAGTCCCTCCACATACTGAGCCAGCATCCATCACTGGTTCTGGTTCTGGAGCTAATTATCTTCCGTCTTCCACCTGACAGCTCTTCAAATACATGAACCTGACCCTCCTGCTTTGCTCCTTCTCCAAGTCTTCTGCCTCTTGTAAACTACACATCCTTATGACCTCCCTGACATTCACAGTCTTTTCACTCTACCAGGCATGAGACTGGGTAACTTCTCCACACAAATGTCTGTTCCAAACCTGCTCTGCTCGTGCAAGAGGGAGCAGGACCATTTCATTCATAAATGAGCCCGTCTCCTTGGCCAAAGGGGTTGACCTAAGGGGTAGCTCCTGATCTACATCAGAAATGGGACTTTTCACGCTGGTATTGGAAAAGAGAAGTCTCTCTTCGCACCTGGTGATGAAGCTAAGAAGTTATTAACTGGAAAAGCAGCCCTTCCACCCTGATTCCAGCCTGGGAGAAAGCATCCAAGATGAGAGAGAAGCGGAGATGGGAAACGGAAAGTGTCCTGAAAGTGTCCTCATTGGAGCCCCTGGTTCCTGCCATCTCTGAGCCCAGTTCTGGCCCCTCTTTGCCTTGGTTTGGTTACATGAGCCAATAAATTTCTCTTTTTTGCTTAAACTAGTTCAAGTTGGGTTCCTGGCAATTACCAACAAAGAATAACAACGGCAGCCCTCCTGACTTTTAAAGAAAAAAAGATGTAGGAGGGCCATTGGTTCACTTCTTTGATAAGGTTTCTGCAGAAGTGAGCATAACTTTAAATAGAAACTCTAGAAATTAGTTGTTAATGATTTGTAAGGAAAGCATATTACAAAGTAGGCTCTGGCTCTGCCCCTTTTCTTTCCTGACAGTACAGTCCTAAATTGATTAGGTGGGGCCCACATGGAAGCCATGGAGGCTCAGACTAGGGGGAGGAAGACATTCTCACAGGGCAGCCCTGCAGGAGGTCTCAGGGCCCAGACATGGTGAAGAGGACATCCAACCCCAGAGGAAGAAGGGGCGACAAGACCCCCAAAGATGTCCACGTCCCCCACACCTGTGAATGTAACCTGTGCACCAGGGACTGTGTAGATGTGATTAATTAAGGATCTTGTGACGGGGAGGTGATCCTGGATTCCCCAGGTGGGCCCAGTGTCACCACAAGATCCTTGTAAGAGAGAGGCAGGAGGTTGGAGTCAGGAGTAGGAGATGGGGGGATGGAAGCAGAGGTTGGAGTGATGCAAGGAAGGGGCCTGAGCCAAGGCGTGCAGGGACCCTCTGGAGCAGGTCACTCCTGAAGCTCCCAGAAGGAAAGAAGCCCCCAGGGCACGTTGATTGTAGACTTACAACGTCCAGAATTGTAAAAAAACAATTTTTGGTTTTTTTAAGCACTAAGTTTATGGTAAATTGTTACAGCAGCAATAAGAGACTAGTATAAAGGGAATGATGACTAAAGAACTATAATAAGGACAGTAATTATAATAAGGATACTCTCCCTGCTATGGAGATGGGAGTTCTGAATATGGAAAGGGAGAGTACTTGAATAAAACCTGTCTATTGGATTGGAATTAGAAGTGTTGGTGTTAGAACCAATTATTTTATATATTTATATATATGTATATAAATATTTTGATGTGCATGTATGTCTGTATAGGTGTGTGTGTGTGTATGCATACATATGTATGTCTTGACTGACAACGGATTGAGCTGGGGAGTTGCAATACCACGATAAGCACATTTTGCACCTAGATTTTGGCTTCTAAATACCATTTTCCACTAAGGCTTCTTGGAAAGCCAATTCCAGGCTGGGTTAGAGAAAGTCCAAGATGAGCCTGGACCATCTTTTTGTGCCTGAAAACAAGAAGTGTTCAAAGAATGATAGGGATATATAAAAAGAACACAGAAGTCAGTTCCCACTGGTTAAATCAGGGACAATTAGCTGCAAAATAAATACTGAGAGCAATGGACTGTAACTTACAGAGAGGAAACCACACATTCATATAGATACAAATAAATCAATGAATAAAGCAGAAGTTTGAGGAAGAATGATATCTGCATAGATTCAAAATCTGTGCCCTCAAAATTATGTAGGAGAAAAGAGTAAGACAGTGGACATGTCTGACAGACATTTCCTGAGTCAAGAGATCAAAGTGAACACTGTCAATACTGTAATGAATCAAGGGATCAAGAGATCAAAGTGAACACTGTCAGTACTGTAATGGAACCAATGAACATTGTTCACCACCTGATGGGCTGCAGCGAGAACACACCCTCATTTCTGTACGATTCCAGCCAAAAATGCATAACCTGAATGTAATCACAAGGAACCATCAGACAAACCTAAATGTAAGGACAGTCTACAAGGCTGACAAGGAAAGAGATATAATGACCTAGGGTAACACACAATTCAGAGGCTCTTTTCTCTACCCAAGACGCTATTGGGAAAATTGGCAAAACTCGAATGGGCTCTGGAGACTTAGAGGCAGGACTGTCTTGATGTTACTTTTCTGAATTTGGTGGCGGCCCTGGGTTAAAGAAGGAGAGTATCCTTGTTTGTGAGAAATGCACATTAAGTATTTAGGGGGTGATAGGGCATCATGTCAGCAGCTCAGTCTCAAATGGTTCAGGGAAAGAAGAGTCTTTTTTCTCTACTTGAAATTTTTCTGTAAGTTTATAATTATTTAAAAATAAAAAGGAAAGAGGAAGGAAGGGAAGAAGGAAAGAAGGAGGGAGAAAGGAAGGAAGGGTCTCCCATTCTAATTTGACCTCATATGGTGTTTTAAGATCTGTAGAGGCATTTTCAAACATACGTGGAAATGAAAATATATAACTGACCTCATATGGTGTTTTAAGATCTGTAGAGGCATTTTCAAACATACGTGGAAATGAAAATATATAACCCTATTAGCATATATAAAATTTGTAATCTTAAAACTCATATCAGCTGAAATAATTTTATTAGCTATACTCAGATATTTCTTCTTTGATTGTTTTCAGGTTTAGATATTTTTGAGCTGAAATTGTTTTTAGGCTTTGAAGCTAAAATCTTTATATTGAAGTTTGTGGAAAGTGAAATCACAATACTTTAGAATGTTGCCAAAGTTTCAGAAAAAACGAGACTTAGGTTTGACCTGATGTGCTTGGTATCTCATTAGGTCTTTCATGCTTTGATATACTCTCCTGGCAGAAGTTTCCTGGTCTCACTCAGAGATAAGAAAACATTCTTTTCTGTGTCAAACTTTACAGTGAAGTAAACGTAGAGAAAGCGATGCCTCACTCAGAATTTTCTATTCAAGTTATTGTTTTTTCTTCTCTTAAACTTTAAAAGCTAAGAATGAAATTTTTCAAATATGGAGAACAACAAGTAATATAAAGTATTCCAATGTGCCCACCAATAAGATCTTACAAATGAGAGTATTTTGCCTAAAGAAATAAAAACATTATAGAGACAGTGTATGTGCTCCTGCTTCCCACTCCATCCTATTTCTCTTTCTCTCCTCAGAGATAACCATTGTCTTCAGGTTGGTGTATATCCTTTCTTCCATCTAAGTAGGCTTTTACTATAGTTCCCTAAACAATATATACTTTTCTTTGAGTGCTTTAAAATTTTATATAAATAATATCACTTTATATACATTCCACAGTTTGCATTTTTTATTGAGGTAAAATTTAATGAAAATCACAGATCTTAAGCATACAGTTTGATGAGATTTGATAAATATATACACTCATGTAACCACTAGCCCAATCAAGATACAGAACATGGCCATTCACCCCGGAAAATTCCCTTCCAGTCAGTCCTCACCCCAATAGACAACTATTTGATTTCTACCATGATACAGTAAATATCATTGTTCTTAAACTTTGCTAATTGCTATGGGACCTTTGCTGAATACCAGTTGATTGTACATGTGTGTCTATTTTTGGACTGTTTAGTTCCCTTGATCTATTTGTCTATCATGCCAATAGCTCACTAGACTGATCACCATAGCTTTATATTAAGTCATGAAATCACAAAATATGAGTCCTCCAACATTCTTTTATTTCAAGATAGTTTTAGATATGGTTAGGTTTTTTCAATTTCCATAAAAATGTAAAAATCAACCTGCCAATTTCTACCAAAGAATTATCTGGGATTTGGGTTAGGACTACATTGAATCTACACACCAATTTGGGAAGAATTCACGTATTGACAGTATTGAGTCTCCCAATCCATGAACATGGTATACCTCTCATTTAATTTCTCTCACTGCTGCTTTTGTTGTTTTCAGTGTAGAGGTCTCACAAATCTTTTGTTAAATTTGTTCCTATGCAGTAAATGTTTTTTGATGCTACTGTAAAGAAAATTTTCAATTTTATTTTCTAATTGTTTGCTGCTGATGTATAGAAATACGATTGACTTTTCTATACTGACTTTGTATTCTGTGGCCTTTCTAAATTCATTGATTAGTTCTTGAATTTGTTTTGTAGATTAATCAGGATTTTCTATGTAAATAATCACATCAACTACCAATAAAAGAAGTTTTACATCTTGTTTTCCAATCCATTGCCTTTCTTTCTTTTTTTTTTTTTCCTTATTGGCACTAGCTAGGACCATCAGTACAATGTTGAAAGGAGAGAGTAAAAGTAGATATCTTTGCCTTGTTCTCAATTTTAGATGTAAAGTGTTCACTTTTTCACCATTAAGTATGATGTTAACTCTTAAGTATTCACACATGCCCTATATCAAGTTTATACATGTCCTGTATCAAACTGAGGAATTAAATCAAATCATTTTATTTTCAGATTGCTGAAAATTGTTATCACAAATTGATTTTGAATGTTTTCAAATACTTAATTTTATTAATATAGTAAATTAAATTATATTGATTTTCAAATGTTAAACCAGCCTTGCATTTCAAGGATAAACCCCACTTAGTCATGATAACTATATTGTTGTATTTGATTAGATTTTTAAAGGATTTCATGTCTATGTTCATGAGGGATACTGGTCTGTAATATCCTTTTCTGCTAATGTCAGGTTATTTCTAATTTGGGGTTCTTATAAATAGTCCTGTTATAAGCATTCTGGTATATTTTTTGCTGCAATATTGCACCTTCAAGTTGGGTATATACCTTACAATGTACTTTCTGAGTCAGAGGGTATGTGTATGTTTAATTTTAGTAAATCCTGCCTAATTGGTTGTGGCAATTTGCACCTCCACCATCAGGGCACAGTGTGTCAATGGAAGTGTGGGTTGTGAGCTATTTGCTACTAGTCTGCAAAGAGGTAGGTCCAGAAATCGAGAATGAGCATTTAGATACTTTTATAGAAATGAGCCATTTCTGTGGCATACAAATCCACAGTCAGCAGCCTTGTGTGACAGTGAAGACCGACACTGCAGATGTCACACTTGCATGATGAGGCCCAGGTAGCAGGAGTTCCATACTAGTCTTTCTCAGTGGCACAATATTTTGGTCTGAAATGCACTGGAAATTGAAAAAGAAGAAAGAATTGCTGGTCCTTCATCACATACAGTTTAAGTAACATTAGTGTGTGAGAATTCTGGTGGTTCCACACCTTTGCTAACGTTCAGTCATTTTCATTTTATTCTTTCCGGTGGGTGTCCAGTTGTCTGGCCCTGTGATTTTAATTTGTATTTTTCCAGTGACTAAGGAAGTCGTACACTTTTCATATGTGTATTGGTCATCTGTAGATCCTTTGGTGTGAAGTACCTATTCAAGTCTTCTGCCCACTTTCAAGGTTCATTATTTTTTTTATTGACGTAGAGTTGATTTACAATATCGTGTTAGTTTCCGGTGTATAGCACAGCAATTCATAAGTATATGTGTATATATAGATAGATAGATAGATACACACATATATATTATTTTTCAGATTCTTTTCCCTTATAGGTTATTACAAGATCTTGAGTATAGTTCCGTGTGCTATACAGTGGTCCATGCTGGTTATCTATTTTATATATAGTAGTGTGTATATGTTAATCTCAACCTCCTAATTCAAGGTTTATGTTTTAAGTTTCCCCAAAGCACTTAACCTGGGCTCTTTCCTAAATACCCCCCCCCCCCCCCCCCCCCCCCGCCCCCCCCCCCCATTTCTACGAGGCAGAAGGTGAGCAAAATATGGGACTGGTGAACACCTGATTTAAAAGTGAGATTTTTCCAAGTTTATGCAGGTAATATTTATGAGCACCTACTACGGGCCAAGCACTGAGTGTGATCGCAGGCATCCTGCCTTGAAACAAAACAGCCACATTCTTGCCCTGCGGCAATTTACACTCTAGTGGGGAGAAGACAAACAAGGAACTGACGACTTTGGATGGTGATTAACTGTTATGAAGAAAACAGGATAATGACAGAGTAACTGGGATGGGAGGATTCTTTGGCTAGAGTGGTGCAAGTTTCTCTAAAGCAATTTTATTCAAGCCTGAAACAGGATAGTGAGAAGGCAGCCATATAACCGTTATTGGAAAGAGCATTCCAAGAACAGAAAATGTCAGGTGCGAAGGGCCCGGCATAGAAACAAGTTGGTCCGAGTCTTGATTAGAGAGTACTCTCTTATTTGGGTCAAATTGATACAATAGACGCCACAGATGCTCACTGCGGTGGACCCTGGCGGTGCTGCGCTCAGCTCCCCCTGACCCCTTTCTAGTTCTGTGCACCCCTCCCCAACACTTGATGTGGGTTTACTGCCCAGGCTTGAGACTGGGTGAGTCTCTGAGAGACTGACCTTGGGTTACTGGAGTAGCTTTGCCCACACAGGTTGAGAATGGGGAGTATCTGGGGGTTACATTACCCTATCCATCAGCCAGTAACCCTAATCCACTGGTTGAAGGATATAGGAGCACAAAATCCAGCTCCCTTGCCTGGAGTTGGGACAAATTAGGGTGTAACTTAGGCTTCAGAGAGACATGAGGGGTCAGGCTGCAGCTGAGGCTTAGCTGGAAATTGCACCTCTGGTTGTCTTTTCCCCTATCCGTGCCAGGTTCTTCTGGGAGCACATCCTTTATACAACAGTTGCCCTGAATTCTCATCCGAGAGTCTGTTTTTAGGGAACCAACTTAACACACCCTGATATATGTCTCACAATGGTTTTTCTGTTTTAAGAGTATGTCTTTCTGCGGTACCAGGTAACAGCATGTGCTGTGAAGCTGGGCAAACCCAGGTTTGAATCCCACTTCTATTCACTGACAGTTTGCCCACTCTCTCTGGGCCTTAGTTTTCTCAGTTAGAAAAGCGGGACAGAACCAGAGACATTTTAGGTTAATGGCTGCTGCTGTGAAGATTAACTGAAAGAATGCAGCCCTTAGCACAGAGCCCGGCAAAAGTTCCACACTCAGAGCTATTATTGTGCAAACTTGCCAAACTTTATGAAAGAGCTCATAAAATGTGGCAAGACTTGGGTTGTATATCTTCAAAAATGCTCTGTGTCACCAGAATTTGGCCACGGCCAGGGGAGGAGGAAGAGGGAGAGAACTAGCCTTCCTGACACCTGCGAGGTGCCTCTAACCTTTTCATTTAACCCCGAGAGGCACCTGCCGAGAACAGAACGTTCTATTATAATTATTTTAAAGATCCGAACCTAAGATTCCAAAGAGGTTGGTTGCCTAAGGAGATAACAATGTATAATTCAGGTTCCAAATCAGGCCTGTCTGGATGGAGCCCAGGCTGGGACCCCCATCCCCTTGTGGGCAGGGCTCTGTCCTTCCTTCCAGATCCTTCCCCCACAGAAGGCGTCGGTATCTGTTATTCTGGGGGGATGTCCAGTCCTGGCTGAGATGACTTCCGCCGGGCCAAGATGTCCACTGGCTGGCTCTAGGAATGCGTAACCCCTTGTGTGATGCTCTGAGGGTGCACGGAACGCCCGCCCTTGGGCCGATGATACAGGTAATCTGGGACCACATTTGCAGTTGTCAGAGTCCACGCTGTCTCCAGCCTAACTGTGCTCCCCTGGAGCCCTCAGCCCGCCAGCCGCAACTCTGGCCCTCCAGGATCCCTCTGAAAGTGAGGTGGGGTTTCAAGGCAGGAGGATGATGGTGCCACATCTGCAGGCAAATCAGAGCCCAGAGGCGACAGCCTGCTCTGCGGAGTCTAAAATCCCAGGTGCAGATTATAGACAGGGAAGGATGGGGTGGGGGGCTTGGCTGAAAACCCCTTCACCGCCCCCGCTGCACTATGTAGTCAGGGCGAGCAAAACAGGTCCAGGAACTATGAATTCTGGGTCAGCCGGGACAGCTCTAGGGACAGCGATCCATTCCTGCCTTCTCAGTTTCCCACTGCGGGGGAACCAAACTCATTCCTCTGAGACTAACCCTCCCTTCCAAATGCAATCCTTCCACCAGCTGGGGCAGGCTTCCAAACGTTCCAAGAGACATTTTAGGTCCTGGGGTGATGGAATCTTCCTCCCTTACAGAACATTGGCTTACTTACCCTCTCAATTCCCCCAGGACTGGGTTCTCCGTCAGGGGTGGGGAGACCCAGGCAGAACTCAGACGCGGGAGGGCTGCGGGCCTCGTCCCAGGGGGCACCCATGCACACAGCTCTCACCCAGACTGTGCCCGCGCGGCTCCTGTACCCCTCGCCGTCCTCCTGGTGCTGCGACCGGCGCCCCAGCTCTGCCACCGGGGAGCGCGGGTCCTACAGCGTCTGAACTGAAGCGTGTTCTTTTTTTTAACACCTACTTTGCGTTTTCCTTCCTCCACTTCAGCAACTGCGTCCTGTCGCGGGTTTCTCGGCAAAGCTTGCTTTCTTTTCAACGTAGCACACTTAATTGAGAGCAGATTCAAACCCATCCTGCGCTTCGGTCTTGCCCCCAAACCTGCCAAAGGAGAATCGCATTAAGGGACAGATCACGTTCATAGAAATAGAAAGTCAGCCTGGGTGTCAGTGTCATGGAGGAGATCTCTGCTCTGGCCACCACAGGAACATTTCCATCAGGCTCAGACACAGGGTCACCTGCTGGTAGAAAACAAGACCGAGAAAGTCGCGAGGGTTTTCGTACAGTCTCCCCAAATCCTGCGTGCGTGCAGAGCCAGCTGCCTGTGGTTTTGCTTTACAGCAGCTTTCACTGTGGGAGCTCGGAGATGGGGCTTTGGGTGCCCAGGCAACAGGACAGGAAGAAGATCCATGCCAGTTCTTAAGGACAGCGCCCAGATGGGCAGGGACAGGGTGGGCAGACCCCTGTGAGAGCCCTCGGAACAGGTGTGCTCTTAGCTCCCATTTTGCAGTGACTTCCACTGTGCTCTGTGAAGTTTCATCTAAACAAAATATTTCTTTTGTTAAGGGCTTTCTGCATACCCAGGCCTTCTGGCCGCGTGAGAGTTTGACCTCCCAATCCTCCAGACGGAGCGTTTGGCTGTCTGCTGGTATTTTTAGTAGAAGTATAAAAAGAACCTCAAAAAGTTTCAGCTGGGGTGAGAGCGGGAACACCGGGTGCCAGCGCACAGGGAGTTGAGCCACAGAACTAACGCCATGAGAAGCAGAAGGCAAAACAAAAGCCACAACCCTGCACGTTACTGAGGGGAAAAGCTCAGCACGGCTTTAAAAGTGAAAGCTTAAGTCATCCTGATTTATGTAAATAGGGCAGTAGAGGTGATTATTATATGGAACACATTTTTAGGTCCAATTCCCCCACGGATGGAACTCCAGCTACCCACTTCTAGATAAGAATGTAGATTTCAATAATAAAAATAAAGAAATATTTGCTAAATTCACCTCCGTAAAGGACATTATCAAAAGACATGTGTGATGCCTCTAATGTGTGCCTGGCACTGGGTGTGCTTCAGAACATCATTTTCATTAGATTTTCAAGGTTTTTGCACCTAAAGTCCTTTACAAATAAAAGTATTTAAATAAAATCTACTAAAATCTATTACAAGGCTCTTTCCCTCACTTTGGTTGTATATGCTGTGGTACGCATTCATTGCTCCCATACCAAAATTGTTACTTCTGTTTTGGAGGAATTAACAAAGACAACCCAGGCTTAATAAATCAACACCGAAGTTCAGAAGTTCAGAGCAATTTGTCTTGGGAACAAAGTCTTCCCTGGAGCTAAGAGGCATTCAAAGGAATTCTTGGTGTTAATGGGATTATTAAAGATATACCTGAGACCAGATAAATATTTGATGATTTTGCAAAGCACTAGGGTTTCTTTGCCCGTTTTTTTTTTTTCTTCTGCTGACACATCTCCCCCCGGGGTCTGGACCTTGCAGCTTCATTAAACTTTGCAAATGAAGGCAGGCTGGGGTTTCCCAAGAGTGTGCTGGTGTGGGAGAGCTTGGCCGGAAATGACAGATCGGGGTTTACAAGAGGGGTGTGTGTGCGTGGGTGCAAGTGTGTGCGTGCATGCAAGCATGTGTGTGTGTGTGTGTGTGTGTGCGCGCGCGCGCGCAGAGAAGGGGTGGCTGGAGGAGGGAGGGAGGAGATGCGGGTTACAAAGCTGCCATCTAGAGGCCGCCTCCCTGCAGTGTATATAACGCAAGTCTGCAGCCCGAGAGCTCACACTTCCTGCAAAGTGCTCAACCCTAAGGCAGTGAGCGCAGGAGCTGGGAAGGCGAGCCCTGAGCCCTAAGCCGGAGCGGAGTCCAGCCAGGAGGTAAGGAAACTGTGCTGGGTTAGCAGCCTTGCTTAGAAAGGAAGGGAGGATGGCGGGCAGGGGCTCTGCTCTTAAGCTAATGGTCTTTTTCAGAGCTCTTCTTTCTTATAAGCTGTGATGGGTGTTGGAGCGTCTGCAGGTCTGGTTTCTGAAAGCACAGGCTGCGTGTTGCAGGGCTGCATTGCAGAGTGTGGCTGTTAACTGGGGGCTTCACCTTGGCTGCAGAAAGTAAAAAAGGGCAGTTTTCTGAAGTGGAAGGCACTCTGTGTGTGTGTGTGTGTGTGTGTGTGTGTGTGTGTGTGTTCGTTGGATTGAGGAATCTGGGGTTTATTTGCAAGCAGAGAACTTCACAAGAAGGCACACTGTCCATTCAGCTTGCTCAAAGTTGGCATTGGGATCAGCTTGGCACCGCTGCCTACCTGTTTTGCTTCTGGTATATCCACTGGGAAATAGAATTGGCAGTGAATGTGTAATTCCAGAAAGATGTACCATTTATGAAGAGGCATCCTTGAGCAAAGAAGAAAACTGGGCTGAGAATCTCTTTGGGTCCAGAGTGGTTTGAATTCACTGCTTTGGAGGATTACCAGAGCCTGTAAGTCCGGAAGCTATAAGGGTGAATGTTAAATACAGCTCGGTGGTCTTGTCTCTTGACTGCATCCCTCCTGATCTAATTTGAGTATCTATTGTTCGCTCAGAAGGTGTTAAATCCAACTTCAGCTGGAAAAAAAAAGACACACACACAAGAGTGTAGAATTTTGCAATTTAATTATATTCCTAAAGTAAAACATGAATTTTGTTAGCCCGCATAAACGTTTGAGGGGTGACAGAAAGTAAAAACTTTGCAGTGAGGTCAGGGTTGGGTGGTTAGCCAAGACTTGTAAGTTCCAGGGAGAATGAGAAGTTGTAAAAGTCAGACTGGCTGTCTCCTTTTTTCTTTCTTTTTCTTTCTTTCTTTCTTTTCTTCCTTCCTTCCTTCCTTTCTTCCTTTCTCTCTCTCTCTCTTCCTTCCTTCTGTCTGTCCTTCCTTCTTTCTTCTTTCCTTCCTTCTTTTCTCTCAATTCACTTGCTCACACCAGGATAAATACGTTTTCCAGATGTAGAAGAGGCCTCCCTGAAATGGTTTACAGCCCTTTGAAGGTATTTGATGCCCTGACATCCCCTGAAACTTCATTCTGCAAAATCTCAATGTGGTAACTTTTTCTTTTCTTTTTAAATGTGCCGATGCTGCCTTTGTGTCCCTTTATTTATTCCAGGGAAATGCAGAGATCAAATAGGCTTGCCTAGAAAGGAAAGTGGAGGCTGCTGGTGTCTGTGCTTAACTTCCCATAGATTTTAAATGGATAAACTGCTTGCCCTTCTTTCATCAGCCCTCGAGTTTCCCCAGATGCAGAGCCTTTTTCTGAAGCGGAGTTGCACATGGGAGCTCTAGCTTGGAAACAATTTGCTCTTTTTTCCCCAGTCTCTGCAATAAACACTCCAGTGTGCACACAACTGCGGAGCCTGATGCCACAGCCTCCTGGAAACCGGGGTGGGGGAGGAGGGGTGTACGGGATTCGAGTGGAAAAGCAAAAGAAAATTGAGAAATGCCTGTATTTTGCCGCCCATCTGAGTTTTTTAAAGGGGTGTACATTGCAATCGTAGTTTTAAAAAAAGTTCCAGAGAGTACAGTCCAGGCAGCATGACGATGCTTAACTGAGTCAGGACTTCGGAAGTGAGGTTATCCCATATTAACAGCAAGTCTTGAGAGACTGGAGAAGGTATTATGTTTTCTAATCAGGTCCAGAACAGGCAAAGTATAGGCTTTCTGGATGGAAAAAAAAAACAAAAACCCAAACAAAAAAACCTACTTAATCAGGAACAGTGGCTTTTTGTGTGATCACTCCAGGCAGAGAGGCTCCCGTTTTCCAGGAGACACAAGGGAAGTTGGTCACTCAAACCTGAGACTGAAAGAGAGTCATTCTGTGAGCCCCAAGAGTGACTCAGGACTTGAGATGGTCCTCAGTGATTTTGCAGAACACGAATGGAATTGGGGGCTAGAAAGTATTTGTACTTTTCGTACAGGCAACCAAGGAGCTTGGTTTTACTCAGGAGCAAAAACATTATTAGAAGGGCTTGCAATCGAATTGCATGTGTGTAGGTGGACATTTGTGTGTCATGTCAAGTGTTTTTAAAGTCCAGGAAATTGTAGCTCTGGGACACGTATGTCTTATTAAAGTAAAAGCAAGCAAGCAGAAAAAAAGAAAGAAAGGAAAAAAGGGGGAGTCCTCTGATTTTGAATCCTTAATGGTTTTCTGTAGGGAATCTTTGATACTTTGGTTACATAAGAATCTACTAGCTTAGAACTGGAAAAAAACAAACGTTGCTTGGTTCTTCAAGTGATGAGAGAATTACATATTTTTGTAGTGAAAATTTTGCTGAGCCCCAAGTAGGTTTGGAAGCTGACCCCCTTTTTTTTTTGTTCCAAGCATTTAAAGGTGGAGGGGCTGAGACCACCTCAGGTGGCCTCGGACCGCTCTAGGTCAAGGGACGGATAAAGGTGCAGGGGGCCGCATGGGGACCGCATGGTGAGGGCCCTGCCAGCCAGGTGGCTAGCATCTTCCAGTTCTCTTATTGTAACAGAAATCTTCGTCGGGTCTTCCCTTAATTTTGTCTAAGATTGCGTCCTGTTCTCCTGGGGACCCTGTTGTGTGTAGCCGGAGGTGAGTGGCTGTCCTGGGCTGGCTGACCTCCCACTACCTCATCCTGATACTAAGCTGGGTGGGAATTAGGGCTCTGGTTACACCCATCAACCCAGACAGCAGCCTTTGTGCCGTGGGAATCTCTGGGTCCGGCACTGCTTCCCTGTTGGGCTGCTAAGCACAATAGAGCAGATCAGGTTTCTGGATGTGGGGTTCGTTTTATCTCCCCCAATACTTACAGTGGACAAGGCTGCCCTGTGTGTCAGTGTGTAGTGTTTCTGAGGACTCTGGAAATAGGTGGCCCATATCTGAATTAGGGTTTGGATTTTTCTTTCTCTCTCTCTCTCTATTATTTTTTCAAGTTCTCAAGTGATTCAGAGCAATTCTTTACTTGTGTAAAATAAGCAGTCAGGACAGCATTGTTCTGTCTGCGCGACACGGGGTGGGGGACACGCCGCCCCCATTCTGCTCTCAGCCCCAGCAGGTGGCCTCCCAGGCTTGGGCTGAAGCGTTCCTGGACTTTCCCGTAGATTTAATGCAGGATTGGTAAGTGAAACAAACGCCAATGACGTGCGGTTTCCTAATGGCCTTTACAGATGATACGGGCCCTCTTTACACAGACTGCACTGGACTGAGTAGTAGAAGGGGCAGGGCTTTCCCAGGAGACCAGAGGCTGAGCGCCACTGGAGAGTCCCTGGGGAGTGGGGAGAGTGACGAGAGCTGGTACGAGCCACACCCCTGAGATTGTTCGTCCTGCTGCCTGTCTGACCTCAGTTGCCAGGTGCCCAGCAGCAAGATTGGCCGAGCTGGGTCATCCTGTTGGGACAACACTGAGTTGCTCCATGAAATTCCACCCTGGGAGGACACAAGTCCCAATTGCAGAAGACCAGTCAACAAGGCCACCTGCAGGCAGAGGTCCTGGAGGGCCCAGAGGGCCCCTTGGCGTCCGAGCTGGTGCCCCGGGTGGCCTGGCCTGTGTTCGCCTCTCTGCATGGCATCCTGGTGTTTGCCTCCAGTCTGACCTGCACCCAGCCTCCAGTGCAAGCCTTCTCCGTGGTTTGTGTCACCTCTTTCCTCCTTTTCTGCCCCAAAGCCAGTCCCTTGCTCAAGGCCTTGGTGGCTCCTGCGTGGACAGGCCCCGCCTGACTGTTTCAGCCAGATTCGGTGACCCTCCTCATGGCATATCACTGAGCATCCCACCACCCCCTCTCTCCTTGGGGGTCCCCATCAGCCACTGGTGTGGAAATCCCTCACCACTGTGCTCAAGGGCTGTCCAGCACCGCCCTCCTGCCTTCCTGAACCTCTCGGTTACTTGGTGAGTTCCTGGGGGCAGGCGGGTGTGATGATTTCAGTTTGTTATGCCCCAGAGCAGTGCCCCTCACAGAAGGGGCTCCACAAACATCTGGGGACATAGAAACCAGTGATGTTTATCTTAGCTCTGTAAGGATTTCAGAAAAGTCTCTTCTGGGCCTCCATTTCCATTGATAACCTCAGATTTCTGGTCTTGGGGGAGCTCAATTCACTGTCGATTCATTGACTATGAATTCATTGAACACCTGCTTTGTCCAGGTGCCATTGCTGGCTGCTCTGTACACAGAGCGTAAGACGTCATGGGGTGGGAGCTTGAGGATGAGGGGAGACACACCAATAGCCCAGTGACACAGACTGGAGATGCGCGGCCGGGCTGGGAGAAGGCGGGAGAAACAGAGGGGATATTTGGGATGGAATTTATTTGGGGCAGGAGGGGCTCAGGGGTTGGTCGGGAAGGGTCTTCCGGGATTGTGATGGGAAATTGCAAGCATACTGAAGGCAGTTTTGGGGAACGCTGGCCAGACACCTGAACACGTGGCAGACTGTGTCCTGGAGGGAGTGACTTTTGGCCAGTGAAAGGACATATTCCTTGCAGGCCAAACTGCCACCCCATGGGGACCCTGAACTTGGAGATTCTCATTCTGGCTTTGCCCCCAGCTGGCCTGGTGAGCGCAGGGCAACCATTTGGAGGCAGCTGAATGTGTCAGGCCGCTTGAAGTGGTTGCCAAGGATACTCGATTGATGAGCGATAAGCCTGAGAAATGAGTGGTGCATCTCCCTTCCACCATTTGGGGATGCGAGTGGCAGATGAGCTCCTTTATAGACCCCAGGCCGGTGGGGGAGGCAGAATGGATGGACGCTGGCCCTCCATCCTCAGGCTGTAGGAAAATCCACTTCCTGTCCTGGCAGAAGTGCGATGCTCTCCAGAAGCAGGTGCTGGGCATGGAATCTATGGGAAGTGATCCCTGGAGGGGGGTTCGGTGAGATAAAGCAGCACGTGTTGGGGAAAAGGGAATGAAAAGTGATGATTACTCCTTTGTTCTCAGTGGGATCTCCCTGGTCTAGAAAAAAATGGACCATGAACCTTTATTGTTCTGGGAAACATTCCTCCCTCTAATTCACATTTACAGAATTCTTGCTAGCAAGTTTCAAATCATACGGAAGTGTATAGAGTAGAAACTACAGTTCCCCCTTTGTCCCCTCATCCCACACTCCCAGCCCAAAGTTATACTTACTACAGATCTTTTTCCCATTCCTTTACACCCATATATTTATCTATAAAAATACACATAATTTTGGTTTTTTTTTTTTTAACATACATGAGATTACGGTATAAGTGTAACTTTCCACGTTCGTAAAAGTAGGTTTCCTATTTCTTTGTACAGCTGCATTATATTCCAGACAGTGGTTTGCTGTCCTCCATGAGTAGACATTTATGTTGTCCCTAGTTTTTTGCTGGTTTATAAATAGTGCTTCAGTAAACATTTTTGCAGGTACATTTGGGGACCTGGGAATATATATTTTGAGAGGAGAACGTGTGAACTTGTAAAATTAAACAATGGTAAGAATCTTTTATTCCAAGCCCCGTTTTTTTCCTCCCATCAGGAATCTTTATGCAGATGTTATGACCTGTGTCAGAAGTGGTCTCTCATTCTCCTGTCCACCCCGGTGGGGGGCCTGGCCCACAGGGAGGCAGGCAGTGGGCAGGTGGGACTAACACCAAGAAGTCCCTCCTCAGCTCTGGCCCAAGCTGACAGGAACAGAACTGCTGGTTTATTCCAGCAGAGGGGGTCAGGTCCCAGTGGATGAGGGCATCTGCTCCAGGCCCTGGGGTCCGCAGCCCAGCCACACGGCTGGGAGGTGTCACTGTGTATACGAGGAGTGTCGGGCCTGCAGGTCCTTCCTGGTTGGCACAGGCAGTGGTGCCTCCATAGTGGATGGGGTGATCCCCACTCCCGCTTTTCCTGGAGATGAGACTCTGGTGCAGGATCTCAGGGGGTTTGAGTGGTCCCAGGGGCTCGGTGGAAAGCCTCCCTCACCCCCTCCTCCCTCAGGTTTGGCCAGGTCTTGGGGAACCAGGGGCCTGGGTCCATATTTCGTAGTTGCTGTGTCATGTGTTTGTTTGGGTCAGGAGCTCTGAGAGCATCACTTGTTAAAACCTAAGCCAGTGACTTAGGAAGATTCTCGTCTTCAGCGGGGCAGTGAGGGACGCACACCGTTAGCCCCAGACCTCTGGGACACGCGCTCAGACAGCCACGGACCACATGTGATGTAACATGGCAGATTGTCTTTATATCATAATATTCTCTTTTCTGGAAAGAGCCCTTGTTTGTTTCCAGAACAGAATGCATGTAAAATAACAAATGATCGAAGCTACGCTAATCGTTTGGCGTTCGTTCTTTTTTTTCCCCCTTTAGCTTCCCATTTAAATCGGGGAAGGACTGGATTACTGCACTGCTTGTTTAACCTCCTCTCTTGGTGCTTCTCTTCCTTCTCTGGACCACTGGAGCCTCGGCCGTGGGGTCGGGGTGGGTGGGTTCCCCAGCAGGAGGCTGGTGGTCAAGGCATGGGCCTCTGGCCTCATCTCCTGGGCTGATGGGTGATCAGTGATGGATGATCGGTGATTGATGATTGATCAGTGGGGCCAATTGGCTTTCTTTTTTTTTTTTGCGGTACGCGGGCCTCTCACTGCTGTGGCCTCTCCCGTTGCGGAGCACAGGCTCCGGACGCGCAGGCTCAGCGACCATGGCCCACGGGCCCAGCCGCTCCGCGGCATGTGGGATCTTCCCGGACCGGGGCATGAACCCGCGTCCCCTGCATCGGCAGGCGGACTCTCAACCACTGCGCCACCAGGGAAGCCTGGCCAATTGGCTTTCAAGCTCCAGCGAGGAGCCCCCCAGCCTCTGCTCTCCCCTCAGCCCTTTCTGGAAGATTCCCTCATGCTGTCCAGGAGCGAGGGGAAAGGACGGCTGCAGGGAGTGACGTGCCCGGTTCACGAGTAACATTTTGGGCTCAGAGGACCAGTGATCACAAAATCAGGTTTTCATCACCCAGAAGGCAGAAACCAAAGGACCGATTCAGGGTCCCTGAGCCCTTTCCCACCACGGCTCCGGCTCAGGGAACACCAAGGGCTGGCCCAGCCCCAGTGGTGTGAGTGCGAACGGTCTGTTGTGTGGGAGAAGTGGGGTCCTAGAGGGACACAGACGCCTGGCATTTCCCCGAGGTCCCCTGCGTGCGTGCGTCCCTCTGTCCACACTGAGCAGTGCCCCGCCACCTGGACCCTGCAGGGCACAAGAGTGGCCCAGCGAGCGGAATGACTCCTTGGGTTGAAGACAGAGGTGAGGACATGGCATCCAAGTCAGGCCAACAAAGGCTGGGGGTCCTTCCTTTTCCTCCAGCCCCTGTGAATGACCCAAACTCCAGGGTTTCTGGCTGTGTCCGCCGAGGCCTGCTAGGGCTGTGCCAGTGCGGGCAGACAAAGGAGCCCCAGCTAGGGGCCAGCCCACCTTTGTGGGGCTGTGGCGGGGCTGTGGCTCGTCCTCTAGCTGAGCTTCTCTGCTCTGCAGGGACTCGGGTCAGATGAGGTCACGGGGTGCAAGCGCTTATAAAACTAAGCCATGCTGCAAATGTGTTTCATTTTAAGGAAACAGGGGAGAAGTGTCACCACGCTAGAGCCAGGCAGGAGAGGAAAGCGCAAATCCTCTGTTGCCCTCATCTGGGGTCAGGGGTGCAGCGGGCACAGTCAGCTCCAGGCAGGTGAGCAGCCCGGGCAGCGGGAGGGGGCAGTAGTACCTTGAAGGCTTGGTCTGGGCGTGGCTGCCCACCCTGAGGCCCATCCAGTGGGTCGGGGGCCTGGCTTCTCAGAGGCGTCCTCTGTGTGTCCATGTCCTCTTGGGGTCCTGGAGCTGCATCTTGGGACAGGGCATTCCAAAGTCTCTTAACGCGAGCAGTTTATTTGTCCTAACTTGACCCAGCTGACTGCGTGGGCGCGCCACGGGTCAGGTCTTGCAACAAACTGGTGGTCCCAGGGCCCGAGGGTCCTCCTGGTGGGGTGACTGTGGACCACCAGGCTTCCCGGTTGCAGGGCCAGCGGTTCCAGCCGCCTCCTGGGAGGTCCAGCCATCTCCGTCAGCGGCAGGGGACACTGAGGTGTGGTCAGGTCACCTGGAGGGGAACCAGCGGCCGCTTACAACCCATGGAGGAGAAGGGACAGGAGCCTGAGGGCTGTCTCCCTAAATGGGATTCAAGAGCAGGTCCTCTGCCGTGAGTTTGGAGGCAGCCCTGGGAGGCAGCAGACGGCCTCACTTCTTGGGATTCTGTTCATGAAGCCTGGAGATGAGAGCATCAAACCGCGCTCTCTGCGTGGCTCCTGCGTCTCCCTCCAGGGCAGGACATTTCCCAGCAGCTGGGAAGAGTCAGGTTTGAACGTGGAGCAAAAGCTAAGTGAGCCTGTGCTTTCTAATAGGTAAAGAGAAGGGGAGGGGTGGGCCTGAAGTTGTGAGTGTCTGCTTGTGTTAGGTTCTGTCTCAGGCCCGTGAATTCTTAGGTAGCTCCGTGAGATGTGTGCTGGTGTCCTGAGAAAGCAGCGGCACACGACAGGTTAGCTAGTCTCAAATTAAACACTAATGAGTGAGGAACCTGAAGCCCAATCCAGGAAGGTCTGATCGCCAGATGGGTGCTTTCCCAGCTGGGCCTCTGCAGACCCTTAGCCCGGTCACCTGGGCACTGACCCAGGGACCATAGTCCTCATCCTCTGGGAGCTCTTACATGTGGCCTGGAGTCCACTTTAGTTTTTAAAAAAATTTATTAATTAATTTATTTTTGGCTGCGTTGGGTCTTCGTTGCTGCGCGCGGGCTTTCTCTAGTTGCGCCGAGCGGGGGCTACCCTTTGTTGCTGTGCGCAGGCTTCTCACTGCGGTGGCTTCTCTTGTTGCGGAGCACAAGCTCTAGGCTCGCGGACTTCAGTAGTTGCAGCACGTGGTCTCAGTAGTTGTGGCTCGTGGGCTCTAGAGCGCAGGCTCAGTAGTTGTAGCGCATGGGCTTAGTTGCTCTGCGGCATGTGGAATCTTCCCGGACCAGGGTCTCGAACCCATGTCCCCTGCATTGGCAGGTGGATTCTTAACCCACTGTGCCACCAGGGAAGTCCTGGAGTCCAGTTTAAATGAACTTGGCAAATAAGCTTGACTCGTGGTCAGTCATTACCTGCAACAGGTGAAAAGGAAGCACAAACTCCTTACTCTCGGTGACAACTCCGATCAGGGCACCCTCAGGTTGAATAGTTTCATTTTACATCTTCCTTCCCATAGTCATGCAGTGAGGCTGCCATCCCACGGCAGGTGGTGGAGGGATTTCAGGGCCCTTGGGTGGACCAGTCAGCAGAAGACAGCCCTGGGCAGCTCTCGAAGCTGGTGTTTGTGGGGGAATCATTTCCAGGCATGGTGGAGCCTCGGGCCTGGGTTCTCCATGGGTGTTAAAATGGTGACAGTTGAGAGTGTTGACCTCATGCCGGGTCAGCAGGGAAGACGAGAAAATTCAGCCCCTCCAGAGATGCAGCAGGTGGTGGTTTTTGTGCTTTGGGTCTTGACACCAGTTACTCTTGAAGCAGTTGGACGAATAGAAGATGGAAAACTAGGCAATGGCCCACACTTTGAGACAGCTGGTTGGTTGCGCTGAGTTGTGAACCACATGGCAAAGTCAGAGGCTGCAGGTTTGGGGTGCAGGGAAGCTGCAGGGCGTGCCACGCGCTGCCCGCATCTCCAGGGGCCTCCTGACTGCAAACCGCAGTGGACCTGAGAGAGGCGAGCAGGACACTTGTAATACACCAGTGCCAGGAACAGATCCACCCCGCTGCTCTTGGGATCATAGGTGAGATGGCTCTGCCATCCCCAGCAGAGAATGAGCGGGCCCGCAGCACTACTGGGCCTGAGGCTCAGGGCCTGATGTCCCTCTGGCCTCTGGACTGTGTCGGTTTCACACCCTGGGCACAGCCAGGCTGACGATGTCTTGAGAACACAACCCTGCAAAGACAGAGAAAGCAAACATTGTTTCTCTCTTTGAGAGAGATGGCTTTAGATTCACAGGGATTTAGAATCTGGGTGTGTTTTCTTTTGCAGATTCTGTTATGTTTGGTTTCTTTTCTCCTTTCTTCGCAAAGATACTAGGAAACCGCTGAGCACACAGGGGCACTGGGAAAGCGTTTTACAGATCTGGAGTGTTTGCTAATGGAGGCATTCTGGTCTTCCACCCTTTCGTTTGCTTTTGCACGTAGGCTGTTTGATCGCTGCCCGTGACACCATGGATCTGCACGTCTTTGACTACTCGGAACCGGGGAACTTCTCCGACATCAGCTGGCCGTGCAACAGCAGTGACTGCATCGTCGTGGACACTGTGCAGTGCGCCAACATGCCCAATAAGAACGTCCTGCTGTACACGCTCTCCTTCATCTACATCTTCATCTTCGTGATCGGCATGATCGCCAACTCCGTGGTGGTCTGGGTGAACATCCAGGCCAAGACCACGGGCTACGACACGCACTGCTACATCTTGAACCTGGCCATCGCCGACCTGTGGGTGGTGGTCACCATCCCGGTCTGGGTGGTCAGCCTCGTGCAGCATAACCAGTGGCCCATGGGCGAGCTCACGTGCAAGGTCACTCACCTCATCTTCTCCATCAACCTCTTTGGCAGCATCTTCTTCCTTACGTGCATGAGCGTGGACCGCTACCTCTCTGTCGCCTACTTCACCAACACCTCCAGCCGCAAGAAGAAGATGGCGCGCCGCACCGTGTGTGTCCTGGCGTGGCTCCTGGCCTTCTGCGTGTCCCTGCCAGACACCTACTACCTGAAGACTGTCACGTCCGCTTCGAACAATGAGACCTACTGCCGGTCCTTTTACCCTGAGCACAGCGTCAAGGAGTGGCTGATCAGCATGGAGCTGATCTCCGTGGTCCTGGGCTTTGCCCTCCCTTTCTCCATCATTGCCGTCTTCTATTTCCTGCTCGCCCGAGCCATCTCCTCCTCCAGCGACCAGGAAAAGCACAGCAGCCGGAAGATCATCTTCTCCTACGTGGTGGTCTTCCTCGTGTGCTGGCTCCCCTACCACGTCGTGGTACTGCTGGACATCTTCTCCATCCTCCACTACATCCCCTTCACCTGCCAGCTAGAGAACTTCCTCTTCACGGCTCTGCACGTCACGCAGTGCCTGTCCCTGGTGCATTGCTGCGTCAACCCTGTGCTCTACAGCTTCATCAACCGCAACTACAGGTACGAGCTGATGAAAGCCTTCATCTTCAAGTACTCGGCCAAAACGGGTCTCACCAAGCTCATCGATGCCTCCCGAGTGTCGGAGACCGAGTACTCGGCTTTGGAGCAAAACACCAAGTGATGCGCTCTGCACGGCCTCCGGGACGTGTGTGCTTGCTGCCAGCAGGGCACCGGGCTGCGTCATTTTCCACAGTAAAGCAAAGTGGCTTCAGGCTTGATGCCGCGGTTGCGTGAAAAGGGGAACGTGTGTCCCTGTGGCTCCTTTCTCTCTCTCTCTCGTGCCAATGCGGCTGTCTGTCGCGTGGCCGTGTGTCCCGACGGGGTGGCACCCACCATGCGGGGCTGTGCCGAGCAGTCCCCGCTGCTTGTCACACCAGCTGCGGGACAGGCTTGCCTGCACTTCTGTAAAATAGGACTTTTCTGTGCTCCCTGAAGGTTTTATATGGTGGTTTGTATTTAAATCTTAAGACTTTATTTTTCTCACTCTTGATGTACCTTCTAAATGTATTTGAAAGTTTAAATATATTTTAAATATTGTATGGGAGGTATAATGCTGACATATATGCAGTGTTGTAGTTGCGACATTAGTTTGACTTCCGTTTTGACTAAGGATGACATTAATTGTTAGCTGTTTTGAAAGTGTATATATATATATATATACACACACACACACACATACATATAAATATATATATAAATACATGCTGGTCTTGGCTGAAATGTTTTATTTACAATAGTTTTCTATCTGTGTGGTATTTTGACCCGGTCTGGGATATGCAACGAAAACTGCTCTATAATGCAGTTTGTGACATTAATATTATTGTAAAGTTACATTGAAAATAAAGAAAGCAACACTATTCCAGTCTGTAACACGGCGCACAAAACAAACCTTGTATTTCAGAGAGTTCTTTCCATTTGTAAGTTATTTTTTTTTAATAAAGATTTTTTTTTTTCCTAAAAAGGCGTTCGGGTCTAAGTTTTAAAAGCATGTTTGGCATTAGGTGGCATGTTTGACAATAATACAAATATTTACAGCATAGATGATCAACCGAATAAATGTGTTTAAAGAAAAGAGTACTACCATAAAGGCAAAGCCCAAGAGATTAACTTGGATGAAATGATATAAAAGGAGAAAAATTTGAGTGTGAGTGTTTTTTTTTTTTTTAAATTCATGCCCTGGGGCTGCCCTGGTGGCGCAGTGGTTGAGAGTCCGCCTGCCGATGCAGGGGACACGGGTTCGTGCCCTGGTCCGGGAAGATCCCACATGCCGCGGAGCGGCTGGGCCCGTGAGCCATGGCCGCTGAGCCTGTGCGTCTGGAGCCTGTGCTCCGCAACGGGAGAGGCCACAGCAGTGAGAGGCCCGCGTACCGCAAAAAAAAAAAAAAAAAAAAAAAATTCATGCCCTGTGTTTGAGGGAGGGGAGATGGTTGGTAGGTGCTCCTGTCAGCACAAAGTTGGTGCAGAAATGTCCCCACCTGCTGTGTCTGCCCAAAGGGTTTGGGCCCCAGAACTGATCCTCATATATGCCCCGTGTTCCCCCAGGCCATATGACATGGGCCTTGAACCTTCCCTGCCGAGGTTCTGTGGTTTAAGTTCTCTCTCTTTCTCTGGTCAAGACAGACTCTTCATTTAACAGTTAACCCATCCATGATGCTCTTCTTCCAGCCTTGCAGTGAGTAAATTCCTGGCCTGTGCATCACCAGGTAAACCCACTTTACTAGTAGTTTAAAGCGCGCTCTCAGAATGGCCGCTTCTGCTGTGCCCTCACCAACTCTACCTGGGCCACAGGAGCAGCGGGGGCTTCAGCAGCTGAGCCTGGGCAGGAGCTCAGAGAAGGACCTGGTGCCCCAACGCTGCCATGACCAGCTCCACCTCTGATGGGACCGATGAGCATAGAGAGCTATTTGCCAACATAAAGGTCGACCCGGACCAGGATCCAAGTCTCACCTGTGAATTTGGGGGCTGCTATTCTATAGGAAATCACCTCGTGCATTTCGGCTCCCCTGCCGGCCCACAGCGGATAGCCTCCTGCAGCCCCCAGGCCTCAGATCCAACCTCCTGCAGGAAGGGTCCCCCTTCTCAGAGGGCTTTATGCCTGGGAGTTTTGAAACCTGGGTTATAAATTACTTTAAATATCTACTTGATACACACATATGTTCTCAGGTCCATATATGCCTTGCCTTGTTCCAAATAGGATTCGGGTCAGATAATAATAATGTGGGTAGTGGGATAACGGCATAACCATAGGTGAGACACGAAGATCAAGGAGAAATAAGAGCAGAATGGCAAAGTGAAATCAGAGAAAATTATGACCCAAATACAGGTTCCTGAGAATAGAAAAGGGTTGCAAGTTTGCTCTGTGCTTTCTGGTGGCCTAAATTCAGACAGAAACATACTTAGCATGTAGTCAGTGTGAAGTGGGGCACTGATTGCACCCCAAGCTCAGCTCTACAATAGGCGTATCAGAAGCAATTCAACTGAATTTCTCTTTTGAGGCCCCATCTTGGGTCAGTTCAGAGATGCCCAACTGCCCCATCCCTGTCGGCATCTGCTGAGATGTCCTCTTGCCTGCTTGGTCCTCATGCAGGGCTCCTTCTGACAGCCCTGTTCAAGGGTCTCTTTCTGCCGTCCCATACCTCTCTGGACCACGGCGTACTCGGGTACTCGGGGGGCTGCCCCCGGCTCTTTTCTGCATTTCTGCCTTCTCTGAAGCCCAGGAGAATCACCAGCTGCTTCCTCCTGCACTGAGGTGCAGAGGGAGGGAGGCTGAACTGAATCTAGACGCATCATGTGGATTTTTCGTCTCCCCGCAGGGCTCAGCACACAGTGTCGCAGACCCCTACAGGACTCCGGGATGCAGGCTCCGTCTGTGGGATGCTCCAGTGACTAAGGTCTCTCTGGTCCTTCCAGAGATCCCCTTCTTTGCCCTGCCTGGGGCTTGAAGACTTGCTTATCCAGACTCAAAAGCCTTCCCTTTGATCTCTGGCTATAACATCCTTCTCGGGAGCAGCGGTACTGGATGGTGTCACTGCAGATGTGATGACAGAGGCCCAGGTCAAGGGTACAGAATATCCATGGGGGTATCATCAGTTAACATTTTAAACAATTTCTGCCCACCTCGCGGATGTGGACCTGGGGTGGGCAGAGGTCACGTGCCAGGTTTGGGATACGAGGTGGGCGTTGGTGGGGAAGAAGGGCTGGGCAGAAGACCCTGGACCTCCTCAAACACAGAGGCCAGAGTCTGAATTCTGCCATGTGAGGCCCATTCTTCTGGCGTCCTTTGTGATGGAAAGATCTTTGAAAATGCCAGCCTCGTGAGATATTAATAACACTGTTAGTCATTTAGCAAGTGATGGCATTTGGACCCCATGTGGATGGCGGGAGCTCCAGTGTAGGGTGGGGTCTGGGCTGGGGAGGAAAGCAGCCATCAGCTCCACGACAGGCCCTGCCTGGAGCCCGAGATGGGGAAGCTTTTCCGCTCCCCTCCCTCCCGCCTGGCACTGTGCTCCAAATGGCAGCGACCAGCGGGACCACCGCAAGCCACCCTGACGGCAGTCTGTTGTCAGTCAGGAATAAATGCTTTCCATTTGGTTCAACGTATGAGCAATTTACTGGGTTCCCAGAAAGCGAAGAAGAAAAATAATGCCACTGAAAACCCCAGATGGAAAATCCTGCGGGCATAAAACTCTTCACTGGCCGACGGACTTTAGTCCTCGCAGGAGCCTGGCAGCGAACTGGGATGAGACCCCTGTGCATGTTTGTGTTCAGATCTCTGACGGAGCAGCGAGGAACTTTAACTCACTCGCAGCTGGCCTTTTCTCAGGGTCTCCCCAGGAGACAACAGCTCAGGGATGTGACCCAACTTTTTAGGAATGTGGAAATTCTGCCTTTGCTGGGCTCCTCCTGTGAGGGCACTGACCCCCAACCAGGGGTCCGGGAGACATTCCATCTAAGGTAAGCCCAGTATCACAGAATCTGGGGGCACACATGAATCTGCCCTGAATGGGGTGAGTGGGGTGGCCGACTAGTGCAGGAAGGTCCGCAGAGCTCCTTTCTGGAAGGACCAGGCTTCAGTCTTAAGCTCCAGGGTGACACTCTGTGTGGATACAAGCCCCTGAGATTTCATCTCTCCAGAGCAATGGTTTTCGGTGAGCTAAATGTTTGAAAAGGTCCACTCAGCATTAAAAAACACTTTACTCCTCTTTGCCTGTGGTCTTGGACCCTCCAAGGAAAGCTCCTTTATACCCTTGATGGTGCACGTACAAGCAGTGCCTGCCAGGATCCTCAAATGTCCAGAGACATTTAATATGGAATGATGCTAGTTTAGGTCAGGGCTCATAGGAAATTAGATTACTTATTGTAGGCACTTTGTATTTGCAGCACTTTTTTTAATTTTTTTATTTTTTGCTTTCTGAGTGACTGATGGTGGCCTGACATTTCTGTAAAATACTAAGAGTTTACTTCCCTAGAGCCGGCTCTCATGCACTCACACACGCGCGCACACACGTGGGTTCGTTACCATACGGGGTCACTAACACACGCATCACGGACACGGCTTCAACGGTCGTGTCTAGGGTGGTCTAGCCGTTGTCTGGGCCACAGCACTGAGGTCTGCCTTCGGGAAGTGAGGGCCTCTGCTGGAGTGGGGACAGCTGAGCGTGAGGCCCAAAGAGCCCTCAATACTAACGTCCTGGGGAACCTTTGGGAATTCGCAGGTTCCTCATTCATAAAGTTGGATGATAATAGTACCCGCTTCACAAGTTTCCTGTGATGACCCAGTTCCACAGCCTCTACAAGGTGCTCGCCAGCAGCCCCGGGGCACACAGAGCACGTGCTCAGGTCCAGGGCTGCTCTGTCCACAGCCTCGGGGCACAGTCTGCATTTTCTTTGCAAGAAGCAATGCACTCCAGAGAAATACTGGGAGAGAATATCTACCTGTGAGCAGTGACTGAAAGAGTGAGGCACATCTGCCACAACCGGGCCATTATGTCCCTGGGGGACATCGGGCAGTGTCTGGAGACATTTTTGGTTGTCTCCCCTGGGGTGGGGATGCTCCCATCATCTGGTGGGTGGAGGCCAGGGAAGCTGCAGAGCATCCTACAATGAACTGACAGCCCCCAGCAAAGAATTACTGGCCCCAGATGTCGGTAGAGCTGAGACTGAGGGACCCTGGTCTCGGACTAGCCAACCACTAGACACACGAATTCTGGCTGCTATGCAATGACTTCCTACGATCCGCTCGGAGCAGGGCCCTTTGACAATCCTGGGGCTGGGGGTATATCCTAGGGGGGCCTCAGAGCCCTCAGCTTCCCTTTTCTTGCCCCTCAACTCTGCAGAAGGTTGCGAGCTGACAGGCAAGGGCAAGACGTACCTTCAATCCTTGTGCAGGGTTCAGACCAAGAGCCTCATGGTGCCTGAAGAGATTTTACTTCCACAAATCTGGTTAAGAGCTAAAGACATGCTTGTAAAAAAGGCACACACAAATTAAACTTCAGTCGACATTTGAAGTGCCCTTGGGAGGTTTTACCTTCCAATATAATATTTACACCATTTAGTTTTAAAGGCCCCAGAGAGAACACCGTTAGTGACAGGGCTGCTTGAGGAGACCAGGGTGACAGATTCAGTTCTGCCTCTCGATAGCTCTGTGATGCTGGCAACAGTTCTTCCACGAACCTCAGTTTTCTCACCCTTAAAATGACTTCTCCAGGACTTCCCTGGCAATCCAGTGGTTAACACTCTGTGCTTCTAGTACAGGGGGAGAGGGTTCGATCCCTGGTCGGGGAACTAAGATCCTGCAAGCTACGTGGTGAGGCCAAAAAAAAAGACTTCTCCACCTCCATTAAAGGGTTCTTGCAAAGGTCAAAGGAGCAGTTATGCCAGTAAATACTGTTGAGTGACGGGATAAAAGGGTGAATGCTGCAAGATGCTGGGAAGCCACCCAAAGAATCCCCAAACATTTCCCAAGCTTTTTGCATGATTCATTTCATGCTGCCCCAGCGCTTAACTACGATGCAGCCTGGTGTGTCTTCAATATCATACCTCGCGTGCACCCTGTACTTTCCGGGCTTGTTTTAAGTCTACAAGTGAGTTTACGGTCACTCGTACATTGTACAGTTGGACACTGTACACACGTCCTTGTCTAGATTTCTCAGGCTCGTGCTTCCCAAGGACTGAGATAATTGGCAATAGCGGGAGGGCTCTTCACGGGAGGGCCTGGTTATCTGTAGGGTGTGTGAAGAGTGATGGGTGATTTTGGTGTTTTTCTTATTTTCCAAAGCTTCATTTCTGTTGCCTTTTCATATGCTTATTCACTCAGACCTTTCCATGTGGGATTCAGAAGGGCTGCCAATCAAGTCATTTCTCCCGATGGGCTGGGGAAAAAGAGAACGGGGCTGGGGGTGACTTCATCAGCCATTTGTTAGAATATAATGTTCAGGAGCAGCAGAATGGAAAAATCTGAATTTCCATAGTTATTTCCGGAACTAAACTGATTAAAATCCTTTCCTAGGTAGGTCGGAATCTTCCCTTTAACCATGTTTAGAAGAAAAGGCCGAGAGAGTCATTGTGGCGAGGGCATTAAATCTGCTTGGGTGACTCAGAATGTGTGTTGGCACGGCGGCATGTCACGGGGCGAGTCACAAACCCGGCGAGTCGGTGGCCGCGGTGTGTCTGAAAGGGACCCGGGCCTCACGATACCACGCTGAATTTGCTTCCTTTTAGTCTTTCACAGCAAAGTGTTTGAAGCTAAGCTTTTCATTCCTTTTTGCGAGGCTGTGATCAATAGGAAGAAGGCATTAAAGGTTCCCCCACCGTTGCCTTTCTCAGGGTCGTGGTTAAAAGTGAGGATTGTGTTTTAGGCTGTGTGCTAATGAGAATTTGAATTTTGTGCGGAGCTGGAGTGTCAATGAAAAATCGCCCGTTACCCAGCTGTGCAGCCCGTGATTATCTTTCCCTGTGATTTATTCCACACTGGCTCCCCTTAATTTATTCATCCATCCGTGCGTGTGTTCATTCAGTCATGGATCGGATGAGCCTTATTGAGCGCCCACTGTGTGCCAGGCACTGTGCTTGTCTTTAACATGTCAGAGACAGCTGTGGCTTTGGTTTTTCTTATTTTGTTTTTAATTTTTAAAAATTAAAAAAAACTTTCTTTGGCTGTGCCACATGGCATGTGGGATCTTAGTTCCCTGACCAGGGATCAAACTCACGCCCCCTGCATTGGAAGCATGGAGTCTTAACCGCTGGCCCACCAGGGAAGTCCCAGTTTTTCGTTTTTTCTATGCTCCCAGCCTGGAAGGGGGCTTGGACAGTGAGATGCAGAGAAACTGTTATGGGCAGGATGCTGAGAAGATTCCCGGTGGCCTCTTCTGGAGATGCTGAGAAACTGTTATGGGCAGGATGCTGAGAAGAATCCCGGTGGCCTCATCTGGAGATGCTGAGAAACTGTCATGGGCAGGATGCTGAGAAGAATCCCAGTGGCCTCTTCTGGAGATGCTGAGAAACTGTCATGGGCAGGATGCTGAGAAGATTCCTGGTGGCCTCTTCTGGAGATGATCAGAGCCAAGAGGGGGAAGTGAACATTTCCAGGAAGAATCAGGGAACGTTTACAAAGAGGGGTCCTCCCTTCCCAGCCTGAGGGACCCCAGGGGGCAGGCCCAGGGGACGGATGTGGGCTGGCAGTCTCCAGGACAGTTTCTGGAATGGCGTCACTGTTAAAAGTAAATGCTTTCAGGAGAAGTGAAGGCATCTGAGGTGTCCAGAAGTAATCAACACTGATGTCATTAATCACTGCGCGATAGGAGCCTATTTCTAGGTGAGAAGCCAAGGTCATCATGGCCACCCACACCCAGAGAACAGAAGGTGAGGCTTCAGGACAAGGATGTGGGCAGCGGACAGAGGCTTCGGGGAATGGGTGCTCAGCTCTCACGGCTGTAGGATGGACCACTTGACCCGTGTTTCTAGAAGGAATGGGCGGTTCTCAGAGAGCCTGGACTCCTGTCCTGCTCGGCGGCCCTGCTGCAGGCTGATCGCAGCTGGAGGGTCTCTGGCGGTTCACGGAGAAGGGCACGGAGGCCACTTTTAAAGCTGGGCTCCCAGGGTTTCCGTCACATTCTCTCCCCACCGCACACAGGATCTGTAAGCTAAGTGGAACCTCATGCTGTTGCCCTTGGTCTCTGGGGTTCCTGGTCTGTAAGATGGCTGGGGATGCCCCGGAGGGCACGTGGCCACTGCCTGGGCATGTGGGAGTATAGGGGCTTCAGGCAGGGAGGACTCCAGGTGCAAGTTACACTCCTAGGCAAAGACCCTTTCCCAATAAGGCCCCATTCACAGGCTCCTGTTGGCAGTGTCTTTTGCGGGGACACTGGTCAACCCACTGCGGGGATGCTCCTGCCCATGAATGGGATGGGGTTCCCAGCCCAGCCCTGCACACATGGGACCTGGCACAGACTGGGCTCCAGCCAAGCCCTTCTCTCCCTGTTTGCCTGCTAGTTGGTTTTGGTTTCTGTCTTTCACATTAGGATTTTTCTCAAATAGTTACTGATCTTTGGTGATCTAGTCACCGTTCACAGTGAGACGCTGAAAGTCTGACTGACTGTGCGTTGAGGGGCCCTGAGGCCAGCGAACCCTGGGGAAGAACTAGCTGACGGGGCCGAGATGCTTCACCTCGGCGCCCTGAGGGTGAGTGGCTGTGGGGCTTTCTTCTCAGGCTGGTCTCTTTTTCCAGATCTTCCTCCTTCGGTGTGGGAAGTGTAACCCTGATGCGTGGCATCCTGGAAAGGAAACAAGGGAAGGGGGTTAGCGAGTCTCACCATCTGGGGGGACAATTTTGCCTAACTGCCCTATTTTTAGTCCTTCCTCCTGTACCCACTGTCTGCTGGGCCTGAGTTCCCAAAGTCCAGACTCCGATTTCCCGGACTCCGATTCAGTTTCCCCATAGGACACCCTCTTCTGTCTGGATTGGGACGGGTCGTCTCCGGAGTGTGAAGTAGGGGCGGGATATGGGGAGGGTCTAAGATCACATGTCTTCAGTTGCATCCAGTGGCATCTTGGTAAATGTTTAACAAATACCTTCTGGAAGGAAAAAACAGCCCTGACTTCTATTGTCTCTTGATTCCTGTGGTGTAAATATTCCCATCATGGTCCATTTCAAGCTACCATGTGACGTCACTGAAGGCAGATTTGGGAAGAGATGCTTGTAGCACATTCTTCACATAGACACAAGCGGCCGGGGTCCCCTCAGGAGCAGACGGTGGCAAAACGTGATAGAAGAATTAGGAAGTGATGCATCCTGAGAGTTTTATCTTTGTTTTTTTTGTTTTTTTTGTTTTTTTTTTTGTTGTTTTGCGGTACGCGGGCCTCTCGCTGCTGTGGCCTCTCCCGTTGCGGAGCACAGGCTCCAGATGCGTAGGCTCAGTGGCCATGGCTCACGGGACCAGCCGCTCCACGGCATGTGGGATCCTCCCGGACCCGGGCACGAACCCGTGTCCCCTGCATCGGCAGGCGGACTCCCAACCACTGCGCCACCAGGGAACCCCTTTATCTTTTTTTTTAATAAAATACTTTAAATTCTAAGTTTATATAATTTAAGTTTTGATAATGGCCATGTTTAAAAGCTGACTCACAGACATCTTGGAAATGTAGCAATTGGTTCTTGCAAACTGTATGTTACGCACCACACCACTGGGCCACATCACCCTCTCATTGGCACCTGGTAGCTCAGATTTCTAAGGCTTTTTGGAATTTGTGGCATAAATAGGTTTGTTTCGTACTGGTTTCTCCTTCTGCAAGCCTTCTAATTTCGTTGCAGTTTTAGAAGATGGAAAGTAAAAGGTGAGTGACTAGTCAAGGTGAATACAATTTATATATTGATATATATGTGTATATCCATATACACACATGTGTATATCCATATACACACATGTGTATATGTGTATTTATATTTCTTTTTATTTTCTCTATTGCCCTTGTAGTGAGGTTTTGGGAGGGTGTGCCAGTTATTCCTTGTTACAGTTTATAATTCTTTACATTAAACCTTCCCTGTTCAAATTTCTTCTCCTGATTGGGCCCTGACTGAGATGGGGTGGTGCCGGGTGAGTCAGTGCAGTCGACCTGCTGTGTCACACGGGAAGTTCAAGTTCAAGCAAGCTAGCTGTCTTAGGGATTTGTCTTCCCTCATGGTCTGCAGCCACCCTGTCATTCTCCCACCAGGGCCGTCACCTCAGTTTAAGCCCTTTCTAGCTTCATTTGTTGGTTTATCTCTGTCCCTCCAACTCACCCTTCACACATATGACAGAGTCATCCTTCCAAATGTTCTGCATGGAACATCCTTCCAAATGTTCTACAAGCTGCACTTCGGGGGACTCCTGGTCCCCAGCTTCTGGCCACCCTGGGCCACGGGATGGGCCCAGCAGGAGGGTGGGCACATGGGAGGAGCCAGGCTGTCCCTTCCTCCCTGTCTCTGGCAGTGGTTACATCGTCTCTGTGATCCTGATTCCCACTTGTGGTGCCTGGACAAAGAGCCTCTCCTGCTGGGTGGCCTTGGCCTCTGCTCGGGTACCACCTCCGCTCGGTTCCCTGCCAGATGCTGACCTCCGGGGGACCTCATGGCCTTTGAATGGCTCTTCAGCACGGTCAACAGGGTCACACACCGTTTACCAAGGTCTCTATGCCCTTGAAAGGCATGATTGCTCTATCGGGGTCTCTCCTGAGACAGTGTTTTCCAAGATACTCAACTCAAAGCCATGGGCTCCTTGTTTCTGGCCAGACTCTGAATCAATGAATCCTGTCCTTGAACTTGACAAAGTCTCCTGCCCTTGGCAGGGAGAAGGTGGGGACATTCTTGATTCCCACCCATCACGCCCACTCCCTTGCAGTTGATATTTTTCTTTTCTGTTTTCTTTTTAGCAAATTCCAATACTCGACACTAGCATGGGTAAAACTCCACCTTATTTCTACTACTGCCCATGTAGAATCCTGAAACCCAGAATATCTCCTCTCTAGCACTCAGGGCTTAACCTCCCGCCTGATGGTGACCAAAGGCCCTGGTGCTGGCGGAAGGACCAGCTCTGCAGGGTGACCACTAACAAGCGGGCTGGAGAAGGATACACAGCCCAGCAGCTGAGGAGGGTGAGTGACTCACAGGTGTGGAATTCCAAGGGTCAGGCCAGGAGCGGTCAGTGAGTAATTAGGTGTGGTCACTGGTAGTCTGCCTGGAGGCTGACTTAATCAACTCATCATTTCTGGACCGCCCAGGCTCAGCTTACTGTGGGGACCTTGCACATTTATCTTCCTGGTTTGAGTCCCTGTTGGGTGAAACAAATCATGAGGAGACCAGCCTCGTCATCACCCTCATTTGTGACCAAACTCCAAAGCCCCAGGCTCTTTGATCGCAAGTTACAAACTCTGCTTCTCAGATGCCAGACTCTGGGGTTCAGGCCAGCACTTGTTTTATAGAGAAGAAACAGACACAAGGAGGGCAAGTGTCTTAGCTGAGGCTGGGGGATTGTCCCTGGGGTAGTGGATTTCAGGTGAGTTATGCTCCGGGCAACACTGGCTGGCGGGAGGGCACAAATACAAGCGTGGGTATGAGAGATGAATGGATGCCCAGCACTTTGTGTCCTGGCAGCGTTTCTGCAGGAATGCCCAGCCCAACTGGAGTCCTGGTTCTCCTTGAGAAAGGAGCATCTTGGAAAGATGCTAAAAAGAATTTACTAAAAAGAAAACAGAAAAGAAAAATATCAACTGCAAGGGAGTGGGCGTGATGGGTGGGAATCAAGAATGTCCCCACCTTCTCTCCCTGCCAAGGAGGGAACTTTGTCAAGTTCAAGGACAGGATTCATTGATTCAGAGTCCGGCCAGGAACAAGGATCCCGTGGCTTTGAGTGGAGTATCTTGGAAAACACTGTCTCAGGAGAGACCCCGGTAGAGAAATCATGCCTTTCGAGGGCTGGAAAAGATGGCTGTAACTTTACAGGTGGGAAAGTAACTTTCCGTTAGTGGCTTGCAGTGAAATTGTGAGATTGCTCTAAGATTGCACTAAAATTGTGAGATTGTGCTGAGACCAAACTGCTAAATTAGTAGCTTTCCCTTTGGGAAGCCGGGGGAGGAGATGGTCTCCTCTGTGAATGTTTATTCACCCTTGGTTCGCACAATATGCAGGCAAGTCTTCTAGTGCATTTCCACCCATCCTGGGAAATGTGTTCCACATTTGCTGGAAAAGTCAAGTCGGAAGAGACATCTGAGAAGTGCATGGACCGACCCATCACTTGAGGAAGAGCCTGAGCTTGTGGATTAGAACTGATCCACGTGCACCTCTAGTATTGGGAGAGGCAATTAGACCTGTTTCCACATCCCCTAAGGCGAGCGTGAGTGGCCAGGGGATGTGCGTGGGGCAGGTGGGCCTGGCTGCCTCGAATCTTGTGCTGAAACCATTGTGTAGGACAGAGGGACCTGCAAAAAAGGGGCTGTCCGACTCCTGTGGAATCGGGTCCCACTGAGTTGTGATACAGTAGATCCAGAAGCAATAGCACCCTGGGCTGGGTGGCCCCGTGGTGAGTGAGAGCCGGGCCAGACAGGACTCTACGGCTCTTATGAACCTCACGTGGTTAAGCCTGGCTGCACAAAAGAATCTGAAAATCAGTTGAACAATCATGTTTAATAAGAGACCATATCTCAGCCTCAAATTAAGTTCAGGGCTGTTGAAAATGCATCAAAATCTTGCTTAGCTCAGCAAGTACTTCCCTGTGTAGAAAACTCAGGAATTTATTAATAATACTTTGCATCATGAATTATTTTACCTCCCTACCCCTACCATCAAGGTGCTTTGGGGGTTTTAAATGGCAGACGACCCAGAAAGTGGTGTGGGCGGCAACTCAGGTACAAGGGGAAACAAACAGCATGTGAAGGGATTGCCAAATGCTGGAGCTTTGGGGTCTAGCAGGTCTGGGTTTTACTCTCCATTAGTCTCTGTGTGACTTTGGGAAAGTTACACATCTCAGAGCTTTGGTTTTGATGACTATAACATGGAGATGCAGGTGGTATCTTTTTCACGGGCTTGTTTTGAGGATTCATTCAGAGAAAGTGTATTCACTGTGCGGCATAATGTCTGATAAATGTATACACTCAAGACAGGGTTGGTGTGGTCACAGAAGTTATGGTCCCTCTGGGCTCCTGCATCACTTAGGCCTGGCTTCCTTTGTGTCCCGTGTCCCCAGCTAGACGTGAGCGCCCTGAACCAGGAACCAGATCGTCTCTGCACACCCACCGCCCAGCACGGTGCTTCACTCTTTGCTAGTTGCTCAATGCAGAGCTGTTGAATAAACAGATGAATGAACAGAAGAAGGAGAGTCAGAGCTTTTACCACTAAGCCCCAAGCTCTTCACGCTACAATCTGCTGTCTTTAGAGAGATGCCATGACAACAAACAGTGAAAGCAGGAACATGATTGGTTTAAACCTATTCAGCAATGTTGTCCTGTGCCATGGCCTCTAGATACATTCAGAAATGATAACCAAGGGGGCCTGGAGGCTACGACGCCCCGCCTTAGCAGGCATCCCTGGACTTGGTCTCCTACAGCAGTGGTCCTCAACCTTTTTGGCACCAGGGACCAGTTTCGTGGAAAACAATTTTAGGGGGTAATGCGAGCGACGGGGAGCAGCAGATGAAGCTTTGCTCGCTCACCTGACGCTCACTTCCTGCTGTGTGGCCCGATTCCTAACAGGCCTCAGATCAGTATCAGTCCGAGGCCCAGGGGGTGGGGAACCCTGTTTCTACAGGATCCAGTGGTTTCCTGCTCAGAGACCTGAAAACTAAGATACCAAACAGTCTATGGATTTTCTTTTTCTGTTTTTAAATTTTTTATTTATTTGTTTTTGGCTGTGTTGGGTCTTCGCTGCTGCGTGAGGGCTTTCCCCAGTTGCGGCGAGTGGGGGCTACTCTTCGTCGCAGTGCGTGGGCTTCTCACTGCGGTGGCCTCTCCCGTTGCGGAGCACAGGCTCTAGGCGTGTGGGCCTCAGTAGCTGTGGCACATGGGCTCAGCAGTTGTGGCACATGGGCTCAGCTGCTCCGTGGCATGTGGGATCCTCCCGGACTAGGGCCCAAACCCATGTCCCCTGCGTTGGCAGACAGATTCCCAACCACTGCGCCACCAGGGAAGTCCCTGGTGAAATACCTCCATGTGCTTCAACTTATAAAGGCCCACACAATTAATAAAAACATGGTTTATAATGAGAAAGTATAAAAAAATGTATATAGACGTATAACTGAATCACTTTACTGTACAGCAGAAACTAACCCAACGTTATAAATCAACTAGACTTTAATTAAAAAAAAGAAAAACAAAAAAAACTCCTGTGTTCTTGGTGCACAAAACCAGGAGCTCCTGGCAGTTTTGTTCAAGTTTTGGGTGCTTTGGCAGCTCCAGCAATGGTGCCACAGGAGCAGCCCACTGAAGACGGTGGATTGGGTGGTGACCAGGTCCCAAGGAGAGCCCTGTGCAGTCTGAGGTTTGAGAGGGAACGAGAGGGAGGGAGCTCCCATCTAGATGCTAAACGCTGGGCTAAGCCCTTCCCAAATGTCATCATCTCACGGAATCCTGATCGAGTGTGATTATCACCCCTGCTTCATGTATAAAGGAACCCACACAAGGCATACAAGGGGAGGAAGCCTGACTTTGAACCTAGGACTGGCTGGTTTTGAGGCCACTGCCTCCAGCTGCTGCCAAGAAAAGGAATCAATCCAGGCAGACTAGTACAGGGACCCGGGGGGCTTTCTGGGACGGTCAGCCCAGCTGCTTAGAGCAAACCCCAGCGCTGCCACAAACCCAAACCCAATTTGCAAAAGAATTCTGTTTCCTCTTCCCTCTTTGCTGAGCTATGGGGTTAGGCGTAAGTCCTTGAGTCTCTGGTTTCAAGAGGAGATATACCTGATGATATATAGATTTATTTTACAGAATTTCCCAAAGTCAGAAGTTATCTGCAGGCCAAGCAGGATTGCAGCCCAGGAGGACTACCTGAAAATAGGAAATCGGGCCTTTGGGGTTCCAGTCAAAGGGAAGGAAGGATGAAGGGGTGGGTTTAAAACTAAGCAAAGGAAAGTGCACTGATTTTTACTTCGTGGTTTGTTTTCCCCATCTTTCCTTTCTGAGAGCTGGGTCGGGTCTTCTAAGATCACTTGCAGTTTATTAAACTGACCATTCTTTTTCCTGGAAGTTCATAAAAATAATATCGATCTCATGTGGCTAGAAAGCTCAAACTTAGAAGCCAGACCCCTGCCATGTAGGGAGGGTGGGCTGTGAAGACTGGACACCCTAACCACATGGCTTGTTTTTGGTGAAAAGTCCTGAAATGTCTGAAACGGGAGATTGTCTTAGAGGAGGCCAATCAGAGGCCCTGAGGCTTTGTGAAGGTTTTGTACCGAGAGGCGGCCAACTATCTCCTGCTTTCCAATCACGAATCAGAACTTCCTTCAACAGATGGCTGTTTCCATGGGGAGTTATTGGCTTCTGTGCAGGGCCTACTTTCGGTTACTTGATCTACAAAATGCCCATAGATCTGAAGGCTCAGCGGAGGGTGTGTTTGCTGCGCTTCTCACTCAATCATATTCCAAGGGAAGGGCAGCTGGGGAGGCCCCTCCTGCCCCTTTGTACCTCCAGGGTCTCATGCCAAGCCTGGCAAAGCAGTAGGCCTAAGGGATGCTCGTTGACTTAATAAGCAATTGCGTGAATACAGGAGATGAATGCTCTTTTGGCAACACTCCCCTCAGTGAGGGAACCGGCAGTCAGAGCGGACCCACTTGGATTTTAATCCAGCTCCAAGAAACTGTGGCCAAGGCCGAGGAGCTAATGATCGCTGGGGTCAGGCTTGGCTCTGGGTCAGATGAAGTGTGCTTCACCCCACCCTGGGTTGTGTTTCTCTGAATATCCCTGACTTCAGGACAGGCCAAATGCCACCAACAGACTAGTCTTCCTGGATCCCGCCAACTCAGATCTGTGAGCCAGGATCTCAGCCAGCCAGACTTTTATTCCGGATTTCCCTGGGAAGGACCACCAAGCTCACAGCCCTGCTCTGGAAGCGAGTACTGCCCATCCCCCAAGGCTGGCTTCCTCCAGCCAAACATTCGCTACTTTCTTTCTAGTTCATAGATGGCAACATCAGACATACCTAAATTCAAAGTCTTGCTCTGGACAAGTGACTCAGCCTTTCTGAGCCTTCGTTCTCTCCTCTAGAATACGGATTCCATACTAACGTCCATCTCAAAGTGTGTGGTGACAGTCCATTGAGACAGTTCTGTAATGACCCTTACTACACACATAATGGGGAAGAACACATCTGACTCCATGTTGGATCTATTTCTTTTACTTTAACCCCTGTGCTCTGTTGCCTGTGCCTAGTCGTGCTGGCTCTGCACCTTTTGTAAAAGAATGTTGCCTAGAGCCTGAAATATGCAGGATAGGCTGCTCTCAAGGCTCTGACCTTTAAGGGTATAACACTTTTACATTCATATAGATGTACAAAGTTGCAGAACAGAGAATAACATTCGTCTTGTTGGAGGTTTACAGGAACCTGACCTGACCTAGGTGGACTGCGGCAAGAACAAAGGATGCCGACACCAAGAAGTTTGAAACAACAAACCACGCCCCTTCCTCACCTTGCCTTTAAAAGTTCATACTAAATACAAAAGTGCTTTGCTGAAACCTTTCAGGGAGTTCAGGCTTTTTCGGGCACGACCCACCCGTCTCCTTGCAGGGCCCTGCAATAGATCTTTTTCTGCTCCAAACTCTGCCGTTTCCGTTTGTTTGGCCTGACTGTGGGTCAGGCACACGAACTTGCATTTGGTAACACACAGCCTAGCACACTTGTCCCTTCAGGGATGGCTCCCCTTTCCCCTTGCCTGACAGTCTTCTCTTTCTAATTTCCTCCAGTGTTTGACATTATCGTGAAAGGACAGTTGAGGATGGGTGAGCACACTTGTGACACACAGGCTTGGACAATGCTGGGAGTGCCCCATACTCATCTCAGAGGATTGTTATCAAATGAATCAGTCCATTAGTTCAATTTCACCATTGGCAAACTTGGCAGATTCTAACTTGATCCAGAAGCAGCCGATTGCATTGCAGCCTTCTTGGTCCTCTCAAGAAGAATTCTTTCCACATCTTCCTTCTTTTTAAACAGATTTACCAGAAGTTGTTTGTTCTTACATTTCAAATGCAAAGTTCTTTTCCATTTTAACAGCCCTCTGCTATTAGTTTCTAGAACCATGCCCTGTGGTTATGTGCATAATATTTGAGGAATCCATATATCTGAAAATTGGTAACAGTGGGGAAAATAAAAAACATTCTTGGCCCCAGCTATGATGACTCAATTCATGTAACCTTCTGTCTTAGCCAGCGCCTGAGTAAGTCATGATGGGGCGCCATTCCCCAAAGTCAACTAATTCAGTTTGTTGGAACAACACTGGGGCCAAGGGACGGGGCTCCAGCTTGCCTCACAGACTCCTGAGGGCTGCCTGGAGGAGGTGGAATTCCCCGAGGGGCCTTAACCAGAACCTACTCCACACGCCCATCAGGGCAGCCATCCCCCCTGTCTGTCCCTGAGCACCTGGCCCCCTTGATGCTCATTGCTTGTTCTTCCATCTCAGGTGTGACAGAGAAGGGATGTGAACATTGGGAACCATGCCCACCTGTGAGCACCATGGCATGTAAGAGACTAGGTCTGGGTTTTGTTTCACTTGTGTGTTCTCCAACTTCTACTGTATTTTTCACCTAAAAGGAGTTGGGAGGAGGGCAGTGGAATGATTAAACAGGAGACTGTCCGCTCATCTTGGTGTCTTTGGGTCCTTCCAGTGTCTGGAACACAGGAGGATCCATCCATACTTGCTGAATTAAGGAGTGAATGAATGAGACTCGTGCCATTTGAGGGAACAAAGGGACTTCACTTATTCAGATCCAGCTGATTGATGTATGTGCTTTCATGAAACTCTCATAAATTTGGCCCAGACTTACCACATCTATCCTCAGGGCAGGCTGGGTTTTTGAAAGCAGCTATCTGCGGGTTCCTTAGTGAAAACCAAACAACATAAATCGTGCCAGGACTTACCAGCTACGGCCCTGGGAAGGCAGGCTTGTCTCTAATTACCTGCATTATTTCTGCAGGGAGCGGCGGCTGGCAGTGGGGGCTGAGTATTGGACAGATACGTAAGTAATAGCAGTCATCATAACAAAACCCGAGTTGTCAATGCCCTGCCTTCTCCATGAGCATCGCGTGATGGAGACATTGCTCCAGACGGACGAGGCGGCAGCCTCCAAACCAACCTCGGGCAGGTCTCCTCGATTCCACCTCCACCCCAGCACCTGGCATGTAACTTTCAGAAGGGGTAACCATGAAATATTATTTTAAATAGTTTCTTTTTCCTACTGAGAACAAAACTCATAAGCCAGAGTTACTTACCTTTGGCTCCGCAGCTTATGAGAGACTTAGCTCTGCTACCAAACACTCTACATAGAATGAATGCATTCATCATGAAACCCTGCTCCCCGGTCTGTTGCTGGAATTGATTTTTACCAGCAGGAGCTAAAGGCGAGCTTTGGATGTTGCTTTAGTAAGAGAAGCCTCATGGGCTATTTGGTGAGAGAGAAATATTGCTGTTTTAGTCACCTGTGTGCGGGTTGACCAGCCCTTTCCCTTCCAAAAATATTGCCTAGGGATACTCATTTTACTGCGATAACACCCAAACTTCAAGAGGGCAGGCTAACTTCATAGATTTTGAAAAAAATGTTGTTTTTCCAAATCCCCAAATGACATCTTCATCATTACACTCTCACTTCTGAAATGACAGTATTTAATAAGGGTTCTTGGAATGACTTTTTGCCAATTAGGCTTGAATAAATGGGGGGAAAAAAACCCCAGAGCACTAAGAGTCTATGTATGAAAAATTCACAGAGCACAAAGGGATACTTTGCCCCATGCCACAGCTGCCTGGGCTGGGGTGGAGAGGGCACAGAACCACGTGGTCCTGGGGCGGGCAGCACAGACACCACATCCAGCTTAAACAAAGGGGTAGCATGCTTTTTTTTTTTTTTTTTAATCAATCTAGGAAGCTAAGTTGTCATTAATCCTTTGAATTTTATCGTTTGGAAACACATGGCAGACCCCTGGCCTCTTTACACTCGGGGATTTATGAAGACCGGTTGTCAGCATCTGGGAAGCTGAGTATCCTCCATGCGTTTATGAGCCGTGGTGCCCAGGCCCTGTGGCTGTGTTTCCGACTCTCATAAGAGGACCACTTATCAGTGATTCTAGCAGGTATCAGTGTGTGTAGTTTTCCATTGCTGGCACGGCACAGACTTCCCAACATTTATTTTTCTTGTATCCTTAGAATTCTTTTGTGTGACTGTTTACAATTCTTTTATTTCTCTTGCATCTGAGCAGGGGCTTCTTTATGGAATCTCTGTGGCTTAATAAGCCCCAGGAGAGGGCAAATGGCTTGTACTGAGTTTAATTAATCAACAGGTGTCTTATCCTCTCAAGAGCTTTCTTTAAAATGTTGGGAGAAGGACCCAAGGATACGATAAAGCACCATGAAAATACCAGGTCTGTAACTTCTCTAGGACAAAGCTCTTCAGCACATCTGGGAAGTTTTAAAACATTTCAGAAAGCTTCTCACACATAATACAAGCACAAGGTACTTGCAGGGCATGGTGACCTTGGCCAACTAAGAAAAGATGTTAGAGAATGACTTTTCCTTCCAGGGTTCACACCTCAACACAGCTCTCACCCCTCAAAATTACCCACCAACTTCTAGGCCAGTGGCCAATTTCCCCTTGAGGAGTTAATTTAGTAAAGAGAGAATCTAATGATTTCAGGCTGTTCCTTTGTCTGGATGAGACTCCAACCTGGCCTCGGGCTTTGTGGGTCCAGCTCCTTGGCTGAAACTGACCTTTTCTACACCCACCATGGCTCACCCATGCCAGATCCAGTATGGCAGCCAAGCGCCACCTGTGGTTTAAATTGGAATTAATGAAAGTAAAACAAACTCCGTTTGTCAGTTGCACCAGCAACTTAAAGTGTTCAGTGGCCAGGCATGGCTTGTGGCCCTCCCTCTGGACAGTAAAGATTTAGAGAATACTTCCTTCACAGCAGAAAGTCCTATCAGTAGGACTTTCTTTCCAGGGTTCACACCTCAACACAACTCTCAACACAACACAGGCCCGGCGGGCATGGCCTCTCTGGCCTCTTCGCTTGGCATTCTTGCCCTAGGTCCTTGGCTGGGTTTGTCTCTAGGAGCCTCCAGGAGCAGATGCGAGGTGAAAGAGGCATCCAGCCCTGCTTTCTGACCCTCCTGTGATGATGCTGCCGCTCCGAAAGCGCCAGGTCCTCTGATGCACACCTTCGTTGGGCACCTTCCCCCGAGCGGTCCTGCTAAACAAGCCTGGTGCTGGCATCACCGCTTCTTTCTCTCTTCTGTTCAGCTCTGGTTGTTGAATGACTCTCCTTGGGTGTCTCAGCAGCCCTTTTCGTTTCTGTAATGCTGCCCACTGTTCCCTTGGTAAATTCTCTGCACGATCCCAGTGGAGTGTTCTGTACGTCTTCGGTTGGATCCTGCAGGATGCGTCCAATGCCAGCCACATGCTACTCCTTGTCCACAAAAGCAGTCTTGAGTTTCTCGCATAATACACATGCTCTTCACCAAGAACAAAAGAAAACAGAATTTTAAAATCTTCCCTGGGTGCTTGGTCCCCATCACACCACTGTCCCCACCATTTCTGCCCTTTACCCCAAGCCTCTTGAAGGGCTGTTTACTCCTGCTATGTCCATGGTCTGCCCTCCCGCTGGCTCCGTCCAGCCATCCAGTCTGGCCTGGTCCCCACTGCTCCACAGAAACAGCTCTTGCTTTTCACTGGTGTGTGGCCTCACCAGGAAGTGTCCACTTGACGTGATGCTCCTCTGGTTCTCACGGTTCCATCCGCAATCATCTTGATTTGCACTTCCTTTCCTCTCCATCTCACTAGTATCCCGATTTCCTACAGGATTCCTTGGTTGTCCTCTGCTTGGGCTGCCACAACCAAGTGCCACAGACTGGCCTTGAACAACAGAAATTTGTTTCCTCGCAGTCTGGAGGCTGGAAGTCCAAGATCAAGGTGTCGGCAGGGCTGGTTTCTGCAGAGACTTTTCGACTTGCAGAAGGCCCTCTTCTCGCTGCATCCACACGTGGTCTTTCCTCTGTGCACGTGCATCCCTGGGGTCCCCCGTGTGTCCACAGTTCTACTTATAAGGACACCAGGCAGATTAGAGTAGGGCCCGCTCTAACGGCCTCATCTTAACTTAAGCACCACTTTAAGTGCCCGCTCTCCAAATGTGGTTATGTTCTGAGGAACTAGGGGTTAGGCTTTTGACACATGAATTTGGATGAGGGCACAATTCACCTATAGCAGGTGATCTCACCGAAATGCCATCTATGGGTCAAGGGATCCTTGGCTCCATGCATCCAGTCTAGACCTCTCCTCTGAGACCCAGATCTGTGTCCCATCCACCCCTGGACACCTTTACGGTGATGTCTCAGGAACTCAAGCAAGCTAGCCTCCTTGCCTCCACCATCCCCACTTGCCCTCCTGTGCTCCCACCTCATCAATGGCTGATCATGCCAGTTGTTCAAACCAGAAACCAGGGGGTCTGGAAGCACACCCCCATCCCCTGATGTGCACGTCTGGTCCATCACCAGCTCTTTCTCTGTCTCTGCCATCTCCACCCTAGTGCAGGGGCTCACTGTCTGGACCACCTTCCCACCAGCCTCATCCCCTCCAGCCTTTCCCTTCTCCAAAACGCCACCTGAGTGACCTTTCTGAAATGCACGTTTAGGCATTTCACGCCTGCCTGAAAATCCCCAGGGATGCCTCTTCACTTAACAAGTTCAAACTCCTCGTTTAGCAACTGCCTGAGCAGAGCCTCCGTGCTCTGCACTGCTCTCTGCCAAGGTGCCCACGTCTCAGTTACACGGTTGGCTGGCAGCTCCCCGGGAGCCCTGGTTCCCTAGGAGATGCCACCCCGTGCTTGAGCCCATCCTCGTCGGGTCTCCAGTGGGCACTGTAGTCCCTGCCTGTAGTCAGGGCTCAGCAGACGTTTCATGAACACATGAACCTGCTTTGCCTGGACAGACAGGACCATCCAGGCTCACGCATGTCCTCTGGTCCTCAGCCCCCTCGTGACCCCTGGTGATGTCCCTGGGGCATTGTGAGGCTCCCTCCTGGCACTGGCTGGAAGGGAGAGAGGAGGCAGCTTTTCTGGGCCTGACTGTCCAGTCCAGCGAGGCCTTCAGGGTCCCACCTCTGCCGTTGACTCTGGGTCCCTTCTGGGATTGCCTCTGACCTGGCAGGCTGGCCAGGGTAAGTCTGGAGTCCCCGTGTAACCCCAAGCCTGCGGGAGTGGGGCCCATGGCCTCCCGCCATGGCTGGGCCTCCCTTCAGTGGATTCATTCCCAGATCGGAGGCCCCATAGCAGTTACCTCCACAGAGTCCTGAGCACACAGACCGGCCCTGTTGGGCCCTCAGCCTGGACCCCTCATTTGCTCTTTCTCGTAGAAAGGGGGCCCCATGCTCTGACTTCCGGGATCTCTTCCCTTGGCCTCTCTAAGATCTTCTACTCACACCCCATAGCTTTGGGTGAGAGCGGCTGTCTCAGCCTGCTCAGGCCGCCACGACAAAGTCCGCACATGAGGGGGTTAAACAACACACGTCTATTTTCTCACAGTTCTGGAAGCCAGAGGTCCAAGGTCAAGGTGCTGGTGAACTTGGTTTCTGGTGAGGGCCTGCTTCCTGGCTTGTAGACAGCTTCCCTCTGTGTCCTCACTTGGCCTTTCTTTTGTGTGTGGGGGGAGAAGGGAGAGAGAAAGGGAGCATCTCTGGGGTCTCTTCCTCTTCTGGTAAGGCCACAGTCTCAATTAGGGTGCCACCCTTATGACCTCATTTAACTTTAATTACCTCCCTAGAGACCTTATCTCCAAATATGGTCCCATGGGGGGTTAGGGCTTCAACATATAAATTTGGGGGTGCACAATTCAGTCTACCGCAGAGACTTTCGGTGGCTCAGGGATGTGGAGGGGGGTGCCCAGGATGGGGCTCTGGGCCAGGAGCCCCAGGGTGGCATTCCAGATGCGCCTTTGCCACTTCTCGGCTGGGTGACCTCAGCCAAGTTCACAACTTCTCCGACCAGCCAAAAGGAGTCCTATTTTCCCCACAGGGCTGAGGTAATGACAAAGGAGACAGGGCTTATGGGGAGGTCAAGTGCCCTGCCCAGGGAAGAACTGCTACATATTCCAACCATGTGCAAACAGGGTGGAATTGCCAGGAAAACAGACTGGCTGCTGCTCCATTTCTTTCAAGAAAACCTTGTCCCTGGCTGTAGGAAACCTTGCTGACATTCAAATGCCTTCCATTTCCAATGAATACGGTGTTTTTTGTTTTTTGTTTCTATTTGACTAGAAGCTTAATAATATTACCACCTAATGGATTCCAGATGAGAGATCTGAAATCCTAGGTCTGCGAGCCTGTCCCAGACACTCCTCGGGCTTGCTACTCTCACATGGTATGTGTCCTGACATTTCTCCAAGCTGAACAGGAGGTAAAAACCTAGGGTTTAACCATTTTAAAAAAACCTGTAGTCTTCAGTAATGGATGTCACTGACATTTTCAGTTCTTGACATTATTTAGCAAATCTTCTAGCAGAACAAAAGGGCTCTGAGGATCTAACATACCCCGAGGGCTATACTGTATCCTCAGGCTACTTTGTTCTGCATCTCGCTTCTGGAATAATCTCAAACCATGTCATAACTCCATTTTTCATCAAGTCCTATGAGAAAAATGTCAGGTCTGCCTGCATTGCGTGATTCTGCCCTGTTATAAACTATTTTATATTTGGTTATCATAAAACCACCCAATCACCCAGAGGTATGATCAGGATGAACCTGACTGATAGCGAGACAGAAATGCAGGCAAGTGCAGACTTGTGGCTGCTGCCTGTCGATTTAGCAAAGATCCCAGGTAAGGGTGAGAGTCTGGGTCCTGGGCCACGCTCGGTTTCCTTATCTGTAAACAAGGCAATCGCGTTAGCTCAAGGCTGCTGTAACAGTTTTCAGATGCGTAACTTTTTCAGGTAAAATAAAACACAAACAAATACAGAAAAATCCAAGCTGCTCTGGTTAAGGGGGAAGTCAGGAAGTCGAGGTTTCCCTCTTCACATCTACGAGAGAACCCGGCATTGCTATGGAACACGGTGAAAAGTCATTGATTCCACTTGTGTCTAAGACCCAGAGCTGTCAGCAACTGCGCTTATGCTTTTTAATGTTCGCTGATCAAGAAGGCTACCTTCTGGGGCTTCCCTGGTGGCGCAGTGGTTGAGAATCTGCCTGCCAGTGAAGGGGACACGGGTTCGAGCCCTGGTCTGGGAAGATCCCACATGCCGCGGAGCAACTAAGCCCGTGAGCCACAACTACTGAGCCTGCGCGTCTGGAGCCTGTGCTCCGCAACAAGAGAGGCCGCGATGGTGAGAGACCCGCGCACCGCGATGAAGAGTGGCCCCCGCTTGCCACAACTAGAGAAAGCCCACGCACAGAAATGAGGACACAACACAGCAAAAATAAAAATAAATTAATTAATAAAAGAAGGCTAACTTTTGCTTACATTTCATCATGAAAAATCACCCAATGACTCCTTATTAATTTTATTCTGATGAAAGATAAATGATGACATCTCCATATCAGTTTGTTGAACTAGTTCATTAACTGAAACAATACCACAGGCTATGGTGAAATAGTCAACGGTGCCATGGCATTTTGTATTTTTCAAAGATATTTGCAGCAACGTATTCTGACCCATGTTCTTTCACAGCGTGACTTTGTCACTCCTCCAGTACAGGTGGGGTCCGTGTCCCACCAGCCACGTACCTACGGAAAGTTCTGGCTATTTATTACCTATGGTGACAGCAGCATCATTTTCCAGCTCAGTCACAGAATTCCTCTCTTATTTTGAAAGTGAATTCAGTGAGAATGTTTAAGGTGAGGGGGAGTGAAGTCCACGAACTCAAGCTGCCGTCTTTAAATGCAAGACTCGGAGCTCATCCCAGACACTTTCTTAGCTCACCTGACTGATTATATACTTTCGCTTGGTATTTTTAAAGAAATGAAGTTATTATGTATATTATAATCTCCTTGGGATTTGTTGTAGAACAAAATGGGGAAATAAATGAATAACTAAATGATGAATCACTCAATCAGCATAATCCCCCATTTGTTTATGTAGGGCTAGATTTTCAAAATAAACCAAGTTTTTAGATGACAGCTCCTTAATGAGATAACACTTAACAAGGGACAAACCCTGAATACGGATGGGAGAGACCGGTGTTCCCGGGCCACGGAGCTAGAATTTTAATAAACAGGAGAAGGTACTGCTCCTTTGTGCCAGCAGGTCCCCCATGACAACAGCCCTAACTCTTTGGGTTCCTGCGGTGTGACCAGGGCTTCTCAGCCAGCGTCTCTCTTACTGTCAAGGCCACCTTGCAAGACTGTATCATTGTGATCGCTCAGCCATCAGCCTGGAGTGCTGTTCCTACCCTTGGTGCCTGGGTCTGCTTCATTCTAAGACCTTCTTCTGTCGACGGGACCGTGGGCTGGGTTTTATTATTTTTATTAATTAATTAATTTATTTTTGCTGTGCTGGGTCCTCATTTCTGTGTGTGGGTTTTCTCTAGTTGTGGCGAGCGGGGGCCACTCTTCATCGCGGTGCGCGGGCCTCTCACCATCGCGGCCTCTCTTGTTGCGGAGCACAGGCTCCAGACGCGCAGGCTCAGTAGTTGTGGCTCACGGGCCTAGTTGCTCCATGGCATGTGGGATCCTCCCAGACCAGGGCTCGAACCCGTGTCCCCTGCATTGGCAGGCGGACTCTCCACCACTGCGCCACCAGGGAAGCCCTGGGTTTTCTTTTTGATGTGAGCTGGGATGAATTAGAAAGTGATGGCTTCACGTATTCGGAGTCAGGCACCCTTCTACGTGTTTTATATACGAATACGTGCAACACCACAGAAGCATGGGAAGCCAACTCCTACACCATGATGCACCCCAAGCGCCCATTGGCTTAATTTAGAAAAGGGGAGAGTGACAGGGGTCCAGGGCTGTTCAGGAATTTGAGCGTTATCTGTCTGCTGTAGACACTTATGTTAGAAATTAGTGTCAGGAGGCAGATTTCACGTCCTTGCAAACAAAACATACCCCAAAGGGTACACAAGTAGAACCTGCCGACAACCCGTGGTCTTAAAGGGGCAGATTTAGGAAGACGAGGTCACGGGGCTTTCTTCAGGTCACCACGACAAAGGCCACAGGCCGATGCAACAGCGAATGGAACAAAGCCCCATGTATGACCGTCTTGACAGAGAGGAGACAACGAGGGAAGCCATGCTTTGGGCAGAGAGTGACAGGGACAGCTGCAACGAGAGCGCCTCACTGGGAAGAGGGCTGGGGAAACCAGCCAGTGCAAAATGTACCACCCAGGAGCAGGTGCCTCAGTCCTGGGGTGGGCATCGTGGTTTTCAGTAAAGAAATCCTTGTGTGTTGTGGCTCCACAAACGTTTTATGAAAACAATGTAAGTTGATAGTGACCCTTTGGCACTGGACTTAGTTCAGAGTCAAGTGGAGAGAACGTGAAAGCGTAATCACACCTCTGGGCCCTGTGAAAGGCATCCTTGCAAACGCTTCAGTCTCGTGATGAAAGCTCAGTGGAATTACAGTTCAACTGCTCAGAATTATACAGCTAATTCCCTTCAGCTTCAGTAACAATGATTAATCAGACCAAACCTTCTAGCCTGCTCCTTGGCGGTGGATGGCTTGAGTGAATAAATTAGGTCCAAATTTATTTTGCTAACAATCTCCCACGAGCTGTGCCCAGGGCCAGGCAGGTCTCCTGCTGCTTACTCAGAGCCAGCGGTGAGCTGGGTGCGGTGGAGCCTGCACTGGGAAGCTGTGACGGTCGATGTGATACCGAGTTACAGGAGCTCTGATGGAGTTGGATCATTCACTTGGGTCAAGCTGGGGAAACCGACCTGTTGCGCAGAAATACCTGCAGGTCAGCAGTGAACGTGTGGCAGCACGGGCACCTTGGGGCCAGTGGCAGGTAATGCTTATCCGTCCTGGTTCTCTTCCCTGCCAGCCCCCGCTAGCAGGCCTGGCTCAAAATCCTTTCAGCGCAGTGATCGCAGGAGCCATTGCCAATCAGCTGGGCTTGACCCTGAAGGGGCAGCTCATTGGTCACCTTGGTGTTAGGGGATCAACACTAAGGAAGCCTGAGGTTGGCGGGGGGCTCTCCCATTGGGTCAAACATGGGAGCTGGGGACGTGACAACGTGGCCGTTGCCTGCTGCGCATGGTCGAGTCTGGCCTTGGAAGCCATGGGGTTGGAGCTCATTTCTCCTTAACCATGTGTCTGACCATGATGACCCCATGGTCCTCCTTCTGTCCTAGACCTCAAGGTCCCAGGGGCAGGGGTCGTACCTCGCTCACCTCTCCGTCGGCTGCGGCACCTGCGTGTGGCACAGGGTTCTCAAGACGTGAGTGTTGAGGGACCTGGAACAGGCGCCCAGAAGAGACGAGGCGAGCAGTTTACTCTGTGGAAAGCGACAAATGATTGACTCAAGCTCAAGTCTTCTTTCACATCCCTAAGAAAGATAGTTTGGGGGTAACTAAGGGTGTCACCCACGGAAGCTAAGGGACTGCTCACCTGCCACCTTACTGCAGCTGCCTCCCTGTAAGGGGTGAGTCCAGCTTTGCGTGAGTCCTGGAAACTTCCGGATCTCTTAAAGCATCCCCAGAAGCTCCCAGGCTCTCGGATCAGTTACACAGTTTGAAAAAAGCCCTAGTTGCTGGGTCTCTGTGTCTCCACTTCCCGCTAAGGGAGGGTTAGTGTTGGACCCACATTCTGGGCTCCCACAGGAGTTCTAGGGTGGCCTGAGTCCTGTGCCCTGTGTCCTTACCCTGGGGCTCCTACTTGAACTGCAGGCAGGCCCTTTTCAGTGTGACGTAAGAAAGCCACTGGCCTATGCTCGCCCTCCTCCCTGCCCTCTGCTGCCAGCACCCGGGTCGGAAGACGAGAGCCTCGTGATCCAGGCCACTCCGTGAGCTACAGAACCACCGTGCCCAGTTCCAGGCTCTCCCTCCTGCCGTGTTGCAGAGCTGGAAGTTGTCCGTTTAGCCTGATGAGCCGCTGTGCTGTGTCTCCGAAGGGCACGTTCTTCCTGGCATTGCAGTCCTCACGGAAAGGCCACAGGATGCTGAACCCAGGGCTGCTTGTGCACACTGGCCGAGCACTGGGCATCCTCACCTGGTTGGGAAGTAGACCCACCAACCCTGGCTCACTGGGGCCTGTTTCACGGCTCCAGTGTGTGAGTTCTCTCTGGGCCATCTTTGCCAGCACCCATAGAACAGTGGGATTTAAGGAAAGCCAGCAGGACCCATCGTCATGTTTTCCAATCAGTCAAGGTCCCTCATTATTCTTTGCTTGAGTTCAGACTACAAAGTCCCAGGAGGGCAGCAGCTCCTCCCTCCAGGGACCACAGATCCCTGTGAAAGAGTCAGGCCACTCCGGGCTCAGCCGTTCCCTCGAACAGCTTTTTATTGTCACGTTGCCTTCTCCCAAGGGACCAGAACTGCATGTGCACCATGCAGGCGGGCACGCAGGGGTGCGGGAGGGAAGTGGCATCTCGGAGGATGTGTTTCCAGCCCTGGGCTGGGTACCCACTGGGTTCATTGAGCCCTTCTCACCATCATCCTCCTGTCTACAGTTGGGGGCACTGGGCTTGCCACAGGTGGGCGTGCCCCTGGTCCGTGCTGGGCTGGGAGGGAGCCTGACGGTCTCCTGCAGGTGCTGCCTTGGCCCTGCCTGCTAGAGCTGGTCGTTCAGCCCTGAGCTCTGTGCTCCAGCCGGGGCCCCTAGACACGCCGGGTGACCTCTCCTCCATGCTTGACTGGGTGAGCTGGGTCTATCGCTCACGAGCTACCGCGTTTGCTTCTTCTCTAGGAGTCTCTCCAAGGTTGGCATTTGCCAAGGCCACCAAATGAGCGTCTTCCTGCCAAGGGCATGTTTTATGTGGCCCAAAAGCAATTATGTTAGTAACAGACTTTTATCTCAACTAAGACAAAACCACCACCCTTTTAAAGAAGAGAATGTTCTTTTGACTACTTTAACTGCTTATTTTACTCAAAATAGGTATTTGGGGCTTCCCTGGTGGCGCAGTGGTTAAGAATCCGCCTGTCAGTGCAGGGGACACGGATTCGAGCCCTGGTCCGGGAAGATCCCACATGCTGCGGAGCAACTAAGCCCGTGCACCACAACTACTCACCCTGCGCTCTGGAGCCCACGAGCCACAACTACTGACCCTACACTCTAGAGCCCATGAGCCACAACTACTGAAGCCCGTGCTCTGAAACAAGAGAAGCCACTGCAATGAGAAGCCCGCGCACCGCAACGAAGAGCAGCCCCTGTTCGCTGCAACTAGAGAAAGCCCGTGCACAGCAACGAAGGCCCAGAGCAGCCAAAAATAAATAAATAAAAATCAATAAATAAATTTATTTTAAAAAATAGGTATTTTGTGTGTGTGGGTAGTGTGCACAGGTGTCTGTTTTGGAGGAGCAGGGGGCAGGGCATCCTCTAGGACGTCGGCTCTCGGCACAGACCCTGCCATCCAACATGCACACACCAGCTGCTCATGTGTGTCTGCATCTCCTCCCCGCCGACAACATGGAGCATCTGGGGCCAGGGAGAAAGTGGTGACTCCCCGCTAGTCCTTCCAGAGGCCACCAGGTCCTTAGGGATTAGGGTGTCCACACTGGGTCTGCGGGAAAGCGATCTCCGCCCTTTGTACTCGTTGCCTCTTCCCCTCCCCCACACTCACCTTGACAGGATGCCCTTAGTTTTCATAAGAAGCATAATTACATGAAAAGGCCAGATTTGGCGCATCTGCATGTTTTTGGTAGAACTGCCATCCCCCAATTCTTGAATTCGCCGTGCTCTTCTGTGGCCGTCGCGCGGGTCCCAGGCAGCGTGCTGTTTCCGCAGCAGGGCCGCGCGGGCCCCACGTCCTCCCTCAGTGGTAGTTTGAGCTGCAGTGGAGGTCGTTTTTCCCAGCTTAGATTTTCTGGGAAAAAGTATTTGCCTCCCCCGCCTTATTTTTATTTTTTATTTTTTTGCATTACGCGGGCCTCTTACTGTTGCGGCCTCTCCCGTTGTGGAGCACAGGCTCCGGACGCGCAGGCTCAGCGGCCATGGCTCATGGGCCCAGCCGCTCCGCGGCATGTGGGATCCTCCCGGACCGGGGCACGAACCCGCGTCCCCTGCATCGGCAGGCGGACCCTCAACCACTGCGCCACCAGGGAAGCGCCCCCGCCCCCGCCTTATTCTTTTCTTCTAGTCTTTTTATTCTTGTTTCAGTGGTTTTTGGATTTATTGCATCTTTTTTTAGTGTAAATTGCCCCAAACCTTGTCTGGAAATAGGCCACTTTCTCCACCCGTGGTGTGGGCCAGCTGGTGGCTGAGACTTGACTGTCAGAGGGGGCTGAATGTTTAGGGAATGATGATGCCAGAGTCCAGAAAGAACCTTCTGAAGCAAACCTTACTCTGCCCTCTGAGCCTTAGCCTTCTCATCTGGGAAAAAGGAACAATCACACCATGTGGCTTTCCAGGGCCTGGTGGAGATAAGGTTTTTAAATTGCTCAGCCTGAGCACATCACAGACTCAATAAATGTTGTGTCCTCTTCTGAGTGGCCTTGGTTTGGTCTAATCAGGGCTGGTCTCCTGCGTGTGTGACAGGCCAGTCACAGGGCCTGAGCTCGGAGGGCCCTGCCCTTGGGGTGCAATGCTCTGCAGTCGCCATCTTGAAATCCTTCATCGTTTTATCTTTGAATTTGTGCTTTTTATGGGGGTCTGATGGGACAATGGAGGGTGCACCCCCTGCTGCCTCCCTGCCCCTCTTCCCCCACCCACCCCTGCTCAGGGTCTGGGAGGGCACAGGAGTGGGGAGCCAGGGTAGGTGTGCTGAGTTGTGGGACCAGACACTTGTGAAGGTCTGCAGTCACCCCGCAAACATCCCTGTGCCCAAGCCAGAGGGACATAAACAGTAAACAAAAGCTAACATGATAGGTCAAGAGAGAGACCACAGAAGAGAAGACTTTTGACCAGACAGCCTGCATGCTCATTTTGTGCTGGGCTTTGCCAATCATGTAGCTGCCTCTGCGTATGGCTGCCCCTCCTGAGGGCAGCAGGGCTGTGTGTGTTCAATCTAACGGGAGGGAGATTTTGTGTCATCGGGTTCCCTGACTTGCCTGGCTGAGGAGGAAAGGGTGGAAGGAAGGATGGCAGTATTGTTTCCTAGGGCTGCTGTAACAAAGCCACAAACCAGATGGCTTAAACAGGGAAATGTACTGTCTCACAGGTCTGGAGGCTGGAAGTCTGAAATCAAGGTTCCCCAGGGCCATACACCCTCTGAAACGTGTAGGGGAGAAGGCTTCCTGGTTTCTTCCAGCTTCTGGGGGTTGCTGGCCATCCTCAGGGTTCCTTGGCTTGATGCTGCAGCATGTCAATCTCTGACTCCGTCATCACATGGCTTCTCTCCTGTGTGTCTCTTCTCTATGTATAAGGACACTGATTGTCTCTGTGCACGTGGCTGTAACAAAGACTGGCTGGCTTATGAATAGCACATTTACCTCAGTTGTGGAGGCTGGAATCCTGAAATCAGGCTGCCAGCATGGTTGGGTTCTGGGGAGCACCCACTTCTGGCTTATAGACGGCCAGCTTCTCATTGTATCCTCGTGTGGCAGGAAGAGACCCACCTAGTTTCCAACCTCTTCTTATAAGGGCACTAATACCATTCATGGGGGCTCCACCCTCATGACCTCATTCCCTCCCAAAGCCCCCACCTCCGAATACCATCACCTTGGGATCTGGATTTCAACATATGAATTTTGGGGGGACAAATCATTCAGTCCATAACACCAGCCATATTGGATTGGGGGCCCACCCTAATCCAACGTGACCTCTACTTAACCTGATTACATCTGCAAAGACTCTCATTTACAAATAAGGTCACATTCACAGGTTCTGGGTGGACATGAATTTTTGAGGGACACTGTTCAGCACAGTACAGCTGGACCTGGCCATCCAGGACCTTTGGTCACTCCTGGATGAGACTGGGTGAGAAGATGCCTAGAGAGCTCTGCCTGGCACATGGGGAGTTCAGTAAACTCCCTCTGATTCCTGCAGCACCACCAAGAGCTTCACCTGGAAGAACATAGACATTCATTGGTTAAATGGCCGTGGCATTGAGGGGTGGCCGATAATGACAAAGGAAACACAAACATGTAGAGCCCAAAGAGGTCTACCACAAGGAGATGAGCATTGTCTCTGGGTGGGTGTGAACCCAGTGAATTCATTCTTACATCCACTCAACAATACTTACTGAATGCCTGCTGTATTCCAGGCATGGTGCTAGGGGCTGGGATGTAAAATGAGGGTGATACAGTGAGAAGTGTCCTACAAACGGGGAGCAGCGCATTCTGCCTGGGCAGACCCGTAACGGTCTCGGCAGAGGTCTCCAGGGAGCCGAGAGCGCAGGAAGGGGAGGCAGACCAGGTGGATGACCAAGAGGCCGGGCAGAGACCATCCGTCCAGGTCACTGTGTGGACCACGGCGAGGGAGGGACCTCAGTGTGTGTTCAGGCTGTGGCACATGGTTTTCTGTGCTGCTCGTGGATGAGCGATGGGAGGAGGCTCAGGGCCCGGATCTGGGACACCAGCCCCAACAGAGGATGATGGAGGTGGCAGGTTGACAAAGACGTCAGGGACAGAAAATCGCTGGAAGCAGCCCAAACGTTCAACATGGAAGGAACGGTGAGGCAATCTCAGATGTGTCCCTACAGCGGAGCGCTCGGCTGCCGTGAAGAAGAGTGAGTGAATTTATACGTGCAGACACGACAGGAAACCCAACCCATACTGTTGCCTGGAAACAGCGAGTGGCAAAACAGTGCATAACCCATGGGTTATATGTATGCAGAGAAGAAGCAAACAAACCTCATGTATATTTCAAAGGCACTAGCATGTGTCCAGCATAGTTTTCGGTGTGTCTACGCTCAGAGCTGGAAAGATCTGGAAAGATAAAACACCACATAAAGATTACACACAAAGATAAAACAAAAAATGAAGCACTAAAGGTATTAGTGCTTCTTTCTGGGCAGTGGAAGGATTGTGGCTGGCATGGCTTTGGGAACTTACTCTATTTTTTACAGAGAGGCTGTCTTCCTCTCTTTATTCCTATGCTATGACCAGCGTGTGAGCAAAGTACAGCACGAACCAAGGCTCGAGAATATGCTTTTCTGAGGGGTTGGCAAGGATGCACAGAGGCTGTCACCCCCCAATTACATTTTGATTGTGACCTTTCAGTCCTCCCAAACTCAGCTTTCTGGTGATACTCTTCTTTGTCTCTAGTAAATGGCGTGCCCTTAATTGCCGGTGTCTGCTTTCTGCTGGCAGGGCTGGTGAGTGTGCTGGGCGGCCGGCTGCAGCTCCCAGGACCGATAAGGCAGGCTTCACCGATCTTTGTTGGAAGCCAAGCTCTTGATTAACATGCTCTTTGCCTCCATGCATCTTCCATGGAATCCGCCTGGGAGGGTTTTGCCTGGTACCCTAATGCTCATGGAATGTGCACGCCAGAGGGCTGATGTCTGGGTCTCCAGATAGAGGAAAGCAAGGAGATGCATTAACCACTTCTTGCTTGGCAAGAAGCTGGCGCTGCCTTGGGAGGACAGACGAGGAGGGTGCTAGGCATCCGATTGCAGGATGTTTGAATGTATGTCCTTGCGGGGCATTCCTGCGAGAGGGGAGACCTGGGCTTGGAATGATCTGCACGGGGATCTTGTTGAAGTTTCTACTTACACACACACACAAAATAGAAGAAATACTTTTCTGATGACAGATAGCTAAGGAGTCTGCGAATGTGCTGGATGTATAATCAGGGAGGAATACTGGAGCATATCTAAAAAGATGGAATTTCACAAGCACAGTTAACTTGGCTTCAAGAAAACCAGTCGCGTAGGTACAAAGAAGATGTGTCTGAATGAGGGCAGGTGTGTAAGAGGCTGGGGATTTGGGAGGATGATGTAATGAAGTCAAGGGGTGAGCGATTCAGCTTCGGGCTGCATTCACACGCTTGTAGATTGTGGAATAAAGACACAGAACAAGCCCCTGGGACAGTACGTTCATCTCCGGGCAGCAGCCTTTCTCCAAACTGGTTGGAAGAAATATTATAATTTCCAAGGAGTCCTTAAAACTTTCTAAGAGTGAGCTGTCCACGGATAAATGGGCTTCCTTGGGTCAGAGTGAGGTCCCTGTGGCTGGACATGTGCAGGGAGCCTCATGGCCGGAGCTCCACAAGGCCAGGCAGTAGGGCTGTCCTTGTCACCCCCATTCCCTGCATCAGCTCCATGCCCCACTGAGATATGCTGTGTAACATTTGCCCAGTTAGTGGATTAATGAATATTAGAAATCTGGTGGCATGTTAGATAGCCCACGTTGTGCCTTCCAGGCCTGGATACCCTGGCTCCCTGAAATCCACACTTGAGGGAGAAGGTATGTATTAGTTTCCTATGGCTGCTGTAACACACTCCACAAACTTAGTGAGTTAAAACAACACGCACTTATTTGCTTACAGTTTGAGAAGTCAGACGTCCGAAATTGATTTCACTGGGCTAAAGTCAGGGTACTGGTAGGACTGGTTCCTTCTGGAGGCTTTTAGGGGAGGATCTGTTTCCTTACCTTTTCCGTTTCTAGAGGCCGCCTGTGTTTCTTGGCTTGTGGTCCCTTCTGCCACCTTCAAAGTACGTGCAGCCTCTGCTTCAGTCATCACACTGCCTTCTCTCTCCTGTGGTCAGATCTCCCTCTGCCTCCTTCCCTCTTTTTTTGAAATATGTTTAGCTTACTCTGTGTATGTTGAAGAAAATCATGTGCATAAATGCAATTTGCTTTTTCTCCTTTTAAGCTTGTATTAAAATAACATCTCTTGTTTCTTCCTTTGAGCCTTTGTTGACATACTTCATGTTCTAGATAGCCAATAAATAGCAAAGAAAACGTGGTCTTTCCTCCTAGGATTATAGAATCCTCTGTTCTCAGGTAGGATGTGTGGATAGATTTTTTTTTTTTTTTTTTTTAGGTTTTATTGTGAGGTTGGAGTAATCAGAGAATTTTTTAAGACTTTTTATGAGAATATTTGTGATTACGTTTAGGGCCCAACCCAGATAATCCAGGAGAATCTCTCCATCTCAGGAGACATCTCTCCGTCTTACTCACATCCACAAGGTCCCTTCTGCTACATAAGGAAACAGCAAACAGCTTACAGGGCTTTGGACGTGGGCATCTTTCTTGACTTTTTCACTGTAGTATCCTCAGCGCCTAGAACCATGCCTGGCAAAGAGTAGGTGCCCAATAAGGGTTTGTTGAATGAATGCATAAATAAGGACATTGCTAGTGACTGGGCAGGAGCTGTGTGGGTAGTCTTGGGTCAGCATCTCCCCGAGGCTGGGCTCTGTAAATCCCTGTGGGAAGCTGAGATGTGGGCTTGCTGTGACCTGTGCCAGGAATGAGAACGGGGCCCAAAGAGCCGGCTGCCCCACCTGCTGTGTTTCAGGGGCTCGGGGCTGCTGTCAGAGTGTGAGCTTTGTGTAAGGTGGCATTGAACCCAGAGAAAAGGTGCAGGCACGTGGGCTAGAATACTGAGGGGATTCGGCATATGCAGAACTGCGAGCACAGCAAAGTTCAAGGCTTTGGGTTTTGTCCCACTTTCTGAAGGAGACTACGTGAGACTTAGAAAGCAGCATGCATTCATTTCTAGAAGCCAAGGAGTAGATTTCACGCCGACAAACAGGCTCTTCATTATTCAGAAAATTTCCCCTTTTTCCCAAACTTTCTGGCTTCTGAGACAGAACCAAAATGTTCCAGCTTTCCAGCTGTAACCCAAGACTTGCAGCCGATGAAAGGCACGACCTGTCCTGCTTGCTGCATCCAGCAGACGGGGGCCGGCTTTCCTTGCTGTTTCCTCACTGGAGCTGCTGGAACACTTCACATGTAATTATGCGCACCTGCAAAATCAGCATGGAGTGAAGCGGTTGGCATTCCCTTAAGTGGACGCCGTGGCAGGCAGGATGAATGTTCTCCCCGAAGAACATTCCCGGGCTTTGAGGCTCGCGCAGACCAGAGGATGCTGGGAAGCCCAGACCTCCTTAAATTCCTCTGCTGGGTCTGTAACATGCACATGTCAGCTTCCTGTTAGGGGCTTTGATATTGGATTTCTTAGAATTCAGAGACAGTGATTCATTTTTCAGAGACTGCAAGTTAGGGCAAAACAACTCTCTGCAAGGCTCTGTGTTTACTCTGAGGGGAGGAGCACCCAGGCTGTAGGTTCATTCACTGAAGTAATCATTCGTTCATTTATCCAGGACCGAGGGGTGTCTGCCCTGTGCCAGGCACAGTGAATACAGAGATGGAAGGGGCTTGTTCTCTGTCGGCTGGAGTGGGTGACAGAGAGGCAGACAGCCTCCCTCGGGCTCCATGCAGGAGACAGGTCTGCATAAAGCACTCGGGTGCACAGAGGATGGAGTGACCATCAACTGGGGGTGAGGGCAGGATGCCCCCTTGGTGGGGTCTTGGAGGAGGAAGAGGACTGGTTTGGTTTTCCAGGTAAAGAAGTAAGGGACAAGGGAGCATTGGGTCCAGGGAGAGGGAAAGGGCAGCTCTGACCCCTGCCTGAGAGTTTGTTCATGTGTCAATTCAGGGCGCCAGATGGGCAGAGCAGAGGGTGGGGAAGAGAAACAGCTGGGACAGAGGGTGAAGAGACAAATCTTTTTCTCCTGCAAGTAACAGGGTTACAAGAGTGATGTTTAAACACAAGAGCAGCACGGCACTGGAGGCAGGGTGGCAGGTGGATTAGGGAGCTGAGGGCTGGGGGCCGGGAGGTGGGGGGTGGGAATGTGTTCCCGCTGCCGGGCAATACTGCAAGGACCATTGCTGAGCAGAGGGGATGGAGGGAGAGAACGGTTTTGTGAGGTACTCAGTTAGGGGGGATGTTCTGGGCTGAACCGTGCCCCCCATAATTTGTATGTTGAAGTCCTAACCCCAGTACCTCAGACTGTATGTGGAGACAATCCTTAAAGAGGCAATTAAGTTACAATGAGGTCTTTATGGTGGGTCCTGATCCAATCTGACTGGTGTCTTTATAAGAAGAGGAGATTAGAACACAGACATCCAGAGGGAAGAATGAGAGGACACAGGGAGAAGGTGGCTGTCTGTGAGCCAAGGAGGGAGGCCCCAGAGGAATTAAACCCTGTGGACACTTTGACCTTGGCCTCATGGAGTCCAGGACTGTGAGAAAATAGATTTCTGTTTAAGCTGCCTGGGTCGTGGTGCTTTGCTACAGCAGCCTGGGCAGACAGGGACGGGGTCGGGGGATAGAAGTGAGTTCTGCCTGGAGACCCTGGGCTGCCTCTGTGATTTCATTCAGATGGCGAAGGGCTTTGTCATTATCTCAGGGGCACAGGGGGAAGAGTAGGGTTTAGGGGGGATTTGGGGAGTTGGTGAAAGACCGGAGAAATGAACCAAGGAGGAAAAATCTAAGAGGTTAGGAGAGAATCCGGAAGAGGAGGGGTTGCAGAGGGGATGGGAATTCATGGAGGCAGGTGGAGGGGCGCCCGTAGTGTCAGAGGCTGTGGGTCTCGCTGCTTGAGCACTGAGAACAGTTGTGAATTGTCAGGGACACGGAGTGACCGGCTGAGGACGGCAGCTCCGGGAGTGGAGGGGAGATGGCCGAGTGCGGCCAGGGGAGCACCCTCCTCTTTTAAAAGAAGAGGAAGGGTGGTGAGAGTGGGCACCCTTGTCTTGTTCCTGATCTTAGTGGAAATGGTTTCAGTTTTTCACCATTGAGGACGATGTTGGCTGTGGGTTTGTCATATATGGCCTTTATTATGTTGAGGAAAGTCCCCTCTATGCCTACTTACTGCAGGGTTTTTATCATAAATGGGTGTTGAATTTTGTCCAAAGCTTTCTCTGCATCTATTGAGATGGATGGACCTAGAGTCTGTCATACAGAGTGAAGTAAGTCAGAAAGAGAAAGACAAATACCGTATGCTAACACATATATATGGAATCTAAGAAAAAAAAATGTCATGAAGAACCTAGGGGTAAGACGGGAATAAAGACACAGACCTACTAGAGAATGGACTTGAGGATATGGGGAGGGGGAAGGGTAAGCTGTGACAAAGTAGAGAGAGGCATGGACATATATACACTCAGCTCTTGGCCCCTCAGGGGCCCTCCTCCTCCCTGGTGGCTGGTCGGTGTGACCGCTCTGGCTGGGATGCAAAGCCAGCATCCTCTGGCCAAAGTGCCCCCGTGCAGGGCCCTCTGACCCTGCCCTCTTCCTAGCTGCTCAATCAGTGATCAGTGACATTGATGCAAATTTGGATGACCTGTTGATCAAAATTTCAAATGATGGGAGGCTCTGTGTTACCTTAAGTTTGCTGGAAACAAACTCCGAATCCAAAAGGACACCATGGGCTGGATTCTGCAGTGAACAGAGCTGAGGGTGCTGAGATGTGGTCCTGACGGGCCTGCCTCTGCATCCCAGTGTGAGTGCCAGACGGGTTAGACCCCTTCATGTGCTTTCAGATGGGGGTACAAGGTGAGGGGCTGGCGGCTGGCTCAGTGTAAAGATCCCCCAGGTCATCAGAACCTACTGTGAATTAGTAGTGGTGAGGCTCCAGTCAATAGAGGCTTCCAAGAGGAGGCATTCGGGCACTTCCCTAGGACCATGTGGAGGAGTTTTATGCCTGCAGTGGGGTTGAGCTTCCAACCCTGAGAGTCCATCACTTCACGTCCTGCTGATGGACTGACGTGGGAGACGTGGGCAAGTGAACCCAGCTACGCAGTGATTCCCGGGGTGATAGGACCTTCCCAGGGTCTGAGTGTAGCCTCATTCTTCATGTTTCAGAATCAACATTTTGCCCTGCAGCCTGCTGGTCATCTGCTCTGTGCAGGTTAGGGGGTAGGTTCTGGGGGTGAAATGGGATGTTGAGGACTTGGAAATCTTTCTGGGGAAACCTTGGGGAGGAGGGGATGGGCAGAGAAACGGATGGGGGCCTGGTGGGCTCCTTGTTTCTGGAATTGAGTGTTTCTCTGCCGCAGCAGCCTTGCCTGCTGGAAGTACAAACCTTGGGCAGGTTCTCAGCTTTGTCCTAAAGGTCTTCTGGATGGTTTTGGTCTTAGAATCAATTTTGGGGGCAGTTTTGGTGACTTTGCCTTACTGGCGACTGTATTCAGGGCGTGTGGTTCACTTATGGATGCTGATTTCAGGACGGGGGCATGGAGCTTGGGGAGAGTCCCAGGATGTCACTAGGTGACATTCAGTGATTTGGCCTCGGACACTGATGGAGCTCCTGGGGTCAAAGCTGAGGCAGCCACAGCCCGTCGTCCTCAGGGGGGATCGAAATGGAGTGTAGTGAGGGGTCCACATGGGAGTGATGGGGGGGTGGGGGTGGAGGTCGAAGAGGAGCCACGCTGAGCCCCGATCATGTGTCCGGAGCAGGAGGTATTGGGTTGCAAAGGTGAGGGCATACTGCAGAGGCAGATGCGTACCCAGGTGACCTGAGATGTCACGTGAGGGGCACGATGTGGGAGGTGTGTCACACGGAGATCCCAGCGGTCGGGGATCGGGGTGCACAGCACGAGGTGTGAGGGGACAAAACTTAGGGCAGTGAGCCTACATGGGCAAAGGTGTCAAGGAGAGGGGGCGACACCTGTGCCCATCAGGTGGGAGACCAGGCCATCCAGGCCACTGGGGCCTGGGCACAAGCATCCACTCTGCTGGCAGCAGGACAGGACGCCGCTCCTTAGTTTTCTCGTTTCCTAGCTCGGGGCCCTCATGGCATCCTGCCCATTTGTTAACAATCGGGAAACCAATCACCAGCGGGACCAGGCTTCCCGACCTTGATTTCCCTTTAATAATTTCCAGCTTTTTAATCCAATTCACCAGCCACTCTAGAGTGAGCACTTAATGCAGCCCAGGAAAAGAGCTGGCAGGAATAATAAAAGTGAGAGGAAGGAAAGAGGAGGGGAGACAGAGAGAAGCCAGCGCAAGGGTTTAGAGAATTCAAGCAAACCAGGAATGAACAGAAGGGGTGGGGAGGGCCCGGGGACGGGGACGGGGAGAATGGTGAACTTGGGGCACTTCCCCCCAGCTCCCACCCTCATTTCAGCATCCCCTCCACGTTCAGCCTCCAGCTTAAACACAGTCAAAAGCTTCTCTCAAGTCCCCAGGGAACCTGCCGTCCACAGCTCAGAAACCAACCGCCTACCTCGCTGGCCCCTTGGCTGGATCCGTCTCCGCTGCGGAAAGAGTGTGGGCCTGTGAATAAAGGCCTGTGGGAGGCGGCCCCCTGTTCTCAGGACCCACTAATGTGGCATGGCCTGGGTGCCCACTGTTACAGACATCTGAGCCTTTTAGACAAGAGGGCCATTTGTCACCGTCATCGATTTCCAGGAAAGCACCCTTGGGGGGCGCCCCCTTCTCTATGGGGGTGCCAGGCTCTCAGTGCCTCTGTCTCAATAAGGAAGCACCCGGAGTGGGCAGGACAGTGAGGGGCAGCCCCTGGGTGTCACTTAGGGAATCTGGCCGGCTCCCGAAAGCAGGGCCTGCCTGGTGGAAGGTCTTGGTACTGCCAGCCTCCCAGCTGAAGTCGGGGCCGCGAAGCCCGCAGAGTAAAACGAGATCCCAGCCGTTGGACTGAATTTCCCGCTGAGGCCCACAGACCCCGATGTTTCCCAGACAGGCCTCAGGGGCCGGGGGAGGGCTGGACTGGGGTACAGGGTCCCACCCACCCAGAGAGAGCCCCTTGGGTCAGCTTTACTCATTGCAATTCAATGTAAGATTTGGGGGGGGGTTGTCAGGGAAAGGCTTTCTTTTGCTTAAGAAACATTGTGACCATCCGTGTAGCAGACAGGCATTGAAGGCCCATCCTGGATGTGCCCTGCTTTGGGCTTCTTTACCGAGGACCAATGGGCACCTGCGTGTTTATTCAGGGCCCGTCCCCCCCACTGGACTCAAGCTTCCGAGGGCAGGAGCTTCTGTGCATTTGCTCATTGCCTTACCCCACCCCTAGGCTGTGCTGGCTCGTGTCAGCCCTTGATAAATGTTTGTTAAATGAATGCGTGAGCACAGGGGCAGGAGTCAGGAGACCCAGGCGCAGAGCTGACCCTGCCGCGTGACCCGGGTACAATGGTTTGTCTTTGAGCCTCAGCTTTCTTATTTGTAAAATGGGTGCAACAGGAGAGCCAACGACCTTCACGTGCGAACAGTATGTCCCCAGTGCCCTGGATCCCCAAACACTCAGGTGTGATTCTCTCCCTCAAGTTCAGTTCGGTGTCACGGAAAAAGAACCACGTAACTAAGTAATCAACATGGGAGAGATATCATGGGCAGGGCCAGTAAGTTTCTCCTGTCCCTTTGTTTCCCAGGAGCATCCTTAGGAGCCAAGCCCGCCCCTGTCCCTGTAGGGTCACTGCCTGCCCAGTGAACTGGGAGGGAACTGAGCTGTGAGGGGTGCACGGGGGTAAAGTGAAGCTTAGAACGTGGTCGCGCTCTTTGGGGGAGGTGAAATTGAGGTGTGCGGTGGGAGTTGGGGTGAACTGTTCTGGGGACCAGCTTGCGATGTTAGGATTGCAGGGCAGGGATGATTCGTATCTGCCCGACCTCTGCTCCCACGAGTGTGGCTTTCACACCCTCTTCCTGCATGGCCACACCCCTCCACCTCGAGGTCAGTCCCCCCGCCCCCACCCCGCGGGGAGGCAGGGTCACATAGCATCAGTGGTCAGTGTTGGGTTTGGGAGATGAAGAGCTTGCACTACAGTGACATCAGTGGGACCAGGGCGTCAGATCGGCAGCTATGCCCTGAGGCTTTCCCTGTGCTGGTGGGCAGCTGCTGGGTCTCAAGGAGGCAACTGTCAGTTAGAAGATACGGTGACCAGGTGAGACCCCAGAAAGCAAAGATCTGATTAGTGTTGAGGAAATATTTGCTGACTTTCTCACCAAATGAGAAAGTCGTCCTGATGCCGCTCATTCTGGGCTGTAGGTTCCTGGGGAGATGGGAGAAGGTGACCCCAGGAAGGGTTTGTATGATGTGGGTGGGGGGTGTGACCCAGGTCAATTGACTCACCTAGGACTCTGGGATCAGCGCAGACTTTCTACCAGACTCAGGGGCCCGGCAGGGCTGGAGGGGAGTGTAAACATCTTGTCCTGATCTGCTGTGACGGTGCCAGCTTAGCACTGGGAGTCCTGCGTCCTGGGAGGTCCCGCGATCCTGGGCAGACCGGGAGGTTGGTCCTACCCGGAGGAGGATGGCGAGTGCTGAACACCCGGCTTCTGGATCCAGCGGAGGGGCCTGGGCAAGGGGCAGAGAGGGAATCTCCTACCTGGAGGAAAGTACTTAGGGAAAGAGGCCCCATCCACACCGGCTGGCCGTGTTGAAGCTGACCTTGCGGGCAGCTGGGGCGCTGGGCTGTGCTGGAGGCTGGGTGGTGGAAGGGAGTGATGAAGATGTGGCCGTGGGATGTGAAAGTTCCAGGAGAAGGTCAGCTCCCCCCGCCCCAAGCCCAGATGCAGAGGGGCCGAAGGGAGCGACAGCAAGATGTCGGCAGCGGCTCCAGTGCCCTGGGGTTCCCCGGGGCCTCCTGGGGAGGGTCTGTGAGCCCAGAGCGTGGGAGCAGGGCAGGTGATGCACGCGGATGGAGTGTCCGGTGTGTGTACGACCCACGCTGTCCCCAAGGCCTTACAGATCGTGACCTCCTTTACTCTTTTTTCTTTTCTTTTCTTTTTTTTTTTGAGGTACGCGGGCCTCTCCCGTTTGCGGAGCACAGGCTCCGGACGCGCAGGCGCAGCGGCCATGGCTCACGGGCCCAGCCGCTCCACGGCATGTGGGATCCTCCTGGACTGGGGCACGAACCCACGTCCCCTGCATCGGCAGGCGGACTCTCAACCACTGCGCCACCAGGGAAGCCCTCTGTTTTCTTTTTTAAATTGAAGTATAGTTGATTTACAATGTTGTGTTAGTTTCAGGTTACAGCAAAGTGATTCAGTTTTATATACGTATATATAGATTTTTCTTTTTTCAGATTCATTTCCCATATAGGTTATTACAAAATATTGAGTATAGTTCCCCATGCAATACAGCAGGTCCTTGTGGTTTATCTATTTTATATATAGTGGTGTGTATCTGTTAATCCCAAACTCCTAATTTATCCCTTCCCTCCACCTTTCCCCTTTGGTAACCATAGGTTTGTTTTCTGTCTGTGGGTCTGTTTCTGTTTTGTAAATAAGTTCATTTGTATCATTTTTTTAGATTCCACATGTAAGTGATACTACATGACATTTGTCTTTCTCTGTCTGGCTTACTTCACTTAGTATGATAATCTCTCGGTCCATCCATGTGGCTGCAAATGGCATTATTTCATTCTTTATTATGGCTGAGTAATATTCCATTGTATACATGTGCCACACCTTCTTTACGCATTTGTCTATTGAGGGACACTTAGGCTGCTTCCATGTCTTGGCTATTGTGAATAGTGCTGCTATGAACATTGGGGTGCATGTCTCTTCTCAAATTATGGTTTTCTCTTCATTGCCCTGTGGGGCATCATTATTTCATTTCACAGATGGGGAAATGGAGGAGGCAGGGCAGGCAACATTCCCAGGGCCACAGGGCCAGGGAGCGATGGATACAGTGGTGAGCAGGCACGGCCCCTACCTGGCATCCCCACAGGGTCACACAGCACAGGGTGAGGGTACCCACGGTGCTCGTTTCCTGTGACCACCATGACATGGTACCGGGGGTTTAAAGACAACAGACATTCATTCTCCCAGAGTTCTGGCCAGAAACCGTGAAATCAAGGCTCTAGAGGCTCTAGGGCAGAGTCCGTCCTGGCCGCTCCCAGCTTCTGGTGGCTCCAGGCTTCCTTAGCTTGTGGCTGCGTGACTCCAGTCTCTGTCTCCTTGTCCCCTTGGCCTCCGCCTGTGTGTTTGTCTCCTTGTCATGAGAACACCAGTCCCACTGGATCAGGGCCCACCACGATCCCATATGTCTTCATCTCAGTTTAACTAATTACAGCTGCAAAAAGACCCTATTTCCAAATAACATCACATTCTGAGGTTCTGGGTGGATGTGAATTTGGGGGGGGGTCCCTCTTTGGCCCGGTGCACCCACCCTGCTCCCTCACGACAGGCACCGTGGTCCTTAGCTCGCTCTGAGGACTCAGGTAAGAAACAAACCTGTTTGACTTAATTCCTCCCAGAGTTTTCCAAACTTTTCGTGGAAATGGAGTCCTTTATTTGTTCAAGTTCTGCTGCTGCCTGCACAGCCAGCCTTTGAGCGCCGCACAGACCCACGCTTCGTAAAGGGGACAGTCTCCTGCGACAATCAGAGTCTGGGAGAGGGCCAGGGGTGGGGCGGGGCAGCGATGCCAGCCTGCAGTGCCGCCAGGGGAGGCCTGGGACAGCTGGGCTCAGGGACCATGGCGGAGGTGTTGGCGGGGGGGGCGCCCAGTGCCATCTTTGAAAACTTGACCTTACTGTTTCCAGAGTGACCTGGGAGGAAAAGACCTTGTTCTGACATGAGATTTCTTCGGTCCCTCACACCATTGCCCACTGATCCCCGCAGGTGGCTGCTGGGGGCGGAGCCACCTTCTGAGTCTGGCTGGACTTACAGAAACTGAGTGCATTTGTTCCCTGGGGCTGCCATAATGAATCACCACAAACTGGGTGGCTCAAACAACAGGTGTTTATCTGCTCACACTTCTGGAGGCTGCAAGTCCGAAATCAAGGTGTCCCCAGGGCTGCGCTCCCTCCAGAGGTCCTGGGGCAGATTCCCATGGCAGCGCCTTGCAGCTTCCGGTGGCGCCCGGCGTTCCTTGGCTTGTGGCTGCCCCTCCCCAGTCTCTGCTCTGTCTTCGCGTGGCTTTCTCCTCCTCCTCCTGTGTCTCCTCTTCTAAGGACACTTGCAGTTGGATTTAGGGCCACCCGGATCATCCAGGTTGATCTTATCTCAAGATCTGTAATTGGATGAAATATGCAAAGGCGTGTTTCTATATCAGGTCACATTTACAGGCTCCAGGATGTGGAGTATCTTTTGGGGGAGGCCACCATTCAACCACCACACTTACCCTAACAGGCGTGGATATGGCCTCTGCTGAGCCGCCTGAGCTGGGATTTGTTCCAGTGACCCAGCAGACGTGGCAGCACTCCACATCCAGTGCTGCCCTGCCCGCCGTTTCCAGAATCCAGCCTGGAGGGATCCCCAGCTGACCTTCCGCCTGGCAGTGGTGCGTTTTCTGGTGACTCAGAACCCAGCACAGGGAAGTCATTCTGCTGAGGTCTGGGACTGGCTCTTTGTCTGGCGACACCACGATCTTAGGTACTTTCCTAAGCCGGCATCGCTGGGCAGGGGGAGCGATTTTTGCTTCGAACCTCGGAGTTCAAAAGTCAGGCCGTGTGGTGTGTGCAAGGGGGCCTGCCCGGTGTTCAGGGGCGGGAGGTCTGGGCCCTGAGCTCCCCCCTCCTCAGCTGCGGCCTACAGGGTTTCGAGCAAGGCCCCCGAGGTTACTTCTGTTGCTGCAGCCTGCACGTGTTCTCAGGGAACACTGCCAGGGCGATGAGCCAGCCGCCCACAGGGCCGTCCGGTGGGAAGGAGGCTTCGTGCACCACGGGTCCCAATCTCTCAGAGAGGGAATTCGCCGGATGTCTCTTTACTGCCGTGTACAATGCCCCTCACTTCACAGAGATCCATCAAACGCAGTCCAGCATCCCAACACAAGGCTGGGACACGTCTCCGGCAGGAGCAGGTCCTCGCCACTTCCATGTGTCCTGTTTTGGGGCAAAAAGCTGTGCGATGCTACTTGTATTCCTGGGCACGGTGGTGCCAGGCCTGGTGTCCCCATTCAAGTCTCCCGTAGCCGCTATTGTTTCGAGGGGTGTTTCTCTCTCCCTTTTTGTACATTGTCTTCCTTGACAGATATTTGTCTTTACTGCGATAAATTATGCTTTTCCCACCATTGTTTACCTTTTTCGATAAGTGTTCTAATTATCACCAAGAAAGGGACTTTTTCCTTTTTATAATTGGACGAGAGGGATGTTTCAGAGCAAAGATGGGACTGAGGGCTGAGTGCCATTGTCTTATTTTCTCCCTCTCTGTTTCCTATTCACAGTCGTCTTCTCTCTGGATTCTTCCTCTGACTGCAGCTTCCACCCACAAAGGCACAGAATTCACCATCCTTCACCTCCGAGTGGAGCTTTCAAATTCACCTTTTATTTTCTACCAGCAGAAAAAGTTGCTTCAAAATGTATTGTTAGAATCTTTCTGGAACTCAGGATACGTGAGAAGGGTAGAAAGGTGACTTTTTTTTTTTAATGGGCTATATTGGATGACTTACGGTCGAGCTAAAACATGAGTCCTTTCTGCAGGTTGGAAGGATGACAGCCATGGGGTTGGTTTGGGAAAGGATTGAAACATGTACACTGTTGGCTTAACCGTATCTTTAAGAAATGAGGGGATAACAAGCATCTTACCCCAGACGCAGCACTTGGCTCTTCAAAGCCCTTATCTTACTTAATCCCTGCAACCCTGTGACATGGCATCTTTCATCTGGGGTTTTACAGGGAAGGAGGCTCTGCTGTAGATACATTTTCTGGAAATCCTGTTTCAGATCCCCGTCTAGCTGGCCCCAGAACTCACCGTCTTTCCCTGGTGTTTAACTACGGACAGCATCATTCCTTCAGCCCTTCAGTAAGTGTTAATGAGCTTCTGGGCCCTGGATCTACTGGATGAGGCATGTGTGATCCCTACTGTCAAGGGGCTGACAGGTCAGTGGCGGACGCGGCCAGTAAGCAGGACCTCTCAAATCAGGAGGATGACTAGGGCTGCGACAAAACCCCGCTTTGGAGGGGGCACTTGCTCCCCAGGTGGGCAGGGCAGCCCACTCTGAGGAGGGGACAGTTTAGAGGAGACTTGAAGGGTCAGGTATATCGGGGTTGGGGGAGGGCAGGCAGCAAAAGTGGAGTTTGGGGTGTCCGGGGGATGGAAGGGGTCCAGTGCGGCTGGTCCACGGTGAGAGGAGGGAGGGAGGGGAGTGAAATAAATTTGGGGGCAGGCAGGGCCAGACCCAGCAGGGTCTTTTAGACTGGGGTGAGGACTCTGGGTTTCTTTCCAAGGGCAAGGAGAAGCATGGGACAGTTTGGGGGGGGGGGTGACTCACTATTACAATAGGCCCTTGTGCCAGCAGTGCTGGGATCAGTGCAGAGGCAGCTGGGTGACAGCAACTGCATCTCTACCGCTCATCCTGACGACCAGGATGCCCTGGTGATGCTGGAATCTGATCTTGGCTGGGAAACCAGGCTTCAGACTTATGGAGAAGTTCTCTCTGTGCTTTCCCCTTTTGAGTGTGGGGGGATTTTAAGGAGTCTCAGCTGTTTGGTAGGACACCCCTCACTCTGGGTTTGTCTGCCCTTGTGTCTCATGGCCGGACTGGGGTTGTGGGTTTTGGGTGGGGCAGCCCACAGAGCTGAAGTGCCCTTCATCACATCATGTCAAAGGTACAGGCTGTCAACACGACGTGTCCCTGAGGAGAGGCAGGGGGATTTGACCCGTAAATCTGTGCTGTATAGAGAGATGGGCTCTGGGGATTTGGAAAGGCACAAGACAGGTCTCTCTCAAGGAGCTCCCAGCCATGGTGCAGTGGGATGGAGGCCTGCAAAAAGTGAACGAGCATGACATGTGTGGTGTGAGACAGCCCCAGGAGGCGAGGGCGGCGTAAATGAACTGCCCTTGTGGGGCAGGGGGCGTTCAGAGAAGGCTTCATAGGTACGATCTACGAAAGCGTTTTTAAAGGGTGTAGTTGATCAGGGAGGAGATGGGGAGGGCAGTGCAGGCCGGGGGCCAGCAGATGAGGGCGCAGAGCCTTGAGGCAGTGTATTGGGCAGGAATGCGGTGGTTTGCATTTCTAGGATGTGGTGTGGGTAAGACAGCGGGCGATGGGCTTGCAGACGGCCTGTGAGTCACGCCAAGGGTCCCTCCTCCTGTGGGCTTAGAGGCTGGGAAGGCGTTCAGGCGGGTCCGTGACCACCTGGGTGCACCGTGGATGGGGGACTCAGTGGAGACGTGGGTGGTGAGACAGTGGTCAAGGGCTTCCTGCGAAAGGCTCCAAAGAGGAGAGGACCTCAGCCAGGGTGGGGAGGTGGGGAGAAAAGGATCAAATGAGTTAAGAAATTAGGAGAGGAAGACAAAGAGGGGATTAAGTGGAGACCGCGGGCCAGCCTGAAACCCCAGGGGAGGCGACATCCTCCTTACGTCAGGCTGGATGGGTGGCGGGGCCAATATCCCCACCAGGAGCTGAAGCTGGAAGAGGAGGTTTGCAGCTGAGGGGACACAGAAGGGGATCTGCTCTGTTTGGACAGTTGAGGGAGTTGGGATGGAGATTAGGATGGGCAAGTCATCAGTCTGGACATGGTGGTGGGGGGTGAGGTGCCTGGAAAATGGCCCCATGGCATGAGCAGAGGAGGTAGTCAGGAGCAGGCTCCATGGGGCATCGGTGGTGGAAAACTAATCAGATCTATAAATGTTAGAGTATTTTGGATAAATATCCAAATATTAGAGTATTTTGGATAAATATCATTACCATGTCTCTAAGATTCTGGAGCATTTATTTCATATATTAGAAGCTCACTCCAACCAGTTGAAAAACCAATTTCTGGGCTCTGCTTTTTCATGCTGGGGCATCTTTGCAGAAGAAGCTGCACAATGAACCCCAAGTTCTGTCTGACACCACTCAGCCCGAGCATCTCTAACCTGACACCCATGCTAAGATCTGCGCCAGCACATTCGGAGACCAGCTACTCGTTTTGGGAGAAAGCAAAATCCTCAGCTGGTGTTGATTAAAGTCAGAGGGAAACTTGGCAACTCTCTTAGTGGGAAACCCATTTTTTGGGTGTAATGGGGTGAGCTGAGCCAGGAGCACAGCTTCCACCAGCAGCCTGGCCTGAGGGGCAGGGTCACTTCCGGCTGTGTCTCGTGATTTCTACGGCCTGTGTCCTCATGTCCAGTATCGGGATTGGAGGGTCAGCTACTAAGTGCTCTTTGCACATAAGAAATGCCTCTCCTTCTTTGTTTCCCTGTCATTCTCATTCTAGCTCTCAATTACAGGTGAAGGATTAAAAATTTGGCAGGTTAATTAACTTTCCATATTTTCTTCTCACTCCCACTTCTCTCTTCCTCTAAGTGGCAAGTGTGTTCTGATGAATCTGTCCTGCTAGTGTCACATTTTCTACTGTAATTCCTTCAGTCTTGGATCAGTGATCTGGAGATCTTGGATGTCTCTTCCTAGATTTCTGTAATTTTTTCAGAGGCTGGTACGGGTGTCTTCTCTCCAAGCATCAGGCTCAAGTCACCGGGGGCAGCGAAGCGCAGCCCTGGGGCGCTTGTGACAGCTGACATATTCCCCACAAGCTGCGGAATGATTCGCATTAAATGAGAATTTATGATCAATCCTCATAAATTAAGGCTGCCTTGTGAGCCCCAGGTGAGACCCTTGCCTGTGAGTCTTGGTTAATTAGCATGGGAAGCGTCCTTGCTTATTCAGGGATAAAAGCCAGTGAGTGTGTTTGCTAAAATGGCATCTTTCTATTTCATGGTAGTGTCACTGGGGCCAATGTCACAGACCCTGGCTGTGAGGGTGGGTTCCTGCTGGAGGCCATGCCACAGATGGGTGGTCTACAGTCTATGCATAGACAGAGACTACTCAAGCGCCCTGGTTCTAGAAGGATCAAAATCAATGCCATCTGGCGACTAAACTTTGCCTTACATGTCATCACCCAAAGGAGTTCTCTTTCTCCTTCTTTAGAACAAACACTCAGACTCACGCCCGCGCATCACAGCTCTGTGTTCTGCTTTTGCCAGTTTTATACCCTTACCAGTTACTGCACTTTTCCTCCTATATCCTCATCTCTGGAATAGGGGTAACATGGTGATCCCCTTGTAGTGGGTTTAATAGTGACCCTCCCCTGAGCCCTGGTACCTGTGAATGTGACCTTATTTGGAAACAGGGCCTTTGAAGATGTAGTTAGCTAAGAATCTTGAGAAGAGATTATTCTGGGTTCATGTGGACCCTGTCGACTGAAAAAAAAAAAAAGGCACAACCTAAAAGTTGAGAATTATGTTTTATTTGGTGGGCTGGCTGAGGACTTAAGCCCAGGAGGTAGCGTCTCAGAAAAGCTCTGAGGGACCTCTCCCAAAAGGGAAGGGAGGAGCCAGGATCTATAGGAAGTTTTGCAACAAAAACCACGTAGTTGAAATATCAAAAGATTACTGTTAATTAAAGAAAAACCAGACATCTCAAGTTAATGAATTTAGCACTTTTCTATATATGGGAAAATGCGAATCTGGGCTTATTAGGTACAAATTACTGTATATAAAATAAACAAGGTCCTACTGTAGAGCATGGGGAACTGTATTCAATACCCTGTAATAAAGTATAGTGGAAAAGAATCTGAAAGAGAATAAATATATGTATAACTGAATCACTTTGCTGTACGGTAGAAATAAACACAACATTGTAAATCAACTATACTTCAATTAAAATATTTTTTAAATTTGAAATCATTCCTTTGATATGCACCTTAACTGTCTACGGCTAGTATCCTGCTTTCCTCCATCCTGACTCCCCTCAGGGAGGGGAGTCAGCTGGGGGAGGCTACACTGGCTGCTGTCTCGATGGCCGCAGCATCCTTTATTTACTGATATGGGAGGCGGCATTTTTCGTCCACAACCGTCAATTGCGGTCCTTCTGAGAAGAGCAGAGGACAAAGGGACAACTGGTGTCCTTCTGAGAAGAGGAGAGGACAAAGGGAGACACGCAGAGAAGACGGCCATGCGAGGACACAGGCAGAGACTGAGTGATGCTGCCATAAGCCGGGGAACGCCCGGAGCCCCCAGCCGCTGGGAGACACAGGAAGGAGCCTCCCTCAGTGCCTTTAGAGAGAGCGTGGCCCTGCCTTGATTTTGGACTGCTGGCCTCTAGAACTGTGTGAGAAAATCACTGTGGTTTTAATCCATCCAGTTCGTGGTACTTTGGGACAACAGACACAGGAAGCTGGCACACATGGCCCCTCCCCCCATGGGGAAGATGGGAAGGCAAAGTGAGACAGTAGGTCTGGCTCGGTGTCTGGACCAGATATTATTCTTTATCTTTCCTCCCCTCCCCTCCCAATCAGTGTTTTTCCCCTCCCGGGGCCTTTATGGAGGACACCTCAAGACCCAGGCTGAGGGCTGCTCTCTGGTATTTGCCACGGGGACCTCGCCCGCTCAGGCTCCCCTGCAGCCAGTCTTCCCCTGACCCTCTGAGCCAGGAAGGAGAAAACTGTTTGCAATTCTTGAGTATTTTAACGTTCTATTATAAAAGAATCTGGGGGGAGGGTGACAAGCCATGCTGACTCTCTGTGGGCTGAACTGGGTGTACATAGGTTCATAGGGTGATGAATTCAGCCCCAAGACTGGCAGGCGGTTGAAAACAACACACCACAGGCACCTTGACCTCAGCCTCTGTCCTGCTGATGTGACACAGTGACATGGCTCCAAGGAAGGCCGGAAGTCACCCTGGGGGTCGGCACAATCTTTCCTGGCACCTTTTATCACAGGATGGCCTGGGGTTCCCATCCCCAGTTGGACAATGGGACGTTTTAAAAACTGCGGACTCTTGAGTCCCGCCACACCAAGTGAATCAGGATCTTCTGGAAAGGACCTTTCAAATGCTTTCTGGGGTGTTCGAGAACTGCTGGAGTGGCCTAGGTGAAGTTCACAATGAAATCAATTCACAGGAGCTCTCTAGAGCTGCCGCGGCCAAGGGCCCCGACACGGATTGGTGGTTAATGCCCCGACGTGCAAAGGGGCATCCACGGGCCCACGTTTCCGCCGCACGGGGGACCCTGGTTCAGCGGGGGCTCCAGCGCGCGGAGCGCAATGCTTCCCACACCGCAGGGCACACGCTGACTAATGTAAAAACAGAGAAAGGGGCTGCAGGCCTGCTTGGTCACTTCCTAATCTGGTGGTTGTCTCTGAGCCCGCAGGGCAGGCAGGAGACTTCCCCTGTGAAAAGTTCTTTGGCAAACTTGAGCCTTGTAGAAACCTCCAAGTAAAAACTGAATGTAAATGGGGATCTGAGCAGTTTCAGATCAAAGTCTGCCCAGTTTTTTTCAGGAAGTCGTAAGGTTTTAAACACAGAATGATTTCAGCTCAGATGGCCTGTGATCATCAGAGCCTAGAAGAAGGAGAATCCAGGTCAGAATAACATAGAGTCCACCGCTGCTGACTTGCGGAGGAGTCACAAGGAGGTCCTGCGTGTGTACACACGTGTGTACATGTGAGTGTGTGTGATGGCTACATTATCAATCTCGTGTAACCACACACATTTATCCTTCTCATGTGACGGCTCATTCTTTCTCAACAAATCCTTTTGTAAACCCCAGAAAACCTTGCCTTTAAAAAGGGCCTCCAGAAAGCATTTTCTGGGAGTGTGTTTGGAGAAGATTCTCAGGCCGTGCAGAACGCTGTCTGTAAGATGTTTCTTTATGACATGAGCCACTGGGCACACCAGCCCTCTGCTCCGGGGCCTCCTCCAGGGCCTGAATCAGAAGTACAGGCTCGGCCCAGGAAAGCATCTTCTCCGCGAAGTGAGCAGAATGAGGGGAGGGAGTGTGTCGGGGGGCAGGGTTCCCCAGGCCCCAGGCCCAGAGTTTGACAAGCCGCCGAGTCTGTCTGGGCTGCATCCTTTCCACTGAGGAAGCATGGAGACCAGCTCTTTCTCTAGGAGCAATTGTGACACGTGCAGGGCAGTGATCCGGTCTCAGCACTGGGGACAGGGCCCGTCTTAGCTAGGGCCCTGTCCATCCATCATCGCATCTGCAGTGCATCCTGGAGCCCCACATCCTTGGTGTCCATCGTCCTCGCGGCCCCTCCCCTGGAGCGCTCTGCCTCTTCTCCCCACCCGGCCGTGTACATTCCTCTCTCTCCATCCCCTGCATGAGGTCCCGTCTCCTCCCCGCGCCTGGCGGCTCCATCCTTTACTCTCTTGCTTTCTCCCCTGCCCTGCTTGCCACAGCCTCCGTGCTCACAGACAGGTCGAGCCCACTCTTGCTGTCGAGGATGCCCTGTCCCTTGAGCTCCGTCCCACGTTGTCCCTACGATGTCTTCACTGGCAGGACCCACAGTCGCATCAAACCCAACTTTTCCAACGTGAGACTCCTGTCGTGAAGCCAGAAGCCTGGGGAGTGATGTGGACAGAATCCTTTCCAGCTGCACCTCCTTCCCTCCTCGCCAGGCCCAGTGTCCACCCCTCCAGCGGGGTTCTCAGACTCACAGAGCACCCTCCTTTTTCACCTTCTTAAAGCCGATTGCGGGATCCCCTTCTCAGCATGTGTTTTAGTTGCACCAAATGTGCAAGGTCATTCCCGAGCCCAGTTCTCCAGTGCACCCTCTAATCATCCTTCAAAACCCTGTGCAAATGGACCTACTTTGGAGAGCTTTCCTGAGGCCCTAGTAGAACCCATTGCTCCCCCAACTCCCAGCTTGAGCTTCTATCACAGCAGCTGCCCCTGAGCCAGCATCATCTCTCTCCCTGCGTTTCTCCTCCCGAAGCCTGCGTGTACCTCCTGCAAAGACATTTTTCGCTTGTCTGCTTGTGTGCGGCCTCTCCCTGCTGTCTCGCTCTAGCACCAGGAAGGTCCAGCCAGCCTGGCTTGGTAGCCACCTGGAGAACGTTGCTGAAACCAAACCAATGGCTACAAGGCAGGGCTTCAAGCCAGGGACGGGAGGATTCTCAGAGCCAAAAGTTGTTTTCCACCCCGAAGTGGGGACGGCCGCCCCGGTTACTCTTGCAGTATCGTTATGTTTTCTTTTCTCTCTTTCTTCAATTTTACTGTTTCCTTCCTCTCCATCTGAGTCGCAGGCAAGAGGGGAAAAGGTGATGGTCGGTGTGGTGCCTGGGTGGTTGCAACGTGAGAAGGAGGGAGAGAATGGTTGATTTTCTTGTCTTCTTACCTTGTTAAGTTTAAAAAAATCGAGCTACAATTCACATACCATAAAATGTACCCTTTCAAAACATACCATTCGGTGTTTTCTTTTCTTTTCTTTTTTTAATATTCACAAAGTTGTGCGAATATCACCACTCTGATTCCACAACATTCTCATCATGCCAAAAAAGAAAGCCATTAGCAATCACTCTTCAATTACGTCTCTTTCACTCTAACTTCTAATTATAGCATCTTTAAAATTTTGGGGGGGGGGTTGAGATGGCATAAAATTAAAAAGAAATTTTACTTCTAGTGAATTTTAAATTACATGGAGAAGCCCAGGTTCACAGACTTACCACTGTCATGGTTCTGTAGCTAGGGGCGCACATCACATGAGCTAAAGTCTGTAGTGTGCACAACAGTACCTGGCACAGAGTAAACATGTTTGCTAACCGACTAAATAAATGGCAGTGTTATTGGGGGAGGTAGGATTTCACAGTTGATTGCAGACACACAGAATTCTTCTCTAAAAAGAGCTAACGGAAAATCCCATCTGTTCAACTGAGGCCAAGCACCAGATTTGAAACACAAGGATGTCCTTAACAAGGAGATGATTCCTTATTAAATACTTAAAAATATTCCTAACTTCCCTCCAGAGAGAAGCCATGGAAAAAGACCGGTTTCCAGAAAAATGCAGTCAAATAAAAGTGGAGTTACGACGTTCTGCTGTAATAATTTCAAGTAATTCTTTACATTTGTTATTAATTGTGTTCCCATCAGACGACTCAGTATAGATGGTGTTTGTTTCCCTATCGGAGTCAATATTCCTGAGGCACTCTGGACCTGCTGGGCAGTCCTGCAGTGGCAGGGATGCCCCACTCTCTCCTCTTCAGGATGGAGAAGTTATAACCCTGCAGGCATTTCATAAAAAGTATTTAGAATAAATTTAAAAAATAATAAACTCTAATTTGGCTTTTGGCATTCATTTCTTGATTGCTAACATGATGCATTTTGTAAGAGCTCGCTTTACAGACACTAAGGACATTAGCAAGAGACAGACCATCAGGTGCTGTTGGAAAGCGATGCCGTGTCCAGAGGGCAGGGTGGTCCGGCAGAGTCAGTGTTGGAAGGGGGAGCACGTACAATAGGAGGCTCTGGACGCAGGTGGGAATCTGGGCCAGTAGGTGGAGAGGCTGAGGCTTCCTGGAAGAGAGCCAGCAGGCAGGAGAAAGGTCCAGGTGCAGGACAGAGAACCAAAAAGATTCTAGTACCAAGGAACTCACAATGCAGACCTATCTGGGGTGGTGGGGGGTCCAGTTTCCAGGGGGTGGGTAAAGTGATGACTTGGCCAGAACAGGGAGGAAGCAGCATCCTTCCTGGGGTCCAGGTAGGCGGAAGATCTTCAGCCTTCTCTGCATCCTGCAGCTCCGTGATGTAGGAGCTGGCAGGATGAGGCTGCAGGGGGCACTGGCTGTGGAGGAGAGTCTGGGAAGGGCACCTGACTGGTCTTTGCAGTGATGAGGTTGTGAGTTTCAAACCGTTCGGCCACTCCTCTCTGGGTATGTTACCACTTGGTTTCTAAGGAAGGTACACAGGACTGGGTGTGGTACGTCAGCAGTGGCTAGACTGGTAAGAAGTCGTTTGATGCTGGCTTCAGCGTGTGGCCCTTGGAATGAGGCAGGTGTGGGCTCAGATCCCAGCTTTACCACCTGCCAATATCATGGCCTTGGGTTGTTATTAACCCCTCTGGGACACAGTTAATAATAAACACATTATAGGGATGCATGAACTAATGTATGCAAAACATATCTATGGTTATAATGGAGGAAGCCTGGGAAAGTCATTCTCACTGCCCGCATTGGCTGGTACAATCCATTCAGTGCCCGTGGCCATCTGCTCTTCCATTAGTTTCCCGGCCCTCACATTAGGGTTCCTAACTTAACTAAAATTTTGGGTCACAAACTCCTTTCAAAATCTGCTGGAAGTCCTGTATGCTCTCCTCCTCAAGAAGTCCACTCAGATGTTCTACAGGAATTTCAGAGGATTTCCAGACACCCCAGTTGAGAATCTCTGCTCTTGTGAGTGTCATTTTATCCATCACTGTGCCATCTGCAAGGTAATCCTACACAAATGTTTTAAAATTCTAATTTGCAAAGCTGACTTTATTCACCAGGTCTGCACTGCATCCTATCTGTTGATTAAGCTGCTGTGTAGGACCTTGTCCTCCACTCACTTCTGGCAGCTCTCTGGGACCCCTTCTGAGCCTGCAAGGAACCTCACTGCTTGGACCTTATGGGAACCCTTTCTCCTATTTGTCTTATTGAAGCCTCTCCTTCCACACGGAGGGCATATGCTGTATTGGATTCTATCACAGGTAGGCCTCAAGTTACTCTTCTGGACCTGCCCTACCCCTATTTCTCACCTTCTCGTCTCTCTTCTAACCTCTGCTTTTCTCAACTTCGTCAATCTCCATTTTCTCCTTCTCAGCTGACGTGTGTGAGGCAATGAAATGGGATGGATTGACACTCAATGAAATAATGTGTATCAGTAAATTAATAATAAGGAGAGTGTTAAGAATTGATATAATATGATTTCCAGGATATATGGTTAAGTGGGGATGTTAAGGTCCAAAAAACTGGTAAAGAGAACAAATAAAAATATGGGATTATATTTGCATACTTACGAAAAAAAGAGACACAGAAAAGATAAAGTAGAATGTAGTAAAAGTGCCGACCTACAGGGACTGGATAAAAATAAGGTAGAGAGTAAGGAGGGAAGAAAGGATTGTTTGAGTACAATTTTCTTATAGAATTGTGATCTTTGTGCCATATATATTTTATTACTCAAAACAAGGTTTAAAACAGGAGAACCAAATTCTAGTATTGAATAAAAACTTAAAGAAATGAATAGCCGTGTGTCAAATTGATAATCTTAATTGTACAGGAGAAAAGAATTAATTCAAGTAACTTTGAACTTTGCTAAGTAGATTTGCTATTGAGAGTGGCATGGCTCCTATAATTCTGCAATTTTTAAATTACTTTGTGAATATTGTAGGAGAGGTCAAGTAAGTAAATGTGTTCATCTTGTTGGGCTCCAGGGCTCTCACTGTGGGAGAAGAGAGACACAAATATGGGATGGCGGAGGTGAGGAAGAACCCCTGGTGTTGGGTTTGAATTAGAGATATCAGACAGGAACACAAATGTATTTATTACCCGTCACCAACAGTGCCAAGAGGCAATGGCATCCCAGGTCCAATGAGCACACCTAGCACCCACACCTTGGTCTCTAAATACCGTTCTCCACTAAAGGGAACCAGGGATCTTTGGAGACATGACTGATGCAGGTAGGGAGGCACAATTTGCACCTGGAACACTGGATTTCAGAACCAAGGGAGCGTTCTTGGGCTGATGGGAAAAATGCAAACTGACATAGGAGCTGCCTTGAACGGCCTCCCAGAAGACATACTGTCCATCAAAAAGAATAATTACGTGCTGCAACCAGTTCACCCATGTGGCATTCCTCCCCAGAACGTTAATAACAGGAGACAATCAGGCAGATGCAGAATGCCACATGTTCTTCAAGACAACTAGCCTAGACTGTTCTGTGTCGTGAAAAAAAAAAAACAAAACCCCACAAAAAGTGGGCAACTGTTCTAAAATAAAAGAAAGTAAAAAAAATCTAAAAACAATAAAATGCAGTGAAAGAAGTTTAACTGGACCCTGGGGTAAAAACTGAAACCTCTATAAAAGGTATGTGGGACAATTGGAGAAGTGTGAAAATGGGCAGTGAAGTGGAGGAGATGTTTACATCCAAGTATCTGTGCTTAGGCACCATCATGGCACTGTGGGCACCTCAGGGATACTGAGCCTCTACCCACCGCAACTGTGTGGCTCCCCATCCCCACTAGCTGGGGGGCCTGGGGGCTAGTGAGGAGGGTGCTCATTCGCTGTGTTTACATCCAACTTATTGAAGGGGGAGCAGGTCATTTCCCTGGCCTGGCTCCCATGGGTGTGATCCATCAATTTTCCCTGTAACGTGTGCCCCTCAGATTCCTGGAATTTATGCAAGAAGATTTTACTGGTGTCTTTGAGTCCTCCTGGCCCGGCTACAGCTATTTTCTGAACATGTGGGTTTCTGGCTCATAAGCTGCCTTCACAAATGATTGAGTTGTTTTTCTTTTTCCAAACTAAGCATCCTTTGTTTCTTTGCTTCCTCTGCAGGGACTGGATCAGGTGTGCCAGGATGAGGTGGGGATTCTGAATTCCCATCCTTTTTTTTTTTTTTTTAACATCTTTATTGGAGCATAATTGCTTTACAATGGTGTTTTAGTTTCTGCCTTATAACAAAGTGAATCAGTTATACACATACATATGTTCCCATATCTCTTCCCTCTTGCGTCTCCCTCCCTCCCACCCTCCCTATCCCAGCCCTCTAGGTGGTCAGAAAGCACCGAGCTGATCTCCCTGTGCTATGCAGCTGCTTCCCACTAGCTATCTATTTTACGTTTGGTAGTGTATATATGTCCATGCCACTCTCTCACTTTGTCACAGCTTACCCTTCCCCCTCCCCATATCCTCAAGTCCATGCTCTAGTAGGTCTGTGTCTTTATTCCCGTCTTACCCCTAGGTTCTTCATGACCTTTTTTTTTTTCTTAGATTCCATATGTATGTGTTAGCATACAGTATTTGTTTTTCTCTTTCTGACTTACTTCACTCTGTATGACAGACTCTAGGTCCAACCACCTCACTACAAATAACTCAATTTCGTTTCTTTTTATGGCTGAGTAATATTCCATTGTATATATGTGCCACATCTTTATCCATTCATCTGTTGATGAACACTTAGGTTGCTTCCATGTCCTGGCTATTGTAAATAGAGCTGCAATGAACATTTTGGTACATGACTCTTTTTGAATTATGGTTTTCTCAGGGTATATGCCCAGTAGTGGTATTGCTGGGTCATATGGTAGTTCTATTTGTAGTTTTTTAAGGAACCTCCATACTGTTCTCCATAGTGGCTGTATCAATTTACATTCCCACCAACAGTGCAAGAGTGTTCCCTCTTCTCCACACCCTCTCCAGCATTTATTGTTTCTAGATTTTTTGATGATGGACATTCTGACTGGTGTGAGATGATATCTCATTGTAGTTTTGATTTGCATTTCTCTAATGATTAGTGATGTTGAGCATTCTTTCATGTGTTTGTTGGCAGTCTGTATATCTTCTTTGGAGAAATGTCTATTTAGGTCTTCTGCCAATTTTTGGATTGGGTTGTTTGTTTTTTTGAATATTGAGCTGCATGAGCTGCTTGTAAATTTTGGAGATTAATCCTTTGTCAGTTGCTTCATTTGCAAATACTTTCTCCCATTCTGAGGGTTGTCTTTTGGTCTTGTTTATGGTTTCCTTTGCTGTGCAAAAGCTTTGAAGTTTCATTAGGTCCCATTTGTTTATTTTTGTTTTTATTTCCATTTCTCTAGGAGGTGGGTCAAAAAGGATCTTGCTGTGATTTATGTCATAGAGTGTTCTGCCTATGTTTTCCTCTAAGAGTTTGATAGTTTCTGGCCTTATATTTAGGTCTTTAATCCATTTTGAGCTTATTTTTGTGTATGGTGTTAGGGAGTGATCTAATCTCATACTTTTACATGTACCTGTCCAGTTTTCCCAGCACCACTTATTGAAGAGGCTGTCCTTTCTCCACTGTACATTCCTGCCTCCTTTATCAAAGATAAGGTGACCAGATGTGCGTGGGTTTATCTCTGGGCTTTCTATCCTGTTCCATTGATCTATATTTCTGTTTTTGTGCCAGTACCATACTGTCTTGATTACTGCAGCTTTGTAGTATAGTCTGAAGTCAGGGAGCCTGATTCCTGCAGCTCCATTTTTCGTTCTCAAGATTGCTTTGGCTATTCGGGGTCTTTTGTGTTTCCTTACAAATTGTGAAGTTTTTTGTTCTAGTTCTGTGAAAAATGCCAGTGGTAGTTTGATAGGGATTGCATTGAATCTGTAGATTGCTTTGGGTAGTAGAGTCATTTTCACAGTGTTGCTTCTTCCAATCCAAGAACATGGTATATCTCTCCATCTATTTGTATCATCTTTAATTTCTTTCATCAGTGTCTTATCATTTTCTGCATACAGGTCTTTTGTCTCCTTAGGTAGGTTTATTCCTAGATATTTTATTCTTTTTGTTGCAATGGTAAATGGGAGTGTTTTCTTGATTTCACTTTCGGATTTTTCATCCTTAGTGTATAGGAATGCCAGAGACTTCTTTGCATTAATTTTGTATCCTGCTACTTTACCAGATTCATTGATTAGCTCTAGTAGTTTTCTGGTAGCATCTTTAGGATTCTCTATGTAGAGTATCATGTCATCTGCAAACAGTGACAGCTTTACTTTTTCTTTTCTGATTTGGATTCCTTTTATTTCCTTTTCGTCTCTGATTGCTGTGGCTAAAACTTCCAAAACTATGTTGAATAAGAGTGGTGAGAGTGGACAATCTTGTCTTGTTCCTGATCTTAGTGGAAATGCTTTCAGTTTTTCACCATTGAGGATGATGTTGGCTGTGGGTTTGTCATATATGGCCTTTATTATGTTGAGGAAAGTGCCCTCTATGCTTACTTTCTGGAGGGTTTTTATCACAAATGGGTGTTGAATTTTGTCAAAAGCTTTCTCTGCATCTATTGAGATGACCATATGGTTTTTCTCCTTCAGTTTGTTAATACGGTGTATCACATTGACTGATTTGCGTATATTGAAGAATCCTTGCATTCTTGGAATAAACCCCACTTGATCATGTTGTATGATCCTTTTAATGTGTTGTTGGATTCTGTTTGCTAGTATTTTGTTGAGGATTTTTGCATCTATGTTCATCAGTGATATTGGCCTTTAGTTTTCTTTCTTTGTGACATGCTTTTCTGGTTTTGGTATCAGGGTGATGGTGGCCTCGTAGAATGAGTTTGGGAGTGTTCCTCCCTCTGCTATATTTTGGAAGAGTTTGAGGAGGATAGGTGTTAGCTCTTCTCTAAATGTTTGATAGAATTCGCCTGTGAAGCCATCTGGTCCTGGGCTTTTGTTTGTTGGAAGATTTTTAATCACAGTTTCAATTTCAGTGCTTGTGATTGGTCTGTTCATATTATCTATTTCTTCCTGATTCAGTCTTGGCAGGTTGTGCATTTCTAAGAATTTGTCCATTTCTTCCAGGTTGTCCATTTTATTGGCATAGAGTTGCTTGTAGTAATCTCTCATGATCTTTTGTATTTCTGCAGTGTCAGTTGTTACTTCTCCTTTTTCATTTCTAATTCTATTGATCTGAGTCTTCTCCCTTTTTTTCATGATGAGTCTGGCTAATGGTTTATCAATTTTGTTTATCTTCTCAAAGAACTAACTTTTAGTTTTATTGATCTTTGCTATCGTTTCCTTCATTTCTTTTTCATTTATTTCTGATCTGATCTTTATGATTTCTTTCCTTCTGCTAACTTTGGGGTTTTTTTGTTCTCTCTCTAATTGCTTTAGGTGCAGGGTTAGGTTGTTTATTTGAGTTGTTTCCTGTTTCTTAAGGTAGGATTGTATTGCTATAAACTTCCCTCTTAGAACTGCTTTTGCTGCATCGCATAGGTTTTGGGTCGTCGTGTCTCCATTGTCATTTGTTTCTAGGTATTTTTTGATTTCCTCAGTGATCACTTCATTATTAAGTAGTGTATTGTTTAGCCTCCATGTGTTTGTATTTTTTACAGATCTTTTCCTATAATTGATATCTAGTCTCATAGCGTTGTGGTTGGAAAAGATACTTGATACAATTTCAATTTTCTTAAATTTACCAAGGCTAGATTTGTGACCCAAGATATGATCTATCCTGGAGAATGTTCCATGAGCACTTGAGAAAAATGTGTATTCTGTTGTTTTTGGATGGAATGTCCTATAAATATCAATTAAGTCCATCTTGTTTAATGTATCATTTAAAGCTTGTGTTTCCTTATATATTTTCATTTTGGATGATCTGTCCATTGGTGAAAGTGGGGTGTTAAAGTCCCCTAGTATGATTGTGTTACTGTCGATTTCCCCTTTTATGGCTGTTAGTACTTGCCTTATGTATTGAGGTGCTCCTATGTTGGGTGCATAAATATTTACAATTGTTATATCTTCTTCTTGGATCAATCCCTTGATCATTATGTAGTGTCCTTCTTTGTCTCTTGTAATAGTCTTTATTTGAAAGTCTATTTTTTCTGATATGAGAATTGCTACTCCAGCTTTCTTCTGATTTCCACTTGCATGGCATATCTTTTTCCATCCCCTCACTTTCAGTCTGTATGTGTCCCTAGGTCTGAGGTGAGTCTCTTGTAGACAGTATATATACGGGTCTTGTTTTTGTATCCATTCAGCCAGTCTATGTCTTTTGGTGGGAGCATTTAATCCATTTACATTGAAGGTAATTATCGATATGTATGTTCCTATTCCCATTTTCTTAATTATTTTGGGTTTGTTATTGTAGGTCTTTTCCTTCTCTTGTGTTTCTTGCCTAGAGAAGTTCCTTTAGCATTCGCTGTAAAGCTGGTTTGGTGGTGCTGAACTCTCTCAGCTTTTGCTTGTCTGTAAAGGTTTTAATTTCTCCATCAAATCTGAATGAGATCCTTGCTGGGTAGAGTAATCTTGGTTGTAGGTTTTTCTCCTTCATCACTTTATATATGTCCTGCCACTCCCTTCTGGCTTGCAGAGTTTCTGCTGAAAGATCAGCTATTAACCTTATGGGAATTCCCTTGTGTGTTTTTTGTTGTTTTTCCCTTGGTGCTTTTAATATGTTTTCTTTGTATTTAATTTTTGATAGTTTGATTAATACGTGTCTTGGCGTGTTTCTCCTTGGATTTACCCTGTATGGGACTCTGTGCTTCCAGGACTTGATTAACTATTTCCTTTCCCTTAGGGAAGTTTTCAACTATAATCTCTTCAAATATTTTCTCAGTCCCTTTCGTTTTCTTTTCTTCTTCTGGGAGCCCTATAATTTGAACGTTGGTGTGTTTGATGTTGTCCCAGAGGTCTCTGAGACTGTCCTCGGTTCTTTTCATTCCTTTTTCTTTATTCTGCTCTGCAGTAATTATTTCCACTATTTTATCTTCCAGGTCACTTATCCGTTCTTCTGCCTCAGTTATTCTGCTATTGATTCCTTCTAGAGTATTTTTTATTTCATTTATTGTGTTGTTCATCATTGCTTGTTTCCTCTTTAGTTCTTCTAGGTCCTTGTTAAATGTTTCTTGCATTTTCTCTATTCTATTTCCAAGATTTTGGATCATCTTTACTATCATTATTCTGAATTCTTTTTCAGGTAGACTGCCTATTTCCTCTTCATTTGTTGGGTCTGGTGGGTTTTTACCTTGCTCCTTCATCTGCTGTGTGTTTTTCTGTCTTTTCATTTTGCTTATCTTACTGTGTTTGGGGTCTCCTTTTCACAGGCTGCAGGTTTGTAGTTCCCGTTGTTTTTGGTGTCTGTCCCCAGTGGCTAAGGTTGGTTCAGTGGGTTGTGTAGGCTTCCTGGTGGAGGGGACTAGTGCCTGTGTTCTGGTGGATAAGGCTGGATCTTGTCTTTCTGGTGGGCAGGTCTACGTCTGGTGGTGTGTTTTGGGGTGTCTGTGGCCTTATTATGATTTTAGGCAGCCTCTCTGCTAATGGATGGGGCTGTGTTCCTGTCTTGCTAGTTGTTTGGCATAGGGTGTCACGCACTGTAGCTTGCTGGTTGTTGAGTGAAGCTGGGTCTTGGCATTGAGAATGAGATCTCTGGGAGATTTTCACCGTTTGATATTACATGGAGCTGGGAGGTCTCGTGTGGACCAGTGTCCTGAACTTGGCTCTCCCACCTCAGTGGCACAGCCCTGACACCTGGCTGGAGCACCAAGAGACTGTCCTCCACACGGCTCAGAATAAAAGGGAGAAAAAATAGAAAGAAAGAAAGAAAGAGGATAAAATAAAATAAAGTAAGATAAAATAAAATAAAGTTATTAAAATAAAAAATAATTATTAAGAAAAATATTTTTTAAAGTTAAAAAAACAAAAAAGTAACGGACAAACAGAACCCTAGGACAAACGGTTAAAGCAAAGCTATACAGACAAAATCTCACACAGAAGCGTACACATACACACTCACAAAAAGAGAAAAAGGGGAAAAAATAATATATCTTGCTCTCCAAGTCCACCCCCTCAATTTGGGATGAGTCGTTGTCTATTCATGTATTCCACAGATGCAGGTACATCAAGTTGATGGTGGAGCTTTAATCCGCTGCCCCTGAGGCTGCAGGGAGAGATTTCCCTTTCTCTTCTTTGTTCGCACAGCTCCCAGGGGCTCAGTTTTGGATTTGGCCCCGCCTCTGCGTGTAGGTCACCGGAGGGCATCTGTTCTTCGCTCAGACAGGACAGGGTTTAAGGAGCCGCTGATTCGGGGGCTCTGGCTCACTCAGGCCGGGGGGGAGGGAGGGGCACAGAGTGCGGGGCTGGCCTGCGGCGGCAGAGGCCGGTGTGGCGTTGCACCAGCGTGAGGCGCGCCGTGCGTTCTCCCAGGGAAGTTGTCCCTGGATCCCGGGACCCTGGCAGCTGCGGGCTGCACAGACTCCCCGGAAGAGGGGTGTGGATAGTGACCTGTGCTCGCACACAGGCTTCTTGGTGGCGGTAGCAGCAGCCTTAGCGTCTCATGCCCGTCTCTGGGGCCCGCACTTTTAGCCGTGGCTCGCACCCGTCTCTGGAGCTCCTTTAAGCAGCGCTCTGAATCCCCTCCCCTCGCACACCAGGAAACAAAGAGGTAAGAAGTCTCTTGCCTCTTTGGCAGCTCCAGACTTTTCCCCGGACTCCCTCCCGGCTAGCCGTGGTGCACCAACCCCCTGCAGGCTGTGTTCACGTCGCCAACCCCAGTCCTCTCCCTGCGCTCCGCCCGAAGCCCAAGCCTCGGCTCCCAGCCCCGCCCACCCCGGCGGGTGAGCAGACAAGCCTCTCGGGCTGGTGAGTGCCGGTCGGCACCGATCCTCTGTGCGGGAATCTCTCCACTTTGCCCTCCACATCCCTGTTGCTGTGCTCTCCTTCGCGGCCCCGAAGCTTTCTCCCTCTGCCACCCGCAGTCTCCGCCCGCGAAGGGGCTTCCTAGTGTGTGGAAACCTTTCCTCCTTCACAGCTCCCTCCCACTGGTGCAGGTGCCGTTCCTATCCTTTTGTCTCTGTTTTTTCTTTTTCCCTACCCAGGTACGTGGGGGGTTTCTTGCCTTTTGGGAGGTCTGAGGTCTTCTGCCAGCGTTCAGTAGGTGTTCTGTAGGAGTTGTTCCACGTGTAGATGTATTTCTGATGTATCTGTGGGGAGGGAGGTGATCTCTGCGTCCTACTCTGCCACCATCTACTCCTGTCTCTGAATTCCCATCTTGGGGTTGATTCGCCCCTAAAATGCTGTGTTCACGCGAGAGGAGAAGTACCCGGGGCTGAGGAGGCGGCGGCTTAGTGGGCGCATTCGGTGACCCGGGCAGAGCACTGAACTCCTGGGGGCATGCAGGGGGAGGTTGCTTGTCCTGGATGGTCACCTTGGCCCAGTGGACTCCGTGCTTTGCGTGGCAAACCTCTGTGAGTCACTTGCGGAACATTAAAACAATGAAAACCAAAACCATGCAAAGAAAACCATGGCTGCTGTCACTCCTGGGAGCTCTCCTCCGGCAGGTCTGGGTGGGGCCTGAACACACACGTCCTGTTTAGAAAGTTCGCAGAGTCTTCTGACGTGTGTGTGTGTCTGTTGGAGAATCACTGGACCGGAACGATGTCCAGCAGAGCTCTTTCCAGAGGCGGGGCAGTCAAGTGGCTTCCAAAACCTCCCTGAGGTTCAGAAAAACAACGCTGCAGAAACGGGCTCAGTGCTTGGGTCAGGCCCATTCTTCCCGCGTGAGGCTGAGTCACACCAGAGCTTCTGTCCTCCTGCACTCACATCTGGTCCTCCCAGATGTGGCCACCTCCTCCCCCCTGGGGAAAGAATGTTTTCATGCTCGCTGGCCAGCCCTGTGCCTTCCAAAGGGTCAGTTGAACTGGAGTGGAGCAGTGAAGGAAAAATAGCCGGTGAGTTGACAAGTGGGTTTGATTTCAGAGAAATCTGTTTTCAGACGAGGAAGGGCAGGCTGAGTTGTGACAGCTCCAGCCACTCGGATTTCACAATCAGCCTCTGGGTTTTCTTGAAGCACACCCATTCCAAGAAAAAGCCTAACCCTGACCTAGCAACGTGCTTTTTGCATCAAACACAAAGCTGATTCTGTTCAAAATATGGGAGTGAACAGCCTTGGAAGTGTCACAGGCTGGATTCCCTAAAAATTCCTCAGATGTTAGACCTCAATTCTTCTATGGCTCCATCAGTTTAAAATTCTGTAGCCCAAACAGTTAAAGGCCTCAGAATACATTAATTAAGTACCTAGTTGTCCCCTCCCCAGCTTCTCAAGCAAACACCTAGCATCTTCTCTCTGGGCTCTTCTTTGAGGAGCCCAGGTCAAGGTCAACAGGAAGGGACTCAACACTTGCCTGGGGTCCTGTGTCCTGATGCTCCCACGCCCCTCTGGCCATCACTGGCTCCCAGGGCCCCTGGAGGGCATATTTCTGGCTACTTGGTCTCCTGAATGACACCACCCAGCACACCTGGGCCCTCCAGGCACCATCTTTCCACCTCACTTACCCCCAAGACTCAGTCCTCCCAGATCAACCCACAGCCTCTGTTCACCGCTCTGAGAGAGTAGAGAAAAAGTCTTCATTAAAACACTGACAAAGCAGGTGTAGTGGGTTGAACAAGGGGGTCTCAAAAAGGTATGCCCACACCAGAATCCCTGGGACCTGTGAATGTTAATTTAATTAAAATAAATAACAATTTAAAAGTTCATAACAGGTCTTTGTAGGTGTCATTAATAAGGGACTCTAAGGTGAGGAAATCATCCTAGATTACCCTGTGGGCCCTAAAGCCAATGACAAGTTTCCTTATAAGAGACACGGAAGAAGAGGCGGAGGTTGGAGTGATTCGGCCACAAGCCAAAGAACACCAGGAGCCCCCCGAGGCTGGAGGAGGCATGGAAGGATCTGTCTCTGGAGCCTTTGTATGGGCCCTTGATTTCAGGGATCTGGCCTCCAGAACGGTGAGTTTCTGTAGTTAAAAGCCACCCAGTTTGGGGTAATTTTTAATGGCAAGCACAGGAAACTAAGACAGCACACACACACACACACACACACACACACACACACAGTGAGGGCGCTATAAACATAGAGGCAGGGCTCAGCAGAGGGGTCAGAGGGCAGCTGAAGAGACCTGAGACTTGTGGCCGCAGCACGGAGGCCAGGACCATCTCCTCCTTGCACCCTGCACCTCACTTCCATCCAGGCGCTCTGTGTCTGCCCCTCAGGTGCCCACCATCCAGCCTCGGCCTCCAGGTCATTGACCTGGAACGTCCTGCTCTCAGTTCTGTGGCTCCACAGACCCCCTTGGCGGGAGGGCTGCTCAGCTGACCTGCCCAAATTCCATCGCCCGGCAGGCAGCCTGGCTCTGTCCTCCCAGCTGTCGGCCACCCCTTCATCCGGCCCCTCCCGTTGCTCCAGAACATGTCTGCTTCTGGAGCCAGTTCTGCGGGTCTGTTCTGTCGGCCCCTTAGCATCCGGGCCACCCTGAGTGCCTGGACTCCGGCTCAGAGTCACTCTGATCATACTGTCTCATTGACTGCACGTCCCCGTCACGCAGCCACGGACTGAGACTTTTTATTTCTTCTCCTTGAAATATATTCTGGGAATCCTTTCTTTACCATTTGGATTAAAAATGTTTTTTAAAAAAATTGAAGTATAGTTGAGTTACAAAATTGTGTTAGTTTCAGGTGTACAGCAAAGTGATTCAGTTATACATATATATATAAATATATATATTCTCTTTTTACATTTTCTTCCATTACATTAGATTATTACAAGATATTGAATATAGTTCCCTGTGCTATACAGTAGGACCTTGTTGTTTTTCTATTTTATATATAGTAGTGTGTATCTGTTAATCCCAAACTCCTAATTTATCCCTCCCCCATTTGGATTTTAAAGATGATTTGAGCCATTTTGGATTTTAATGAAGAAAATCCTGATGTTTTTTTCTCATCCCCCTTTTGTGGGTGTGGTAATTTCGAGACATTGGTTATCTTACAGCGTAGGTTGGTGCCGGTTTTTCCTTTCTCACAGAAAGGATTTCAGCACATTAATACTGCTAATAATTTAGTATTAACCTTGTTCTGAGAGCAAAAAGTCTAAACTTATTCTGTGTCACTTTTCACTGTGACTGTTAATGTGATCTAGAATACAGACCTAACGTCTAGTTCATGCATTTTTGTCACCATTTTATTTCTTAACCTATAGAATTTGGTATTTCCTGAAATGGTATTTTCTTTCAGTTTGACATTTTGTTAAAAAATTAATTAATTTGTTTGTTTGTTTTTCGGCTGCTTTGGGTCTTTGTTGCTGTGTGCGGGTTTTCTTTAGTTGCAGTGAGCGGGGGCTACTCTTCTTTGCAGCGTGTGGACTTACTGTCGTGGCTTCTCTTGTTGCAGAGCATGGGCTCTAGGCGCGTGGGCTCAGTAGTTGTGGCTCGTGAGCTCTAGAATGCAGGCTCAGTAGTTGTGGCACACGGGCTTCGTTGCTCCCCGGCATGTGGGATCTTCCTGGACCAGGGCTCAAACCTGTGTCCCCTGCACTGGCAGGCGGATTCTCAACCACTGCTCCGCCAGGGAAGCCCCAGTTTGACTTTTGATAAGACAGTTCAGAGAAAACAAATCTTGAAAAAGAAATAGAAAGAAGTAGGTAACTCATGACTTCACGAGGGCCCAGGTAACCCGTGACTACCTCTTTTCTGCTTTCACATCAACTCTTGCCATGACGGTTAATTGAGAAGAGCATTCCAGAGTTTTCATTTTTGCTGCTTCTTTGTAGCAGTGTATGAAGTCTAGTTTTCTGCAGGATAAATCAGTGTTGGCCTCTTGATGCCCCTACTGTCTGTGGAGCAATGGGGATGCCTTTCATTCCAGCCATAAGTGTATCTTCTGATTTTCTGTGTACATTACATGCGTGCCCTTCCTCTCCTTCCCATCCGTCATGGTGGAATGCCCCAGTCACAGACTCTGATGAGAAGGGTCAGGTGGGACACCTGTTGGACACGCTGCTTTTGTCAAACCATAACCAGAAAGAAAATAATTGAAAGAAGACAGACAACAATTCATAACTAATTATACAGCAGGGCCGTCTTGACCTCAGAGGTACAGTTCCAACTAAGTATATTTGGAAACTAAGTAGTATTAAAAAAATGTTTATATTTACACATTGTACATAGCTCATATGTTCTGAGAGACTTCAGAATTATAAGCCACCAAGGAGGCACTACGAGAGACCCAAAATAATTTCACTTTGCATCATGGGTAGCTTCACTTTCAAAATAAAATCTCCCTAGTCATGATGTCACTTAATTACTAATTAAAGCAGTCATAGTCCCATCTTGTGATGTTCTAAAATCGTTATTATTAGAACCCTAAATCTGACAGAATTCACTGCGTGCTTTTGGGCTGATGGCAGAGTCCTGAAATCAACCACCAAATCTGTCCTCAGAGGCAAACAGAGGTCCACTAATGACAGATCCCCTTTTTGAGGTGGCCGCTGGGGATAGGCTGATGGGCACAACCCCCCAAAACAAGCACTTCCTCTCCTCCAGACCCTCCCCCATTCTCTGACCCATCCCTACCCATGGTTAGGGCATTTTGCTGATACAAGTAGTTTGTGATTTGTTTATTTATGTTTTCACTGCAGCTTTTCGGAAACTCAGAGCTAAGTGTAGTGTTCACGGGTAATAATTACTTCACAACAGCTTCCTCTGCTCCTTGAAGATTGTCTCTCTTCTGCCTTGATATTTAATTCTGTGTTACATTCTGCAAGCGTGGGGGGCTGCCAAGGCCTGGCTAAGAATTGGCCTTTGTGCTTGGAAAGAAGAGAAGGGAAGCAGGACAAGCTGGTGGGGGAAGGTCTAGAGGGGCGAGGGAGCTGTACAGTGAACGCTATTTCCAAGTCTCCCCAGGAGTATCTCCAGTTCTTCCAATATGCCCTCCCCGTTCCCACGGCACCCCTTCAACTCCCCTACACAACTGTCCACGCTCCTGCCCTCCGGGATTACATATGGAGACAGCTATCACCCTCCCTGCCGAGGGGCTGTCTTGCATCCCTGATGAATCCTGGCTGGGCTGGACTGGGGCTGAATCCTAAAATAATGTGTGGTTTCATTATCGAGTTCTTCAACAGTTTTATATGTATTCAGAATGGGAGATAAGGTGAGTAAAATAACCCTTGCCCATAATTCTTCTGAAACAGCTGTTTTCAAAATATTGTTTTACCCAGAGGGTGCCACCTTCAAATAGTTGAAGCAACTTCTAAAAGGGCCAGGCTGTCAACCTCGAATTTAATGCATGAACTGTACTTTAACCCTGCAAACAAGATTCCCTCAATCACAATTTTTTGCTTCATGTCTGTGTCTCTTAGCTTTTCCCAAGTGTGGTCCAGAGCTACTCGCTTTAGAATCATCTAGAAATCTGTGGACTTGCTCCAGAACTACTCACTTAGAAATTCTCCTGGTAGAACCTGAGTTTAACAGGCTCCAAAAAGATACTTAGGCAACATAAAGTTGGAGACCTGCTACATTAGGAGTTGGCAAACACTTTCTAAGAAGGGCTAGAGAGTAAATACTTTAGGATTTGTAGGCCATACGTCTCTGTGACAACTACCCAACTCTGCTACAGGCAATGCATAAATGGGGTGGCCATTGGCTACATTCCAATAAAATTTTATTTAAATAAATAAGTGGTGGGGTGTGTTTGGCCCTCAGGCTGTAGTTTGCCAACCCTGGCACTGGACAGTGAGTTTAGACAGGGGAGACTGTATTTACCTTGTTTGCCACTGCAAGAAATCAGCTCAGTCTGTATCATAAAATAGTCACTTAGTAAACACTGATTGAGTACATAAATGAATGGATGCTTAAAAGGACATTGACTTTTAAGGTTATTTTAAAATTTACATAGAGTAAAATTTACTCTTTGTTATTGAACTCGGGTTCGGCTGCTCGTTGCTCAAGAATCCAGCACTGAGAGATGAGTGTTCCCTAAAAGGAAAGAAAGCTTTATTGAGGAAGCTGGCACTCCTGGAGAGAAGGTAAACTCATGTCCCAAAGAACCATTTCCCCACTGCCCATCAGGGGGCAAGAGCTTTTAAAGGGGAATTTCAGGGGTGTATAGGTGGAGGGAGGGGCTACATGCAGAGCAGCTCTGACGGTCATCTTGAAATTGATCATGTGTTGTCTGATCAGCGTCATCTTGATTGTTTTAAGTACAGTTAATCTTCAACTCTGGGGTTGGTTTGTTCCCATTTCCTTGAGGCCAGTTCCCGGAATTGTGCAAGATGGAGCAGTTTATGTCATGGCTACTGTCTGGTCATCATGTAGTTGACTTCTTCCACATGGTGGGGGCTTCAGTATCTGCAAAACAGCTCAAAGGATGTGGCTCAGAATATTACCTATAGTGTAGCCCTTGAGAAGGAACTAAAAGTCCTTGACTTTGTTTAACGGCTGAACTTATTATTTTGTCTTGTTTGATTGCTTTCCTTTGTCTCTGTATTTTCTCATTTCTCTGATTAAATTCTTTGGCCCTTTTCTTATAGACAAGAGGCAGACAGAGGACATGGGGAGCGGTTTGTCATGGGAAGGTCCCACAGGGTCCTGTTCCATTACATTTTTGGTGTACAGTTCTATGGGTTTCGGCAAATGCATAGAGTCATGTGACCACAATTGAAATCAAGGTACAGAGCAGTTCCACCCCACCCCAAAGTCCCTCTACCTGCCCTTTGTAGTCAAATTGATCTGTTCTCTGTCCCTATATTTGGCCTTTGTCAGAAGGTGAAATGGATAGCATAGTATAGAAGGTAGCTTTCTGAGTCTGGCTCCTTTCACTTTGCACAGAACTTTTGAGATTCACTTGTGTGGCTTCTTGAATCAGTGTTCTGTCCCTTTTAGTGCTGAACAGTATCCATTGAACATTTGTGCCACAGTTTATCCATTCCCCAGCTGAGGGAAATTTTGGTTGTTTCCAGTTTTTGGCAATCAGGAATAAAGCTGTTATGAACACTCCTGTGGACATAGCATTATCATTTCTCCTGGTAAGAACCTAGGAGACAATTGCTGAGTTACAAAGGAAGTGTATGTTTAACTTTATTAGAAACTGTCAAACTGCACTTTGAAAGCTCTCCTGTTTGCATTTCTACAAGCGACGTATTCCAGTTATTCCATATTTGTGCAAACACTTGGTATTGTTGGTTTTTTAAAAAAAATTGAAATCGTTCCAGTAAGCATTTAATAGTATCTCATTGTGGTTTTAATTTGCATTTTCTTAGTGAGTAGTGGTGTTGAGCATTTTTTCACGTGCTTATGTGACACCTGTGTATGTCTTTTGCCCATTTTTTTAAAAATTAGGTTTTTGTTGAATTTTGAGTTGTTTATATATTCTTAATACAAGTTCATTGTCAGTTATATGATTTGCAAATATTTTCTGTCAGTTGGTGGTTTGTCTTCTCATTCTCTGTTGCAGAACAGATGTTTTGAAGTTTTGATGGTGTCCAATTGATCTATTTTTTCTTTTACGAATTGTGCTTTCATTATCCTATCTTCATCTAACATAAGGTCACAGATATTTTTCCTATGCTTCCTCTAAAAACTATAGTTTTACATGCTACAGGCAGGTCTATGATTCACTGAGTTAAATTTCATACAAGGGGGGAGGTATAATTCAAGGTTTATTTTTTGCATATTGGTGTCTAATTTTTCCAGTACCCTTTGTTGAAAAGACCATCTTTTCTTCATTGAATTGCCTTTGAACTTTTGTTGAAAGTCAATTGACCATATTTGTAGGGGTCTATTTCCAGACTCTCTGTTCTGTTCCATTGATCCATGTTTCTCTATTTACCCCTCTTCCATTCCTGATATTAATAATCGGTGTCTTCCCTCTTTTTTCCTTGGTTAGTTTCACTAGAAGTCTATTAACTTTATTGGTATTCCCAAAGAAGCAGCTTTTAGTTTCTTCATTTCCCCTATTATTTTCCTATTTTAAATTTCATTGATTTATGTTCTAATTTTAATTCTTTCCTCTGCTTGCATTTAGGTTTAATTTGCTCTTCTTATTTTCCTAGGGTGAAAGTTTAGATTACTGATTTTAAATATTTCTCTAAATGTGCATTTAATGCTGTAAATTTCCCTCTAAGCACTGATTTCACTGCATCCAACATTTTTGTTTTATTTTCATTTTCACTTAATTAAAAATTATTATTTTAACTTCCTTGAGGGTTCTTCTTTAACTCATGGGTTACTCAGAAGTGTACTGTACAACTTCTAAATATTTGGGGATTTTCCAGCTATCTTTCTTATTAATTTCCAGCTAAATTTTGTTATGGTCTGAGAATGTACTTTGTATAATTTCTATTAAAAAAAATTGTTAAGATGTGTTTTATGCCCCAGAATGTAGTCTACCTTAGTGAATGTTCCATGTGCTGCCCTTGGAAAGAATGTATATTCTGCTATTGTCGGGTGTCAATTAGGGTAAACTCATTGATACCGCTCTTCAGGTCATCTATTCCCTTAATCATTTTCTTTCTGCTTTGTCAGTTACTTATGGAGGAATGTTGAAGTCTTCAACTATACTTGTGGATTTATCTATTTCTCCTTTCAGTTCTACAAGTTTTTGCTCATGTATTTTGGCATCCTGTTTTCAGGTGCCTGCATGTTTAGGATTGCTGTCCTCTATAAGAATTGACCACTTGATCATTATGTAATGACCCTCTTTATTTTTTTTAACTTTTTATTTTATATTGGAATATAGCCAATTAATAATGTTGTGATAGTTTCAGGTGCACAACAAAGGGACACAGCCATACATATACATGTATCCATTCTCCCTCAGACTCCCCTCCCATCAAAGCTGCCACATAACATTGAGCAGAGTTCCTTGTGCTATACAGTAGGTCCTGGTTGGTTATCCTTTTTAAATATAACAGTGTGTATATGTCAGTTCCAAACCCCCTAACTATCCCTTCCCCCATGTTTCCCCCCAGTAACCATAAGGTCATTGTCTAAGTCTGTGAATCTGTTTCTGTTTTGTAAATAAGTTCATTTGTATCATTTCTTTTTAGATTCTGCATATAAGGGATATCATACGATATTTCTCTTTCTCTGTCTGACTTACTTCACTCAGTATAACAATCTTTAGGTCCAACCATGTTGCTGCAAATGGCATTATTTCATTCTTTTTAATGTCTGAGCAATATTCCATTGTATATATGTACCACATCTTCTTTATCCATTCATCTGTTGATGGACATTTAGGTTGCTTCCATGTCTTGACTATTGTAAACAGTGCTGCAATACAAACTGGGGTGTGTGTATCCTTTCGGACCATGTTTTTCTCCGGATATATGCCCAGGAGTGGGATTGCAGGGTCAGTAAATCATCTTCTTTATCCCCGATAATCTTCCTTGTTCTGAATTCTGCTTTGTACGGGGTTAATATGGCTCCTCCAGCTTCCTTTAGATGAGTATTTGCATAATATTATCTTCCTTCATCCCTTAACTCAGCGTATCTGAGTCTTTATATTTAAAACGAGTTTCTTGTGAATAGCATACAGTTGAGTCTTTTCCTTTTAATCCAATCTGACAACCTCTGTCTTTTAGCTGTTGCGCTTAGACCATTTGTGTTGATTGTTCATTTACAGGCAGACCTTGCTTTGTACAGTAGTATAGACTGTGGAAGAGAATATGGAAGATGAAACCACACAAAGTGGTCTTAATAAGCAATGGGAAAAATTATGGTGGTTTCATAACTTTTAACCTTTCATAACAGTTTCCTGCTGTTGGTTACAGCAGTATAGGAAAATGAAAAAATTGTAAAACGATTATTTATTTAGAAGACTATAATTTAAAACAAGAGCAACACTGAGAATTAAAATGTTTCATGCTTGGTAAGAACTACCAAGAGTGTGTGAACAGTGCTTACCGTCTGCTCATTTATATAACTTATAATATGTAGTGAACATCTTTTCTAGGCTTCGGTAAATTGTCCTACCCCTTTCTAAATTTGATCAGCCTCCAACATTTTATCCTTTGCTCTCATAATGTCATGAAATATCTCTGAGAGTTCCTTTAATGGGAAGTTTTATCTCGCATCACTAGCACTGGAAAACTTCATCTTTTGTCAGAACTACTTTCCTCATTTATGTTGATAAATTTACCTTATGTAAATGCTTATGTCACAGTGTCTTTTGAAAGGTGATAATGGCATTCTCAGGGTCTTCTATTTCTTCTATAAATCCATTTCTGTCCAACTGGAATTTTCCTTGAATGTTATCACTTTTCATTTACTTGATGCACTTTCACGTACCTTGGCCAGTTTCCTCTTCAGTTATCCATTCTTTGTAAACATCACATGGTTTTATCACTGAGAGGCAAGGAGACAACAAAACTACATGCTTTGCTGTCTGTGAGGGGACTGAATAACAGATGTACAATGACCAACCACCAGCAGACTTTGAAAGGAGTGATGGAATTGGTGACTGGTCTGATACACATGTATCAGATGTGGACCAAAGAGCCAGCAGTGGAATCTGGGCTTTCTACAATTCCTCACAGTCAATGTTCCATGGTACCTGAATGGTGAATGGTGTCGTTGGGGGCATCATTTAACTGGATTGTTCTTCTCTCCCTTCTTGGCTTTGCCCTTCTCAGTCTGCTCTGACAGCAACCCAGCCGTAACCGGGGACCTCATCAACTGGAAAGGAGTGGGGAAGGATTGCATCACACAACGGTTCTCTTTCACTAGCAGGATAGGATATCTCTGTGCTCTCTGGAAACGTCCTTCCCAGGAGGAAGGCTTTCGTTCTGTAAGCAGGAAGTTCCTGCTTGGGTTATACAATGGTTACCGCTTTCTTCCTCCTGTTGGGACAGTGGGACGAGGAGGTGTCCCCTCTGCATCCACCCCACTTTTCTCTGTGGGAGTCTGTTAGGGCTCCCAGAGGAAAAGCCTGCAGAGGTGGGGGGGTCCCTCCAGGTCTACGGCCCCCAGGACCTTCTCACGCGACATCCCACACTCAGATTTCAGCAATTCGTCAGAATTCCTACCTTGATGTTTCTGCTGGCTTGTGGCGTCTGGTGGTTTCTACTCCAAGTTAGCAAATTTCAGGTTTTGAATCTCCCCTGTGAACACATACTTCTTCAGATTTTGGGATGATGGATTGCCCTGAGAACTCAGTTCTCTGATGGATCCGAGAAAAGTTGTTAATATTCAGTTCATCCAGCTTTTCTTACTACATACAAGGATGACAGTGCTGACTTCCAAGCTCTTCATGTGTCTGAGCTAAAACTAGAAGTCCAGCAAAGCCGTGTTGGAGTTTCCTTCTCCACTTTCTGGCTGTGAGACCCCCAGAGAGGGGGAGGCCACCAGGGGAAAGACATTTACTGCAGGTCAGAGCAGCTTGGCTCCCATCAGACCCAGACGGTTTAGGAGCCATTCCATGGGCATGGTCTTGGCATCTTTCCCCAAGAGGGCTGGTAGCATCCATAGGACACTCAAGCCAGAGGACAAAAGCTTCGGGGACAGAGCAGACCCATCCTCCAAGTTACTGGGCTTTTTCTGAGTGCCAGACACTGCTCTGTCCTCTGCATGGACGAGGCATGTATAATGATCCAAAATCCAAGTTCACCTGCCCTGTTAAACCCCTACAATGACCCAGCCTCTTTGCACCTCACCACATCCACTTTTCCCAAAGTGTACTCTGAAGTGCTGGCCCTGGGAGATGTTAATCAGAGTCATGGGGGGTTGGGGCAGAGGGGGGTGCCACAGGGAAACTAGTTTGGGAAACTGGGCTGCAACTCGACGAGGACTCTGATTCCTAGGTGCTAATCCTTGTACAGAGCTGGATTCTGGGACTGAAGGAGGAAGGTGGTAAAGTTCATGGGGGGCAGGTCTCCTCCGAGCCATTCACAAGGGACCGAAGGGAACAAATTGATCAGAAATAGACCCCCTGGGAGGTGATTCAAAGGGGTTCTGAAGACAGGATTCATGCAGCCCAGCTAAATACCTGTTTAAAAATCTTGGTGGAGAAAGAATCTAAATGTACACTAGACTAAGTGAAGCAGATGAAATAATTGATGCCCTTAGAGATCACACGAGAAGCCTCTGCCTCGGGAAAGCTTCCCCACAGTCAGAAGGAGGAGGCCACGGCCCCCGGGGAAACCACATGTCCTCCCGGCCTGCATCAGGGAAAACAAAGCACGTTCACCAAATAGCTGACTTAGAGACAGTTTTTACCCTGTCACTGTTTAGGAGACTCTTCCAAGGCAAGACAAGATCAGCCACGTACGTGGAGGTGTCTCATCTGACACCTGTGTCATACAAGCCAAAGTTCTTTCAGGAAAATTCGAAAGAGGCGCTGGCTGTTGTCCAAGGCAGCTTATTCTCCAGGAAAGAAAAGCTCGTGATAATGAGCTGAGTGTTCTCTTGGCTGAGAGACACCTGCACAAATGAGTGCTTATCTGAGACCAAAAATGTCAAGGAAGACTTGTAAAGGTTTACAAAATATCCTTATGTTCCTGATGTTGCACATGGAGCATTTGGCAGACGTCCACAGGGGTGACCACCCCGAGGAGACAGGAGCACCAGGCTGTGGTGGGTGGGTGTCCAGGGCCTAGGGCCTCTGCAGGGTCAGCCCCTCACTGAGCATGAGAACTTGGGGCCAGCTTTTGATCCAACCCTCCCACCTCCAGACCAACTGTCTGGCCTGGGCTCCATCCTCCCCCGTCTGATGTCCCTGGGGCAGCTCCTGGGAAGAGGACTCTCGTCCCCCTCACCCCCCTCCCAGATTCCAGAACCCGGGGAAGAGACTGGCTTTCCCCCGGGGAGTCTTCCTCACCAGGGGCTCCCCCTCAAGGCACATCCTCCACCGAGTGCAGGAAAAAGTGTCTACACCAAGCGCTGTCCACACAGCAGAAAGTGAAAGCAGAGGTGAGTCGCCTTCCTTCCAATGAGGCTGCTTCTGAGGACCCAGAACCACAGCAAGTTGCTTTTCTCTCTACTCAAATGATTTTGTTTTTTCCCTCTTCCTTTTATTGCTGTTAGGTTTTATTGGCCCAGATGGAAACTTGATAGGGTTTTATTATGCTTAGATAATTTTTATAACTGTAGTTTGTATAAATCTGACTCATATAAATTAACTGATTTGATTTTATTATATTTGTAAGGAGTGTATTAGAGTGTCTTTATTGTTGTTCAAAAATCATCCAAAAAGACAGCAAACATTTTGTCTTTTTTTTTCCTGGAATAATTTTGAAATTTTTCTATTTTGGTTTTACCACTACTATTTAAGTAAATACGTACATTAACTCCAATGGAGACTTGATAGGAAAATTTTTAGGGCAGTGTTTTATAAATCCACATTTGTAAATGTGAGTCTTATTCATTTGTTGTTTCCATCTTATTTGGTGCAATAGTATTTTTGTTATTACATTTTTTTTTTTTTTTAGAAATTCATTTATTTATTTTTGGCTTGTTGGGTCTCGGTTGCTGTGCACGGGCTTTCACTAGTTATGGTGAGCGGGGGCTACTCTTCGTTGTGGTGCACGGGCTTGTCATTGTGGTGGCTTCTCTTGTTGTGGAGCACAGGCTCTAGGCACAGGCTTCAGCAGTTGTGGCACTTGGGCTCAGTAGTTGTGGCTCGCGGGCTCAGTAGTTGTGGCTCACAGGCTTCGTTTCTCCGCGGCATGTGGGATCTTCCTGGACCAGGGCTCGAACCTGTGTCCCCTGCATTGGCAGGCGGATTCTTGACCACTGCGCCACCAGGGAAGCCCTGGTATTACTATTTACCGGTATCTTCTACTGGTAAACAGTAGACCAAACAGTAAATTTTGGTCTGTCTTCTGAAGTCATATTAAATTTCCTCTCCTTTGATGTCACTGCTGGAGTTAAGTGATTACACAGATGTTTGGATGGCAGCTCAATACAATTATAATTCTTAGGAGACCCTTTTATAAACGCGGCTTATTTAAAAGTGCCTCTCCTGTGTGCGTGGTTCCCTTTCCTCTGTCTCTGCTTGGAGGAAGGACAGCATTTCTCTCATTGCTGTTCAGTAAAGCCCATGCCTGAGCATCAGGCAGAGGTTTAAGTGAGCTGTCTCACAATCACAGGTATTTGGAACTCATGAGCTGTCTCACACTCACAGGTATTTGGAACTCAAAGTTTATTTCTGTTTACCAAGGGGTGAATTTACTCTAGTTATGAGATTAACTAGATAAAGTTTGGTCTTAACAAATAGTTTTGGAAAGAATGAATAAGGCCAAAGACCCTTACCTCAATGTTCATTCTCAATGTTGAGCTGTGTGAGGAGGGGGCTGGGAGGGCTTACGGAGGACCCGACAGAGGGCTTCGGCTCACTTCACCAATTTCACCACTAAAACTGAGGAAGAACCACCTGAAAGAGCCCCCAGTGGTCAAAGCTAGAACAATTTTGGCAACAGAAGAGATAACATAATACTGGATTATAACCCAAAGTACAAAATAAACACGCATGACTCCATACTGGTTTAAATAAATGGTGGAATAAAGGAAGGGGAGAAAAGAATTCCAAATGACATAGGTAGGACTCCCCTCTCCAGGAAGTGGAGCTTAAAATCTTATGCCCTTACGTGTGAATGGATTTAATGACTAGCTTCCAAGAAACAAAAAATCCTCACACCACAGTGGAGAGGCCTCACAGATACCACTTTAACCAACTGATGGAGGTTAAGATCTACCAGGATAAGTCGCTCTGATATCTTGTCCCCCTGATATGAGAAGGTCATTGCATCTCTGTGGTTTATTTCCCCAAATCCATAACCGCAGTCTAATCACAAATAAACATCAGACCAACCCAGAAGAAGGGGCGCAGTGAGATCTCTGACCAGTACCTGCAAGTCTATGAGATCATGAAAATAAGGACACACTGAGAAACTGTCACAAATCAGAGACGACTAAGGAGATGTCATGCCTGAATACAATGTTGGGTCCTGGAACAGGAAAAGGATACTAGTGGGAAAACCGGTGAAATCCAGTAAGGTCTGGAGTTCGGTGGACAGTAACGCACCATGTTAATTTCTTAGTTTTGAGAAATGCACCCTAGTTATGTAAGATGTTAACACTGGGGGAAATTGGACAAAGGGGTTACAGGAACTCTCAGCCCTGCCTTTGCAACTTTTCTGTAAATCTAAAATTATTCCAAAATTAAAATTTTATTAAGCTTCCAAGTCATCCTCTCCCTACTCCTCCTGCTAAATTCAACAAAACCCTGGACATAAGACAACAGATAAACCTAAGACAGCTCTTAACAGCAAAAGGACTGGCTGGGGACCTCAGGACTGAGGAACAACGGGGCAGTAAGTTCCCTGGCTCTTCTTTTTATGTTCCACATTTTCTAGAGTAGATGCTGGAGGAGCCTGAAACACAGAACTTCCAACAGAAGCAGACAAGAAAAGCCCCAAGAAAATCCCAGTCTTTCTGGCCAAAAGACCAGGAAGGGGACATCCCAGTAGGACAGAAAGGTTTTGACAGCACCCATGCCCCAACCCAACCCAATGCCACGACACCTCCTCCTCGCCCCACCCCGAGCTGTTGTCAGTGCAGCCTGAGCGGAGAGCGTGGACACCCACCCTGCTCCCCAGCCCTCGGTATATTTGAAGACCCAGAGAAGTGCCCCCTTCCCCGCTGATTCAGTGTCAAGGAAGACGGGGGGGGGGACTCTGGGCTTCCCCCCTCCCCACTTAGAGAGCGAGGGAGACTCTCAGATCAGAGGGAGCTGAAGAAAGGGGTTCTCTCCATTTCCATGGAAAGTCCTGGGTAAACTCCAGACCACCTAAATCTGAAACTGACCTGAACGAACGTGCCAGGACTCAGAGCTGGACCGCAGTGTGGAAAACCAGCAGGGCTTTCAGAGTGACCTCTGAGCTGCACACAAAGTTGACAGAACGGCACGGTGAAGGCCCCAATCCAAATTGTTGTTGGAACTACAGCCCACAAAGGTCAGCCAGACCCCGTGCATCAAACTTAGACTGAGTGACTACTGCTAAAATAGGAGATTCATAAAGGATCCAATGACCTGATATACCACCCAGATGTCCGGGGTGCAGTAGAAAATCACTGGTCAGATCAAGGGGGTCTCTGGAATGATGCACCTGGGGTTGTGCACTGCACAGTCTTGCATGGTGACACAAGTAGCCCTGAGAAAGGGCATCTGTACCTCAGTGCTTCTAAAGTTTCCGCTATTTCTAAAGAACATGTCTTTGGGCACGTGCTTTGGGTGGGTGTGGGGTAGAGACCCTCAGTGACTTTCTCCTGAAAAGCCTTGAGAGTTGCAGGGGGTAGAGGACTGGGAAGGGGGAGGAGAGTCAGCATGTGTAGGGACGGGGAGTTTGGACCCACTCTGCTGCTGTGTTTGGACCACCACTTTCCAACAGTGTTGAAATAAGAACAGGGCCTTTCCTTGGCTCCATCGCATAGACTCTTTCCCATTGAAAATGCTCTTGACTTGTGTTCATGGCCAAGTACAATAAACAGACACTTTATCATTACCTGGATGTCTCTTGTGAATTGGAGGAAGGATGAATGATTTGTTATTGCTAAAGAACTAAATTTATAGAGCGCCATATTACGGTTTTAAATTTCACAACAGAATGAAGCCAGGACGCTTTCATCTCTTGTGTAAAACCTACAGCTCTTGCTTCTCTGGCTTGGAACATCCATTCTGTGCTGCTGGTTAGCCCCTGCCTAAGCTTTGCCTGAGAAAGGGGCTGTTTGAGAGTCAAAATCTTGTCTATCCTTTCTTTTCAAATGAGCAAACCAGACAAACACTTGTAGATCATTAGAAAGCAAAATGCCTTGATCACATGACCTCACATATGCACCGCCCCCCCCATCCCACCCCAAATGTTTCCAATCAGCTATGAGAACAGAGGGGGCAGTACAAACTGTGGAAATGGGATACACCTTTCGGTGTAGATCACCTAAGGTTGGTTAACACCCTTTACAGTTTACAAAGCCCTTTTTGCTTTAGCAGCATTTGTTTGAACCTTGTATTAGTCATATGGTGCCCTTTGGGTTTGCAGAGAGAGGTTCATTATCACACCACTCGTAGGAATGGGTTTTCCTTCCTTAGACAAGAGTTAGGTCCTTGGGTTTAATGTCCGCAGCTCTTTCTAGATGTATTTGCATGGCACCTTTTGTTTAAAAAGGCCAATCAGGCACCAAAGTATTTCACTTTTGACTGGCCTTTAGGAAACTCGTTGCTAAATTTAATATTAACTTGTAATAATAAGCTCGTATCGGGATGTTGTAGCATTCACTCCTTCTGCGTCTTTAAGATGGTCTCCAATTGTACTACGTTTCATTATGTTCTGTCATACTGTGTCTTTTAGGCATGTTAGGGATTTTGGATTTTATCCAAAGGGCTGTAGGAAGCCATAAAAGGGTTTTGGCGGGGAGTTGACATGACTGAATAAGTTTAAACAGATCATTCTGGCTGTCATATGTGGAATGGAGTTGAGTGGGGCAAGGAGGGGAGGAGAGAGGCCAAACGTGAGATTATTTCACAGGCCTGGAGCAGGGTGGTCACAGAGGAGAAGGAAAGAGGTGGACAGACTCAAGATCATTTTGGAAGTAGAATTGACAGTACTTAGTGACGGTCTGGCAGTGGGGATGAGTTCAGGGACAGTGGCTGATGGATGGCAGGTTAGTAGGGAGGAAGCAGGACGCAGGAGGCAGTTTGGGGAGAAAAGGGGAGGAATAATCACGCATGTCCGACTTCACGCCGATATGTTAGACTTCTATTATCTGTGAAGTTGCAGGGAGAGCAGGGCAATGGGTCAGAATGGGAAGGGAGCTTGCATTTCTCAAGGAAATGGAGACACATGCACAGACTGGTGGCCCTTGTCAAGCTGCTCTGGTTACCAGTGTGCACCCTCTGTGAGAGACAGGGTTTCCTGTCTGCTGAGTCATGGCTGGGCATTCTCCTGCTTGTGACCCAGAAAGAAAAGCCTTTGGTGGTGGTGGCAGAGGTGGGGGCAGGGGTTGCCCTCTGAGGTCTATCTTGGCTGTCACTCACCACTCCCTTCCTTGACCCTCGTGGTGTGAAAAGATAAGGGGGCCTGTTGATCAGCCTCTCAAACCTTGCCTCCTCCGGCTTATCCCATTTCCCCAGCTTGTGGCCCCTCCCCTGTGACTGGGTCCCCCTCTAATTGTGTAGTAGGACATGGCTTTTTGTTGGAGTTATAGAGTCACCATCATGATGCTCTGATATCAGGAGGGCTGTTTCTCTCTGCTTCTCTTTTCTCTACGACCATGCTGCCCATGCCAGTGTCCTTCTGTGGAAGATCCCATCCTGTCTCTTGCCTGGTGTTTGAGTCCAAGGCTGTAAAAGAGGCGTGAGGGACAGGTCACCAAGCAGGTGTGCCCCCTCATGCCACATCTGGCTGGTTCCCGGGGCAGTGCAGATGGCTTCCATTAAACAGAGACTCAGAGTTACAATGAGGCATAGAGTAAAAGGATGCTCCAGACTTGAGCATCTCCTGGACAAGGCCACGTGGCGCTCACCCGACAGCATTAGTTGGAAAAATGTCTGTTTCTATAAGATTCTGTCTTCAGTTTCGTGTAGAGAGCCTTTCTAACCTAATCATGTGTGTCAACTCCATGGCTGTCTCAGTGCTCTTAGGTTAACCTTCACAAACGGTCAAATTCTGATGGCTTTATGGGCTGTCTCAGGGAGTCCTCGGGTTACACTAGACATGACTGATTGCTGCGTGATGGAATTGCACCGAGCAGCCCGCTGACCTCTAATAGGCACGTTAATGGTGATTGAGCCTTGGCACCACCTTGCCGTTTGGCCCTTGTGTTGCGTGTGTCCATTAAAGTATGGATAATCGCGGACATGTCTAGCAAATTACAGAGTGACCTGAACTGGTCCCAAGTTATGAGTACTTGGTGAGTTTGCTTAAGAGGGAGTCTCGCAATTAGCGCCGAAGTCATTCTCATATTCCACCGCCCACCCCTCACCTCCCCACTCCCCAACCCAGCCCTGGGTTAAGCGAAGGGATTACAAATTAACCCAGTTAGGTTGGCCATCAAGGTAAAATCATGCACAATGTCTCCTTGGAAATCCTGAAACATGAAAAGGCATTTGTTCCTTTTATTCACTTTTCTCAGCTGTTTCTCATCTGGGATAAACGTAAAGGTGCAACTGGAGTGCGAAGGGAGTTTCATGTTTATATCAAGTTATTTGATGTGTTTAAATATTAAAGGTCTCTTTGGAGCCTGTCTAGGTCATTGTGGCTTTTCTTTCATGTTTATGAAGCCCTTTCTCCTCCTGATGGGTCCCGGAGATGCCATTTGCTCAACCTCTCTCTCTTTGCCCTGGGGAATTCTAGTGGAGGATATACTTGCAAACCTGTGGTTATCTTTCATCAAAAGTGGTCGTTTATTTTTCAATGTTAAGGAAGCAGTGACCCGAATGTCTAAAGTCAAGCTATGAAGCTTCTTTATTGTTGTTCTTCCTGTTACTAAAGATAAATTATAAGCTCATTTCATGGAGGGAGGTAAAGTAGAACCGGTTGTTTTGGGGAGACATTATCAATATTCAACCACAATAAAACATTAATGGGTAAAAGCAATCCTGATAGACAGTAAAGATTAGCCTCATAGTATAAGGCAGGTTACTCTCTAGTTGAGAAGACTTGAAGAAAAATAAATCACCTTTCCCTCTTCTGGGAGATAACGTCTGGTGGTGTTTGATGTTAGGTACAGTGTGTATTCTTTAGGGTTCAGTGTTTAGAACATTAAGGTTTCCTGTGCTACTTTGCAGCTACACTGTCTCTTACAAAAAAAGCAAACTCAGAATTTACTCAGACTCCCCTTTGCCTTGCCCAGAGTCAGATTGTCTGGTTGTCTTGCCAAAAATGTTTTAACCCTTTGGCATTTATGGGACAAGAGTAAATAAGTTTCATCAGAGTCCAAGCCAGGTGGTGTGGCATGGGAGAAGCAGCGGGGGACTAGTGGTATGTCCTAGGTGGCTTGGGCTTGTTTGCCAGAGCTGATTGTCACATTTTCAGATGCTGTGAGAGCTAGATGACTTCACAATGGTAACTTGAAATTGGTCATGGTGGGAGTATTTACACCACGGCAATTGGCAAGTAATTTACACCATGGCAATTGGCAAGTGCTGCAAATCAGGGTTGCCCCACCCTAGTCACCTGGGAAGTTGTTAACATGTATCAGCTCACCACTGCCCAGTTTAGAATACTGTAGATCACAACCTGGTACAGAGGCCACCTCCACCATCTGACTCACACAGGGAAATGGGTCATTCCTAAGGAAGTGCTTTGGAAAACACTAAGGCTATGGGGGGTCAGGGACTGAAGGGAGCTGGGTTGTTTTATCAGCAGCCTTTGCAGCTGGGATTCTGTCACTCACACCCTGGTTCTGTTAAGTTCTGGGACCAGAGAAGCTTCTCTGCTCTGGGTTGCTTTCCTGGGCTTAGAGTCACCCAGCGTTTCAAATAGAGATGGATGAACTCCTGAGACAGCAAGATGTCCCGAGGGGCAGCAGGTGGTGACGCGGGTTTGCACTCCTCAGTCCTGACACCCAGACTGGTGTGGCTGTCACAGAGAAGGTCCAGGTAGAAAAGTTTTAGGAATAAAAACATTTCAGGAATTTGTTTAAAATCTCTCATTTTAATCTTAGCCACTGACTTTTCCGTATAAAAGACAATCAAGCTAAAAAGATGTTTTTGAGAGGCCTCAGGCAGGCAGGGAGGAAATCATCTCCTTGGCTTTATATCCAATCTTCTGGGCTTCGAGAATGAAATTTTACAATGTGTTGGATGTGAATGGCATGTCTCTTCTTCCTGTGGGTTTCCGAGTTAATTGCAAACCAGAATCAGATGCTTTGAAATCTCAGGTCAGGCTTTCCCCTACATCCTTAACCCAATCCACAATTCTGGCTGTACTACAGCCAGCAATGAGGCATCTGAAAGCTGGCTCTCAATTTTTAAAAAACGTTTTTTGTTTTCACCAGCCAGCCATTTATGTGAGGACGTCTGAGCCCCCACTATCTTATTCCATTTAAATTAAACCTGGGCTCTTTTATTTCCTCTCTCTTCCCGCCAGCTGAAATTATAGGAAACCACAATTTGCAGGTGGAAAGAACATTTTGTGAAGTTCAGTTGCTAAGCTGTCTGCTATGAACGCTCTCAGCCAGAAAGGGCAATCCTCCAGAAATAAGGTTTCAGGAATCTTCCCCTCTGCTCCGTTCACCCATTCCCGCTACTGCTTTCATTTCAAGGGGGACTGGACATTTTTTGCAATTTCATCTTCACCGTCATAACCCTTTCAGGGTTGATTTTATTACTCACTGAGAACTTTCAAAATACCAAGTTTTATTGTTTGCTTGTTTGTTAAATTAGTCTTAGGCTCTTAGCGGTTTCACAATCTGAATTAAGCAGACTATTTGGGAAAAGGTAGGAAATTCATGGAATTATTAAGGTTTGAACCTTGCTATTGGAAGCACCCTAATCCAACATTCTACCCTAGTGGGCCTCACCCATGGTGACTTTGCTTCTCAAGGGACATTAGCAATGTCTGGGGACATTTTCAGTTGTCACTGCCAGGAACAGAGTGCTACTGGCATCTGGTGGGCAGAGGCCAGGGATGCTGCTAAATATCCCACAATGCACAGGACCGCCCTAAGGAACAAATTATCAACTGGCCCATAGTCTGAGACTGAGACACCCAGGTCTACCAATGAATGCATCCCTTCCAGCCTTAGATGGGCAGCTCCAGGGATGGAGCAGTTCAATAAACTATTCACAGGAGCATCTCCCACCTGGACCCTCACCACAGCTTACCTAGCAGGTGGCCAGCTGGGAGAGTAAGAAAGGCCTGGAGACCCTGGCCCTGGGGACAGACCTCTGGGGACCCGGAAGCCTCAGGTGGCTGGCGGCTGTCTTCTGTGCTTGGAAGGGCATATGTGGATTTATTGAAAGAGATTGGACTTGGTCTGTGTGACTTCAGAGGCAGGTTTAGAAACGGTAGGTCGTAGTTACGGTGAGGTCAGATTTGGCTCCGTGAGGATGGGCATACTAAGTCCCAGTTCCCTCTTTTCGTTTCTGTTAAGTTCACAGTTAAGGAAATCTTGAAGTTTCCTTCATATGCTGTGTTTACTAATGTCTCCAGCTCCCTGCTTCACCTTGTTCTTGTGTAGTTGATATATTGGCCCGAGTGTGGTCCTCATCAGGCTGGGGGTGGGGGGGACGTGGGAGGACAGAGAATGATGAAACTCCAAAGCAGGCCTGCGAGACACTTCAAGTTCACAAGCACAGTCTCCCTGCCTTTCCTCCTGCTGGAACAGCGTCAGTGTCCCATCAGTGGGACAGGCTCTCGGGGCCAGACCTGTGAATCTTGCCCGAAAGGTAAAAGGAAAAAGCCAGACATGAATTTAAAGTTTAGGACGCGTGTGGGGAATGAGTGTGTGTGGACGGCTCATAGCATATCACTGGCTCTTCAGAAACTCTGGATCGCCCTGCAATAAAAACACCCAGCATCCCGCGCTGGGCTGAGAAGGGCTTTGAGCGTCTCCTGGGGGCGTCTTTGAAAGGCTGCCCAGACCGCAGGCCTGATGGCGGAGGCGCGTGGCTGACAGTTTAACAGGACCTGCTCTGAGTCTTGAGCTCACAGAATGGAAACCTGGGAATCATTTCCCTCTGGAGGACCGCACTTTGCTCCTTTCCACCGCCTGCCCCACCCCTGAGCAGATGCTGCCTCATCCGGCTAGATGTTTGTTTGCACAGCAGCCGCGGAGGCTGAATATCAAGGGCAGAGCTGAGTCTGCTTCTCTGAGGGGTGGGGCCCGGGAATGTCGGCACAAGGGTCGTTGTTGCTGCACTAATACCGTTCGAGACGAATACTGCCGCTTTTATGCAGATGGGTTCTTAAGCACTCTACAAGCTTTATCGTGTCGTTCAAACGAGGTTTAACACTTTAATTTGTCTATCGTTGAGCGTGGCTTCTGGGTGATTCATGGGTTTTTTTTGACCACACACAGTAACAGGATATTGATCGTGGACAGCATAGAACCAGGGGTTTCAGCCGAGCTTAAAAGAAGCCAGGCGTTGGTCTGCATTGGAAAAGCACTGAGACCAGCATCGTCCTGTTGTACGTGGCGTGAGCCTGTGATGAACAAGGTGAACTTGAAGATAAAGAGACTGCTGGAGCATTTTACACGTCCATGGGTTATTCTGTACAAAACTGTCTACACAGCCACGTGGGATGCCAATTTAAAGACAGAAAAATCCTCAGAGGAGTGACTGTCTGGAGAGCAGGGACCTAAGGGGTCCTACAGGCAAAGGGGCCTCCAGGACCATCTGAGGGGTTTCTACTTGGGAGCTGAAAGGTCAGGGGAGGCTGTACCCCGGTCCCTGCCACCTGCTTCTCACCGGTTTCACGTACTGTAATTCTGTACAGGGTTTCAGCTGGAGGAAATGTTCCACTGGTAAAGGAAAGAAAAATAAAATTTGTATACCTGATGTGTTCAGTGCCTGATATTATAGGTGATGAACAGAGAGGTTGTGTGAGTGGTTTGAAGTCACACAGCTAATAATTGGCCAAGCTGAAGCAGGACAGAGCTCTCTGTGCTGCCAGCCCAAGGGGCCACCAATGACAGCACCAATTTCAGAAGGAGGGGCAACCCTTTCAGGCTGCAGGACTGGCCTCGGGTGGGTTTCTAAGGAAGAGCCACTTTTCTTTTCCTTTGAGTTAAAGGATGGCAGATGGGTCGTGAGCCATGGGGTAGGGAGGGAGGGGTTGGTGCCTCTACTGAGGGGCATGCGATGAAGGGACCTTTGAATTTAATTGATTGCATCCTCTTTGCCCTGGGACACTGACCTCAGCTGGCTGCACGGGTTGAACGTAGCCTGTGATTGCATTTGCTCAGAGGGGTCTTCACTTGAATGAAAGTTCCCGCAGTCAGGATTTCTGTGTCATCTCATCCCTCCCTGAGAATATGCCTGTGGTGGTGGAATAATTGCCCCCCAAAGATGCCCCTGTCCTTGTCCCTGGAACCAGTGAATGTGTTAGGTTACGTGGCAAAGGGCAATTGAGGTTGCTAATCAGTTGACCTTAAAATAGGGAGATTATCTGGGTCATACGGGTGGGCCCGGTGTCCTCCCGGGTCTTGAAAGTGGGAGAGGAGGGCAGACGACTCATCCAGCAGAAAAGCAGATGTGGGCACAGAAGCAGAGGCCGGAACTATACAGCTGTTGGCCACGAGCAAAGGAATGCGGGCGGCCTCTGGAAGCTGGCAACGGCCAGGGAACGTGTGACAGGGAAGGCAGCCGTGCTGACACGTGCCTTCCGTCCAGTGGACCCCGCGTCAGACCTCCAGCCTCCAGAACTGTAAGGTGAGAGGTTGGCGCTGCTGTAAGCCACTGAGTGGTCACGTGTTGCAGCAGCGCGGGGAAACTAACATGATGCCCGCAGCATCCTTAGGCCGTTGCCGGTTCTCCCTGCGTGTGCAGGGGGCTGAGGCGGTGTGGCTCCTACTGTCTTGGACGGCGTGAGTTTTGCCATGGTGCCCACCTGAACACAGGTGCCCTTGCCTTTGAGAGGCTCCAGGCGTGCGGACTAGACCAATTCTGGTCACTGCCACAGCTGACCGCAAGGACAGGCTGGGATGGAGGGAAAACCCTATTGACCACACAACGGGAAGGACCCTGCTGTTTGCTAAGCTGGGCACAGTCACCTGTGAGTTTCAACCATTCTCCCAACAGATTTGAAGTTTTATAGGTGCATGGCCCAAGCACCAGTGAGCGGCTGAGCTGAGGGGTTAGCCCAGGCGCCTGACTCAAAGGCCTGGTATATTTCTCTATTCAATATTCATTCATTCAGTTGTTTATTCAACAAGTATCATGGCCCCCACCATGAGCCGGGTATGACATCAGGGGCCAGGAGCCAGAATGCAGAGCAGAGCTGCATTCCTACACCTTATAACACACACCCTGTGTCCAAGGGCCACACCTTAGCCAGGCAGGTAACAGGAAGGACTGAATGGCGTAGGAGGGGACTGAGATGTGGACGACGGTGATGTGGCCACCTGTGCCGTAGCTCCTCTAATGATCACCATGTACGGATGCAGGTCCAGGCTTTTTTTTTTTTAATCACTTGGCTTTTCGGAGGAAGCCAGATATATGGATTTTTTCTTTAATGTGAAATATTTAACAAATATTTAAAATTAAAATGAATAAAAAATATTGACAACTAATGCAATTTTCAAATAGTGGAACTCATAAGAACCTGCAGTATAAAAAAATAAAATTCAAAAATAAATAAATAAATTTATTTAGAAAAAAATCGTGGAGACAAACAGAACACTTCTGGGGACTGGATTTAATCTGTCAGCCTCTAGGTCCAAAGCCTCTGGACGGGTCAGAGCTGGTTTTGCTCAAATTGGAGCAAATGACAAATGTAACATGGGAAGGAAGGAGTGAGGGTCAGGAGCAATTTGAGGCCACTCAGCACCGGCCTTGATGGAATCCACAGACTGCCCTCTGCAGCTCCTGTGTGATGGTGGGAAGTAATTACATGCAGACAGTGCTGGGTGGCCGAGAAGAGCCCTTCCAGGAGGAATTTCTACATTAACTGATAGAATTGTGTTGCTGTCCTCAGCGGAGAGAAAAATATAACAGGTCAAGATGAAGGCACTCTTCCTCTGATTCTTCACTTCAGCACTTCTCCTTAGGAAATCAAAGTTGAATCTTCAGCTAACATTAGAGGGCAAGTTTTGCGTGACCTGTGGCTCACACCCCTGTTTTAAATAAATCTGCAGACTCCAGAACGTGGGCAGTGGGGCTCTGTTCTGGCCCCGCCAACCACACAGGTCAGCATACCTAAATTCCCGTGCTCTTGGCAGGACCATAACCCTGCCCACCTGGGGAGACTGCCACTGTCGCTCAGATGGAGCCAGCAGCTGGAGGGGAGGCGTGGGGTCAGCTTCCCCTTCTCCATCTACAAGGAGAGGGTGGGGGAAGCTGGGGCTCCTGGGCACAATGCCAAGGGCAGCTCCTTGCTGGGACTCAGGAAGGCTGTGGGGTCGATCACTGGTGTCCCCTGCCCCCTGCCAAGGTCTGATAGAATTGAACAGGGCATGTGCTTAGCTCTGACTTGTGAGCAGAAGTTCATCGTGTCCAAGTGGGGCATTTATTTGCCCTGGCTTTCTTCCTTGAGCCCAGTTTGAGGTGGTGGCTGCTCCATCAGCCGGATTCCCTGGGTAACTGAGAGCCTCCAGCTGCCCTTCAGTGGACGTGAGTATAAGTGAGAAATGACTTTGTTATTTAGGCACTGAGATGTGGGGATTGTTCGTTACGTAGCATAACCTAGTTTCTCCTGACAGATACATGGGCCAGCTCTGTCATCCACTGCCCCTCCCTCTCACTGGTCAGTGGTCCATATGATGATAGCCAAGGTCTCACCATTTCCTGGAGCTCCCGACCCTGAACCACTTGTTCAGGCCACCCAGGTGACCTCTTAATAACTAAATCTCAGGAACTCACTCTTTGTCTAGGCTCCTTGCTGCATTCTGGTGGTCCCTGGGGATACGTGTTCCAAGACCACCCCGGAGGTCATTTTCACGGCAGCTGTCAGTCACCCTGAATCAAGTTCAGCACCTTTGCAGGTCACCTCTGCACATTATAAGTCTGCTTCTCTCAGGCTTCCTGCTACCCCTGCACCTGGCTTCTCCCCGGTGTGGACACGGCCCCTTTCACAATTACCCAAAGGACAGCAAAGGTGGAGCTGTCGCAGCTCATATAACTTGACTGAAGCCCAGGCCAGCAGGGAGATTGTGATGTAGAAAAGTCAACTTAACGTGGACTTACAGCCATTCCTTTCCCAGCGGGGTCCCCCCTGGCTCCACCTGCCCTCAGTTCACCCCCTGTTGCCATGTTTCAGGCACCTGCCTCCTACTTCCTGGCCTGGGCCTGCAATGTCCATGCCCTCTTTTTCCGAGGTCCACACCAACCCCCCTCCAGGCACTTTGATGGAGGACCAGACTTCCTTCTCATCCCCAGGGTCCTGCTGGTCTCCCCATCACAACAATTTTCCAAATTACAAATCTGCCAGCAACCAAAACAGCTTTTGATACTCTTTACTGCACACAGCTGAGCTCTTCCTTGAATTTCTCCAACATTCCTATCCAGGAAGAGGATATTGGCTTTCCCTTGCAAAGTGATTGTTAGACTGTTTGATATTACTCGTTTTTCCAAAGCAGAGTAGCAATCTGTCTTCTAGGACAAATCCAAATGCCAGCTAGAGAGACAGGAACCCTGCCGCCACTTTCATGGCGTCCTCCAATTTTTCCAGCAAGTGAGGTTTCCGAAGCTTGGTGCTCAGCCTGACTCGGAGCAGTGCGTTACCTGCAATCTCCGTGGCCTCACCACACATCTGAGCCTGGGACCCATGGTGGATCATCACACCGGGGTCCCCGTCCCCCAGTGGAGTCCCCTGACCACCAGGAAGGCGGTCACGTCAGGGAGATGCTGATGGCTTCGTAGCACTGCCCACCCTCCCTTGCACCAGACTGGTGGCCCTTTGGAGGGCCTGGGTCTTCATGGCACGGGATTCTACCGGGCCGGAGGGGGTGTGCAGGGTCATTCCCTATTTCCTTCAGCTCATTCTACTCCATGGCCTGTGACAGGAATCTGTGCTGCTCTTCCGGAGCAGGGATGGAGATGCCAGACAGCATCACATTAGACCTCCCAGATCTCCTTTCGCAGGCACCTGGGTTGTAGAAAGGCCTAACACCTCTGCTGTCCCAGCACCTCTCTGGACCTGAGGTGGAACTTCTGACCATTGACAAGGCACCTGCTATACCAAGGCCAGGAGCTGTGCAGTGGGGGTGGTCCCATGGACTCTTGGTTGGATTTTGCTTGCACCCCGCTGTGCTCACAGCTTCTCAAGAGCCTAAAGGAATGTTTGTGTCAGCCCTGACTCTGGCCTCCCAATGCAGGGGACAGGGCGGGGCTTATGGCTGCTAATACAAGGCAGCAATGTACATTATAAATGTGATGGAACCACAGCAAACAACGCTTCGGAAATAGAAAAAGGACTAGGATTACTGATGAATCTTTGACCTGAGCACACCCATTGTTTTCACTTGTCTGCATTCTCTTCCCATCTATTTTCTTTATATCATTATATCATTTCACATCACAGCCCAAGCACTTTCCATATTAACATACAGTGTCCTTAACCACCTTTTTAATGGTTTATAACTTACCACTATTCAACTAATCATTGCAGGTTAAATTGTGTCTCCCCCAGATTCATATATTGGGGTCCTAACCCCCAGGATGTGACCTTATTTGGAGATAGAGTCTTTTTTTTTTTCAGGCCACGCCATGCAGCATGCGGGATCTTAGTTCCTTGACAAGGGATTGAACCCATGCCCCCTGCCTTGGGAGTGCAGAGTCTGAACCACTGGACCGCCAGGGAAGTCCAAGATAGGGTCTTTATAGAGGAAATCAAGTAAAAATAAGGTCATCAGGGTGACCCTAATCCAATTTTACCATCCAGGGTTCTTGGCCTTCCCCAAACAATAGAAATTGACTAGAGGCTACACAAGAAATTCAGGCAAGGCTTTATTGGGGCCCCTGCTGCAGCAGGGGAATCAAGCACAAATGGCAGGTTCCCTTGCTTGCTAGCTCCCCGAGGTGGGGCGAGCTTATTTCTTATATGGGGTGAGGGTAGGGGTGTGTCCAAGGGTCGGGCGGGAGGGGTGGCTTAGGTGTTTTGCCCACCCCTTTGGTGGTGTGGTGTGCAGGGGTCATGCGCAGTACCCTGTTTTTGCTCCCAACACCCTGTTTTTGCTCCAGGCTCTTCAAAAGTACGAGTTGGGTTTTTTGGCTTCTTTGTATTTTGGGGTCCAGAATTTGCCCCAACTGCACATGCACACACTTATTTTTAGTCCCATACAGTTTCTTTGTATTTTATTGCTCCAGGAGAGGTATGTCCACGTGCAAGCACCGCAGCAAAGGGTCCCAGGTCCCAGTAAAATGTCCCAGGTCCCAGCCTGTCTCACAATGACTGGTATCCTTATAAAGAGTGGGAAATCTGGACACAGAGACAGAAATGCACAGAGGGAAGATGACATGAAGAGACACAGGGAGAAGACACAGGCCAAGGAGAGAGGCAGGAACAGAGGCCCTGCTGACACCATGATCTCGGACTTCCAGGCTCCAGGGCTGAGACACAATGAATTTCTGTTGCTTCAAGCCACCTAGTCTATGGTTCTTTGTTACAGCAGCCCTAGCAAACTAACTTTTCATGTGTTTGGCTGTTATAAATAATCTATGAGTTATACTCAATATCTTGTAATAACTATAATGGAAAAGAATCTGAAAAAGAATATATATATGTGTAGCTGATTCGCTTTGCTGTACACTTGAAACTAGTACACTGTAAATTAATTATACTGCAATTTCAAAAAGTAATCTATGAGAGAATCTTGTGTAAACAAGAGTGGCAGGACTCAGCTCACGTGTCCCCCCGGCCCCGTAGCCCCTCCACACCCTGTTGCAGGAGGAGCCCCTCTCCGTGGGTCCTGGGCCTGTGCGCCCCGTCTCGGCTCTTCTCCCGGGTGCTGTGCTCACAACGCCCACTCCCTCACTCTCTGCATCCCTCGGTCCCAGCTCCGCTCAGGCGGACGCTCTCAGGTCTCCGCTGACCCAGGGTGTGGGTGGCTGTGATGCGAGTGCTTCCGGGCAGTGGCTGCACTTGGAGGCTGGTGGGGACAGTTTCGGGTTCCAGCTGGTCTTCCCTACGGCACGTGAGCCCTCAAGTGTGTGACCGGATGGGAAGCCGGCGGTGCCGGCCTCCACTCTGGCCGAAGTGGAGGGTCCAAGGGATAATGGCTGTGAGGTGGGACATTCAGCAGGGAACGGATCCAGGGCCTACCAGGGGTGGCCAGCCGGGGAGGGCAGAAGACACATGACAAACACAAAGCACAGCCTGAGTGTGACAGCCCATCTGGGGCAAGTGCTGCTTTTTTGACAAGGAAGAATTTAACAGCCTGTTTGTGACAGCAAAGTGGAATTCACGAGCATTGGAGAAATGCTAAAAGTCTGCTGCTTCAAATTTTTCGATGTCAGTTTTTGAAATCAAAATGTCCGTTTTCTACAAATAATAAAAGGAATGGATGCTTGCTGGGCTGTTAAGTTTCCTCTTAAAAAAAACAAGAGGTTCACTGAGCAGCAGGGAATTCGAGCCTCTTCCAAGTGGATTAGAGCTCACGGTGGGCCCCAGGGTCTAGCTGGACTCTGAAGGCCAAGGTCCAGGCCTGGGGGCTGAGCGAGCCTGGCCGAGAACCTCCCGTGTGAGGGTGTGTGTGTGTGTGTGTGTGTGTGTGCATGTGTGTGTGTAGGGGCTCTGCCTGGTGGGGACTCAGGTCTCAGGTCGGGGAGGGCTCACTCAGGGGCAAATTCGGGAGCAGCAATGGTTCAAGGCCCCGTCTGCTAGTGGGAAGAGGTGCCCTGGCCTGCTCTGCGGCTGGGCCAGGCCCACCTCTTCTGTCCTCGCACCACCTCACAGCCACAGGGAAAGGGGAGCAAAAGCAGGGAGAGTAGATGCTTCTTGCCTAATAACCTGAGTACTCTGGACCTGACGGCGTCCCATAAACAAGCCCCTCTGTGCCCCGAGGCCTCAGAGGGCTCGGCTAGTGACGCCCCTGCTGCCTCGGGGGTTTGGGCAGTGACCCCGTCTTGTCAGAGTGCCGTTTTCCAGGCTGTGTGTCGGGCGAGTTTGTGTGTGCACATGTGTGTGTGAGTATGAGTGTGTGTGAGCATATGCCTGTCTGTGAGTGTATGCATTTGAGCATGAGTGTGACCTGTGTGCGTACAGACACATATGGGCATGTACACATGTTTGATTAAGTGCATGAGCCTGTGAGCATTTGGATGTGTGTGAACCTGTGTATGTGTCTGTGTAAGTGAACACCTGAGTGTGAACATGTGAGTCCATGAGATTGTGCACACGAGTTGAGTGTGTGTGTGACCCACGTCCTCCCACCTCCCTTCCACGAGAAGAAAAAGCATTCCTGACTTGACTCGTACACATTCCTTAAAAGTCCAGATGAGGCTAGAGATCACTGCGCCTTGGCTTTGAAGCCAGAAAGCTCTGACCTTTCTGGGCAAGGAAGTGGAAAGAGGGATGCCTGGGGTTCACACTGAGATTAGCCCAGGCCTGATAGGAACAATGAGGTGGTGGCCCTTGTACATTCCTCCGGTAGCCAGGAAACTGGGGATACAGGATGCTCTCAAGAACGCTTAGTTCTCACAGGGAAATGAAACTAACAACTTCCCTGGAGTAGTTCATCGGTTTTACTGCTGTTGCATCATTGCAAAGCTGATGAGGGATTCAGGTTGTTTATTTAACAGTAAGTGTGATGACACACTAGCTAACATGCCGAAGTGCAGGACTTCCAAATTGTTCTGTGACCCCTGCCTGGAGTGTACTGGGCAAGTCCCCCCAGATGCGATGGTGCAGAATACTCAGGAGGGCAGGACCACAGAGGGGGTGTGGGAATTGGCATCTCTAATGAGAGACATTCATCCACAGAGCCTCTTGAGGGCCGGGTGCCCCATGCTTGGGGTGCAAAGCCTCCTTCCACCTTATGTCGGTCCCCATGGCAATCCCCTGCTTGAGGAGCTGCTGGGACGGTCTTGGACCAGTGCCTCAGGAAATCAGGAGAGCTGGGCGTGCTCCCACGCTGTACAGACCTCGGGCAGGTGCCGGGCCCTGAGAGGCCCCTCTTCCTTATTCTGGCCCCGGGTGGGACTCAGCCCTCTCCTCTCTCCTCTAGCAGGAGGCTGATGCATGCTGACACCAGTAGCTCCGCAGACCTTGGAATCCAGTGGCCTCAGTTCACTGCCTGGTGAGCCAGTAGCTTCACAAATATTCAAGCATCCAACGTTTGTTTTCTCTTGAAGGACAGTGGGGGTCTGCAGACTTCCGAGAGCAGACTGGCCCTAGCCTCGCAGCATGACCCTCGCTCAGACCCCGGTTAAAGCTCAGACTTGCTATCACGGCCTCTGTCACTTGAGCCTGGAGGAAAAGGAGCTGGTGAAAAGTTGCATGGATGCACCACAGGTCTGGTTGCATACCTGGCAATGCACGTGCCAATGTGCACATTTTCCTCAAGGCCATGTTGGTGGGCATTTATTTTCCGTCCTAAGTTTAGCTAGAACATTCGTACGGTCTGCTCATTTGCCAAAAGCACGTGTTCAAGACAAAAGCCCCAAGTGAACTGCTTTGTTGAAATCGTTTATTGGACCTTTTAGGTTTCCCCCATTTACACATCCAGAAAATATGTGACCTATTTTCAATCCAGAGCTCCCTCTCAGGTGATTCCTGCCATCCATCACGGGGAATTTAATCTCCTGGTAAGCATATCTGGAAACACACCTCGAAGTATTTGTTAGGAGTCAAAAATTAAAGTAAGTGCTGAATTTAAACACAGGGACACGCAAGGGCTGAGGTTTGCTGCTGAACATAGCCGATGGCATTTGCGAATGTAAAGGCATTTTCTTTTTCCTGTAAGCAGGTGATGGGGTGAAAACTTCAGACATCGGGTTTGATTAAAAAATGTTGTTCCAGAAACATTTATTCTTGGGTATGAGTGAGGGCTTAAGCATCAATTTGGGGCTATTTCCTTCTAGGAAGGTATTCTTTTGGCCCCATCCTCACTTGGAATGCTTTGGAGAAGAGTTGCTATTTGAAGAGGTGTTCACTGGATCTGTCATTTTACAGATAAGGAAACTGAAGTTCAGGGAGTGGGTTGACTTCCATACAATTGCTAGTTCATGACAGAAGTGAGACCAGACTCCAGAAATCCCACTCCAACATTGGTGGGGATTTTCTCTGCACCCCGCTATCTCCCCTGATTTATATCCTGACATAGACGCAATATTCTGCCTCTTAGTAATGGTAATTCTTCATGTCGTATCTTTATAAAAGCTCCAAATCATAATGCATGCTTCGAGGCCGTGCAAAAGTTTTGAATTTGCAATTCTAAACTTCCTTCTAACTCAAGGAAAATCAGGATTATTTTAATAAGAGGTTAGACTTTAAAATACATCTAATTTGATTGGAGGCATAGATTTCTCTGATCAACTCATAGAGAGTAGTTATTGTTACCATGCACAGACAGTTTAGTCCTGCTGTAGTTTTTGCTGTGAGAACTTAGAAAAGGGAATCTTGTTTTTTATCCATCTTAGTCAATCGATGTGGGGTTGATTTTGTGGTCTTTAAACCAATTTACGTTCAGTTATATTCACTGCAGGAAAATGCAAACAGGCTGATGGACCTTTATTTTTATTTTGTACTTTTGCTTTCCTCTATAATGCAGCAATTTAAAGAATAGAACAAATAAATGGAAGATATGGAAATTTAGCTAAAGTGTTGGCTCAAAAGAATAAAACTCTTTCATGTCTCTTCGGAGTTCTCTATTCATGTATCATGATGCCAAGTTTTGGCAAATAAGCCAAGTTTGGATTAAGTTACAGCCAAGTATGTTGCCTTTGCCCATTCAATTTATTCTTGGCAAACGTCAGAGAGCATTTATAATAAAGTCCCATTTTGAAAATTCTATTGCCCCAATGGAATTCTAATAAAACTGGGTATTTATTTAATGTCTAACTCTAGGAGTTCAAAGCACTTTACAGACATTCCTTGACTGATCTCAATGTCTCTGCAAGATTTTACAGATTGGAAACGTCAGCTGAGGCAGGGAAACTTGCATGAGATCACCCAGGAAGGCCACGGGATACTCCAAGTTAATGTCACCTCCTGACATTTAGAAGTTTCTGTTCCTCAGATGGTGATGCATTCCCAACCTCTTATCTAAATGTTGTCGAATAGACAGTATTTGTTTATTTCTCCATGGTGATCTTTAATTAAGGAAAGTAGAAACCCCACAGACACTTCTGTTTGTATGTCATAGCGTCAATTGGGCAAAGTATCTTTCAAACACTTTGATTCTTTGGCAATGGAGTTGGCATTTGGTAGCAAGAGAATAGACAGTTGGGAGGTGTCCCAACTGGACAACGAAATGGTAGTGATTATTCCCTGGTCTCCAGAGTAATTCACATTTGGATGGGGTGTGTATGGGCAGGTGGGTGGATCGCTGGTGGAGAAGCCAGCAAAGAGAGGTGTTCACATATCTCTGTGGTACCTTCACCTACCTGAAGGGCATCAACCTGAATGTTATTACCACCTAGTGCCCTGCTATCCTAGGGCACTGACTATAAGATGGTTGTTTAGCATTTTCTTGGCACATTTTATGTTTGCTGAGTTAGACTTCTGTTAAACTTTGTATTTGCCCGAGATGGAGAACGTGCCAGGTGGAGCTCGGAAGTTGAAGGTGACTAAAAGGAGGAGTCTATGGCCAAAAAGCATATAAAAAGCTGCTCAACATCACTAATCATTAGAGCAATGCAAATCAAAACCACAGTGAGGTATCACCTCACACCAGTCAGAAGGGCCATCATCAGAAAATCTACAAACAGCAAATGCTGGAGAGGGTGTGGAGGAAAGGGAGCCCTCTTACACTGTTGGCGGGAATGTAAATTGATACAGCCACTGTGGAGAACAGTATGGAGGTTCCCTAAAAAACTAAAAATAGAATTACCATATGACCCAGCAATCCCACTACTGGGCATATACCCAGAGAAAACCATAATTCAGAAAGGCACATGCACGGCAATGTTCATTGCAGCAATATTTACAATAGCCAGGTCACGGAAGCAACCTAAATGTCCATCGACAGACGAATGGATAAAGAAGATGTGGTACATATATACAATGGAATATTACTCAGCCATAAAAAAAGAACGATATTGGGTCATTTGTAGAGACGTGGATGGATCTAGAGACTGTCATACAGAGTGAAGTAAGTCAGAAAGAGAAAAACAAATATCGTATATTAACACATATATGTGGATTCTAGAAAAATGGTACAGAGGAACCGGTTTGCAAGGCAGAAATAGAGACACAGATGTAGAGAACAAATGTATGGACACCAAGGGGGGAAAGGAGCAGGGGGGTGGTGGCGTGGGATGGGCTGGGAGATTGGGATTGACTTGTATACACTAATATGTATAAAATAGATAACTAATAAGAACCTACTGTACAAAAAAAATAAATAAAATAAAATTCAAAAAAAAAAGGAAAAAAAAAAAACCCTTATATGTAAACTGAAAAAAAAAAAAAAAAGAGAAGTCAAGTTTGGAGTCCAAGCTCCGGACAGCCCTGTGTGCAGGCAGAAGGTTTTCCTGTGTTTTTATGTGCAATGAAGCAGTTATTTTGCCAAATGCGTCTCTGAAGCACCATGTGGAAAGGCCACTTCAGGGACTTTTCCTGATCACCATAGAGGTGGCGTCTCTCCACCAGCCCTAGCACAGAACTGGAGGGGGTGGGCTCTTACAGAAAAGGCTCTTGTCTCTACAACCTGCTTATCTTATAACCGACAAAGGATCCATTCTAAGGTTGTTTGTTTGGGCCAGAATTTAAGCTCATGGTACCATTTCCCATGTTCTTCCTACTCAGTCACATGGTGAATCCAATGCCGGAACATAGAGCAGCCGGGGCCACTTACGTACATTGGATCGAAGGCATCAAGGGTTTATTAAGATGCAGACTTGAGCTGGACTGAATTTGATCTGTTGGAGCCACTCAGCAGCTGTGTGACTGGGAACAAGTCACTTAGCATCTGTGTGCCTTAGTTTCCTCCTCTGTAAAAGGGGAATAGTCATAATAGTACCAGCCTCATGAAGATTAAATGGATTGATGTATATTAGACACTTAGATAGTTCTTGACACATAATTAGTGCCTTATGAATTTACTAGTTGTTATTATTATTATTCCTATGAACGTTGTGGAGTAAGATTCACTGCCCAGCTTCTCTCTTTCTCTCCTTGAAACTGATGGCAAAGATCAACTGTAAGACAAAAATAGTTGGGAGTAAATGTCATCAGCACTGAGAGTAGAGGCTGGAGGCTCCATGGACAAGAATGCTGAGGACTTCCTGCCAGAGGAGGGGGTAGAGATGAGACAAGACGGCAGAGGTCACAGAAGGCCCCTCATCTGTCTCCAGAAATCAGTGAGGGTTGTGGGGATCAGTGGGGGCTGTTTTGGGGAGACTCACTGAGCCTCGGGAGGTAGGAGTCAGGAGAGGGAGGGCCAAGGTGGAGACGCCGCTTGGCCTTCCTTTGCCCCTTCCCACGGTGACGTTCGGGGAGGCCAAACGGAAACCTGCTGATAAGGAACTTGTGTCTAAGTGGCCTCTCCTGACCTCAGCAGGATCATCGGATTTCACCAAGCATGTTTGTGACCCACAGTCTCATTCGAGGTGGCAGGATGCCCTCATCCCACTTGGCAGGAGAGGGCCAGCCAAAGCCACTCTGGGTGCTGGAGTAGTGGCCTGGTGGACACACAGCCAGACGTGAGCAACCGGGTATCGATGTGAGGGTTTTGCCAGTGAGAGAAGATGTCAAGGGCTGACCAAGGTCACACTCACAGCTGTGCCCCTGATACCCAGCACTGTCAGTGTAAATCTGCAGGGGCTCGCTCTCCAGCTGCAAGTCTGGCGGGAGAGGGAGGGGGTGACCGTGTCTGGACAGGGGGAGCCCAGAGAGCTGTTTTCAGTCAGACAACATCCTGTGACATGCCAGACCAGCACACTCACCGTGAGAAGATTCTTGGACACAGGAGAAGCAGGCAAACTCATGTTGCAATCAACAGGGAGAAAACAGATTTAAAAAAATTTACTACAGGAAATAGGAGGAACATTTAGACGTCAACTTCTTTCCCCTTTTACAGACTCTGCACAGTAAGATATGAACCAGGAGATGCTAAGACAGAAATGAAAAAGGAAATGCCCCCTTAAGAAGAAATGGTTAGAGAGAAATAAAGTGTCACAGAATTTAAAATGGGATTTGGTGATTTGGAATTAAAAAAATTGAATCAGGCAATTTTTAGCATCTCTTTTAGGATGAAGTAAAAAAAAATGGATTGAAGAGCTGAAGAATATTAGAAAAAATATAATAGCTGTGGATGAGAGGTAGTGGTGTTTCGATCAACTATGGTTTTGTTACTAAGCTTAAGCTCATACTTCTCACCGCACAACAGGCCAATAAATCAAGAGATGAGTTTTTGGGGCAAGGAGTAGTGACTTTAGTCAGAAAGGCAGCAGACTGAGATGGTGGACTGGTGTCCCAAAGAACCGTCTTCCCTGAATTAGAATTCAGGCTTCTTTTATACTAAAAGGAAAGGAGGTGTGGTTGGTGTCAGCAGCCTCTGTTCTTTCAGCTGTCCAGGTAGGTCAGGGCATGATGTTCCTGTAAACCTCTAACAGGACAAATGTTATTCTCTGTTCTGCAACTATTTTTTTTTTTTTTTTTTTTTTTTGCGGCATGCGGACCTCTCACTGCTTCGGCCTCTCCCGTTGCGGAGCACAGGCTCCAGACGCGCAGGCCCAGCGGCCATGGCTCACGGGCCCAGCCGCTCCGCGGCATGTGGGATCTTCCCGGACCGGGGCACGAACCCACGTCCCCTGCATCGGCACGCGGACTCTCAACCACTGCGCCACCAGGGAAGCCCTGTTCTGCAACTTTTTATCTCTATATGAATGGAAAAGCGTTATACCTTTAAAGGTTAGAGCCTTGAGAATCGGCTATCCTGTATATTTCAGGCTCTAGGCAGCATTCCTAACGGGAAGCCAAAGCAATAGAGTACCAAGGTTAAAGTAAAAGAAACAGACCCAATATGGAGTCAGATTTGTTCTTCCCTATTACAGTTTTGTTTCTGAAGGAAAATATCTAACACATGAAGAATGCTTTTCAAGCAGATTGTAGAAGACATCTGCCCTGGACCTTCAGGCCAAATTAAACAAGAGCAATAGCAAAGCACTCTGACTTGGCGTTAGTGAAAGAGCTTGCCAGGAATAAATAGAAGGGGGATCATTCTTTGGTTTTTAAGAGATCACTTAAGGGAAAAAAAATGAAAGTGAGGATTTGAATACTATAATTAATAGCTTAGGTTTGAGAGGTGAGAGTCCATTGGTATGCTCTCCAAAGGGACAATCCAGCATCGTCTAACCACCCCACAGGACATCTACAAAAATGGACTATATATTTAGCTATCTTTTAAAAACTCAATAAATTTTAAAGAGCGGAAATAGCACTCTCCACATTCTTTGACCACAATATGCAGTAAAACAAGCAAAATGACAAAGATATATAAATAGGAAACTGTAGCCATCAGAAAATTAAAACAAACCACGACAAAACAAAACATTTTTACGTAATGATTGGGTCAAAGATGAAATCAGAACCCCAATTATAAACTACTAAAATGTATCATGTTGTACAAAAATTCAGCCTAAGGAGGAATGCTGCATATCACAGCCTTGATTACAACAGTGAAAAAATGGAACGTCAAAATATGCAACACTGAGGAGCCAGTGAAAAACACGATGGCGTGCCCTTGCTCTGACAGTGGAGTACTGCGTGGGCGCTGAAACATCTTTATTGACATGGAAGTGTGCCCATGATATGTTTTAAAAACTGTGGTTATGTTTCATCTGTGGGTGGTGGGGTAACGCACACATATATATATATATATATATATATATTTTGCTCATGGCTATTTTCTACTTTGTCTCCATGGGCATGTATTAATTATGTATCAAAATAGGCAAACATTTATAGACAAAAGAGGGGACTAGGGTGAGGATGTGACATGTGATCACTGAGAGAAGCATCCCATGACTTCATGTGGGTACTTGTGGGTATGGAATTCACCGTGTGGGGCTTTGCCTGTGTACAATCTCCAGAGAGTTTACACTTACCACATGCTCATTTAGATACATTCTCATTAGCAACTTTGTGAATTTCCTTGGGACAGGCCCAGTTGATGATTTCCACTATTTGCATAATAACTGAAACCCACTTACTAACCGGTAATGGTTTAAAGATCCTGAAATGAGTCGGTAATGTTTAACTTTATTCCCAGAAATGCAGAGGCATGTGTCAACAAGATGAGTTTCTCTGAGCTCTGTTCTGAATGATGGCTGCAGGGTACGTACCCCAAAATACACCTTGGTCCAGAATCTAATTGACAGAGACGGTGACTGGTAGAGTAGATGATTCAGATACGTGGAGTTGGAAGCTCTCCTCCAACCGTACTATAATAATCCTTGTCTTGCCCTAGAGTATATCCAAGATGACAGCGGTGAACGCATCACTGAATTCACCCATAATACAGCATCCCCTCCCAGATAGCCCGCTTCCACTCTTCCTGGGACCCGGCACCCCGAGCCATGAATGCATGAGTGACTGTACCCGGGCTGGCCCCAACCCAGCTGGGCCAGTCAGAGGCTCTCCCCATCATTTGGACCTGGAACCCAGTGAATCTAATTAGTGTTTGGGTGAAGAAGTAACTAAATTTGGAGCTGGGAAAGCCATGAGGTCATTGGAACTGGACTGTGAAGGAGATAATTCTACAGGAATGCAGAGGACCAGTGGTCAGAGATGACGAGGGTGGACGGGGGCGGCAGGCACGGGAGGAAGTCAGTTGGGCTCCTGTCAAAGCCGCTGTGTACTTGCCGCTGAGTTCCATGAGGCAGACTCGTGCCTGCCAGCAAACCTCCATTTAGGGCATTGGGATTCTGTTACATACAACCAGGCAGTTTACAACCAAAGCCAAATATTTTGTGCTTGAAATTTAACAAGCTCAATTTCCACATTAGGAAACACAAAGCACTGTGAAACAGCCTGAACGTGGAAGTGACACTTTAACCATTTCAAGGTTTCTCCTTAAAAATATAGCAGCCTGCAAACCTGCTGGAAGATTGAAAAAAAAATTTTATAAAACAAACAACAAAAACCAATAATGGCATAAGTCTGTGGGTTTCTACCATTCAAAAATGATTTGGACTTGATCACAATTCCAGTTGTGGAAAAGTGATGTCATGAACTAGAAATATTGAACAACAACAAAACATCCAGGTAGGAAACCATAACACACATGAGGCAGCAGCTGTGAAATGATTGGCTGGTCCCGAAAAGGAGTAATAAAGTGACTGGGTCTAGCTCCTCCATCTAGCGTTGTCAGATTTAGCAAATAAACATACAGGAAACTCAGTTAAATTTGATTTTCAGATAAACATTGACCAACATTTTTAGTGTAAGTCTATCCTAAATATTGCATGAGATATACTAAAAAAAAATCTGATTAATTTCAGATCATTGATGATCTGAAATTAAAATTGAAATTAAAATTGAACTGGGTGTCCTGTATTTTATCTGGTAACCCTACCCCAATCCCAAGAAGCTTAGTTAGTCTTCAAAGGTAATAGTCATTGAATTGCCTTTGACTTTCTCTCCACTGAAGACATTCTTGACCTTCATAACTCTGTTTCACGTAATCCCTTTCGTCAAAAGGGCATCCTCAGTGATGGGCTTCGTATGGAGAGAAATGCAACGCTATTTGTGTAGAGTGACTTGGCATTGCAAAGGACTCTGGTCTGTTGAATGCAAAACACCTGCAATCCAGTTCCCAAATGTTTGGCGTCACCTGTAAATTTCCTTCGGAAGCAGCCTGTGAGGGCATCTTGGGAAGGTGGGTAAGCCAAGTGGAAATTTTGCTGAACACTCTGCCATCCCAACACCAAGTGTTTAAGAGCCTCAAATCTAAAAGCGCGTCCCCCCTCCAGGAAGGTTATTTATTGAACTTATGTATTAATAACGTGATCTAAGCCATTTTCAAATCCTCCATTGCTGTTTGGTCCCACGTGGTGGGAACCCATCACCTTAGTATCCGGCTCCTTCATGAGCCGTTTCAGGGATGGTGAGAAGACTTATCATGTATTTTCCTACTGGAGCTTTGGCCCCCAGGCCCATCATGTGCTGGAAAATCCTAGCAGTGTTAACATTTCTAAGTGGTTCTAGGATTATTTTATGCAAAGATCTTGTTTCACCTCATTTTCTTGACTGTACTCAAGCTGGCTGAAGGCATGGAGGTACCAGCTAGGACAGTCAGGAGGGACTAAAAGAACTGTATTCCTGCTGCTTGGCTGAAAGGCAGCAATAAGATCCCCATCTCTAAGCAGGGGAGTCCAGTGAAGGAGGTGCTTGGTTTAGGGGATCAGGATACATCGTGTCCCTTCTGTACCTGTGCTTCTATCTAACTGTAGGAGGGGCATAACTTCCGCCGACCTCGGGCTTGCTTACACCTGGGCTGCAGCAAAGCTGCCCATGACCCCACCCCACCCCAAACCCCACCCCCTGCCAGCACCTCATGCGGCCTCTCCTCAGGCCTTCCTCCCATCTGAGGTCACCCTTCCATCAAAGCCAAGCAAAGTAGAACTTAGTCATAAAAAGAAAATGCAAGTTCCCTTTTACTGGGACTCAGCCCGCCGCTGCCTCAGGCTGGCAGGAGGGTCTAGGAGGGGGACAGGATGGGGGTGAAGCTGGCCAGGCAGTGCTACCCATTTACAGGAGGCTCAAGCTGGATGCTCCTCCCCCAGCACCTTGTCTGTCCTGTACTTGCAATGCAGATGCTGGGCCGGGGGGTGGACGGCGTAGGACACACCACGGACCAGCATCATCAGGATGGAGCTCCATCTCCTGGCTTCTGGGCCGGGGTCACTTCCAGAGGGAGAAAACCGAGGCTCAGAGGTACAGGGAGTACAGCCCCCCACAGGCAGCCCCACTTTTCTCTTCCTTTTTCAATCAGCTCGAAGAATCACATATTCCCAGCAATCCCAGGTGTATAGAGCAGGCTGGGACTAAGAAAAAGTGGTCACTTCCACAGCGTGACACTGCTCAGAGGGTTTGGGCCCGAGGGCAGCCAGCTTTGTTCCCAGAACTCTGCTTTCCAGCTCCATGAGATTTGGGGATTTTCAGTCCAGGAATTTTATAACTACTGGGCTCATCACAGGATACCGATTAATTGGAAATTGAATTGCGTTTTTTCCATGGAGTTTGTAGCTAAGAAAATAGATATCTCTGAGCTGCAGGGCCCACGTTCCCCGAGAGCAGTTACAAGGAGGGTTCTCACTCGTGGGACACCCCCCTCTGGTCCTTCACCTGATCGTGGTGCCAACCCCATAGGCAGCATTGTTACCTCATTTCACAGGTGAGGACCGGGGTGAGGTTATCAAGGTTGTCTCTGTTGGTGAGAGGATTTGAATCCCGTCCCTGTGGCTCTCCACCCTGAGTCAGCTGTACTACCTGATGGAATTTCCAACACCATCGAGACCCCAGAAACCTGCAAATGGTGCGGTTTTGTTACCGAATGCAAGTTGTATGCCTGACGCACAGTGAGGCCAAAGAAACTGAAATGTCGGAACTTGGAGCAGACCAAGGGCCAAGCGTGGAGACGGGTGGCTTGTGCCCAAAAAACCCCGAACTCCTCAAAGGGTCTCAGCAAAGCACTTTCAAAGGCAAGTTGAGGGTGAGGCCTGATTGGTTGTTGCAGACTTCATGATGTGGGCATCCTTTGTTCTTGCAGCTGTCCACTAGGTCAGGTCATGGTGCTCCTGTAAACCTCCAACAGGACAAGTGTTATTCTCTGTTCTGCAACTTTTTATCTCTCTATGAATGGACTCTTAAAGGTCAGAGCCCTGAGAATAGGCTACCCTGTATATTTCAGGCTCTAGGCAACATTCTTTTACAAAAGGTGCAGAGCCTGACTAAGCACAGGAAAAGGAACAGATCTAATATGGAGTCAGATTTGTTCTTCCTTATTACAGTTTCCGCAAGAGGAAAGTTCTGAGAACAAGCGACTAGAAGACATCAGTGACAGAAATAACCGGGCAAAAGTGTGCTTTTGTGCTGTTCTACCTCTAAAGCTTGCAGACCCTGTTATTCGGGGTTCTCTGATTATCTGGTTTTGATTTACTAGACTAAGAATAAAGAGGGTGTGGATCCTTTTAGGAAGGGGATCTTATTCTTGTCTCTGTGGACTTGAGAAAGAAAGAAAAGTGAATGCAGAGACACCTTGATTTGCCAATTTCTGGGAAGCCAGCATCTATAAAGTAAGTTGGGCTTGCTTCACAAAGAAAACAGGGCTTCCCTGGTGGCGCAGTGGTTGAGAGTCCGCCTGCCGATGCAGGGGACACGGGTTCGTGCCCCGGTCCGGGAAGATCCCACATGCCGCGGAGCGGCTGGGCCCGTGAGCCGTGGCCGCTGAGCCTACGCGTCCGGAGCCTGTGCTCCGCAACGGGAGAGGCCACAACGGTGAGAGGCATGTGTACTGCAAAAAAAGAAAACAAAGCGACTTCGTAAATCCTGGAGCTCCAGGCTGGTGCTTGTCATTGGAGGAACCACTCTGTTCCCTATAAGCCACTTGACGAGCCAGGACGCTCTACTCAGGGAAAATCCTACCTCTCATCGCCCTGTGCGGTGTGTGAGGTTTATCACCCACCTTGGTCTTGCACAAGCGCAAGTTCAGGCGGACAAGACCAGCCGAAGGTTGGTCGTGTGTACCACGAGTGGCGGTGCTGGTATGTAACTACCAGAGTGTTTATCTTCAAAAAAAGTCTCTTTGCCACAATTAGAGACAAAATGGAGGAGCCATCGCACCGTGCACACGTGTCTGGTCTCCAGTTTCTAAACCTCTCGTCATAGTTGTGAAGCTTGTCCATTTCGAGCACCCAAGAGCCTGCCTCTCTTGGACCTTTTCTCCCCAGGAGAATAGAATGAGGATCCTCCCCTGCTGTCATTTCCCTGCTGCGGACCACGGTGGCCTGATGACTCATTCTTGTGCTCGCCGTGCTGGTGAAGGACACCTGGAACTAGGTTTCTAGCATCCAAGGCAGACAGCCTTCTGGTACCTCCATCTTATAAGAGGCACAAAAGTGTGGACTGCCCTCAGGGAAACACCACGGGCTGCCCACAAGGCTGACTTGTGGGCTGGACCCAGGCTTCTTATCTGGCTGGAATGTACCAGGACTGCCTACCATCCAGCTTCTATTACGTCAAGGCCGTGCCAGGACTGGGCCAGGCAGCCTTTCAGTATCGCCATGGAACTAGTCTTATTCATGGAATGACAGTGGGGTTCCTCTGCTCACTAGTGCTTGCTGGTATCTGCAGGTCACATACAGAAGTCCTTCTAATCCCAGAAGTTTTTTTTCCCTTTGGAGAAAGGCTCAAAATGCAAATGTCTGGATGAGGCAAAATAATGGCTGCAATACACAAACGTTATTAATCTAGTAGTGGTATTAACATCTATTAAAAATTGAATTCCTTCTACGTGTCAGACGCCATGCCAAAAACCTACAGAATTTTCTCATTTAATCCTTACAGATATCCCAAGAGACAGACACTGTGATTCTATTTGACAGAGGAGGAAGGAAAAGGTGCTCAGAGAGTTTAGACACCGTCCTATGAAGGGAAAGACCTGGGCTCCAAACACTGGCTCTGAGCTTATCCCAGACCAAGCTTCTGGACCTGGAATTCCCTGCGTGTGGATGGTCTCAGCGTCTTTCTCCTGCTTCCTGCTCTGAGCAAGCCCCAGGGCAGCGAGCATTTGCAGAGGCTTCCTGCCCATGTTCCCCAGGCCACCATCTACTCAGCTGCTCCAGCCAGAAACCTCAGACCCTACAACTCCATCTGCCCTCCCACCCCGTGCCCACTCCCAGACGGATCCGGCATCCTCCACCCTTTTGCCTTCTCCACATGCCCAGGGTGCCTGCAAGAGGCAATGTTCCCTGCCCCCGCCACGTCCTGTCTCTACAAAATAGCTAGCGTGATGCTTTACAAAAATTCCTATTTTCCTCCTCCTTAAAGCCCTCTAAAATCCCAACGTATATTTAGAATAAAATCCCAACTCCTCACCATGGCCAGTCCCTGCCCCGTCAGGCCCTGTCCCCTTTCATGAGCACCCCATCCTTTCTGTGTCTCTTTTAATCTTTAATCATGAAGGCTCTTTCCTGCCCCAGGACCTTTGCACATGTGACTGGTGCTCTGTCTGTATCATTTCCCCCCACTCTGTTAGCAGGGCTCACTCCTTATCCTTCAGTCGTCTGCATAAACATCACCCCTCAGCTGTGGCTGATCAAACGACCTCAGCTGGGCTCCCTGGCCCTCGAGTTTTCTACCATGTGGCTCCTGTCTTTCTAGCAGATTCGGTCAGTACCTCTCCAGTGAGAGTGGAAGGGCCATGAGGGCAGGGCAGACTGTTCCTGTTCACCACTGTGTCCCAGCCTGCACAGAGTCTGGCACAGAGCAGCGCCTGGTCATTACCTGTAGAATGATGGGTGTGGCAGAAGCTCACCTTTTCAGCAGGTGGGGTGAGGGCAGCGCTGTGTCCACACTCTGTGTTTGTGGCCCCTTTCCCAACACAGAGACAGTTCTCACCGCCTCACCTCCCAAATCCAGCACTGTTTCCTCTCTCAGCCCCAGTTCCTCTTTTATAATTATTTCCAAAACGTCACATAAAGTGATCGTCAGGCAGAGGCTGACACACATGGGTCCCGTGGAAGCAGTGTCCCCACTTTCACTCCATGTGTCTCTGTGTGTGTGTGTATCTGCGTGTGCGCCTGTGTGTGTGCGCACGTGCCTACCAGTCTCAGCTGCTAGCTCAAAGTGAGTGTGCCCTGTTTGGATGGTCAGACCAGAGCTTCTTGCGCTAACCCTTATATGGCCTGGGCTGGAACGCTGGGCCCCCAGAGGAGGCTGGCCTGAGCGTGGTGGGCGGACATGAACCTGCGGTGTGAGCCCCGGGCCGTCCGATGACCTTCCTGGCCCCACGGCTGCCCCTGGCCCATGCTGGCCTTCCTTAACCTGCTGTGGAAGCTCTTCCCCTCCCTCCAGACTCAGATGGGAAGCCGTTTCCAGCCAGGAAGAGGGGACAGGGGAGTCTCTGTGGTCAGTCTGGCTCTTCTGGGTGTGTGGGGCTTGTCAGCACTTGGACAGGGGTCCAGGCAACTGGGGTGAACTCACAGGAGCTGAGAGTCTCGGGGCGGTGGCCAGAACTGGAAATCAGGGCAGAGGGGGACAGGATCACGCGGAAGCCGGGTCAGAGCCAGGGCGGGTCCCACAGGGATGCTTGTGGAGAAGGAGTGGAGGGGAAAGTCAGGTTTCCGATGTGGGGTGTCTGGGCTAAAAGGCAGAGAGCACAGAGGACTCAGATTGAAGATTCTGGAACAGAGTGCAGGGAGTCAAGGGTCTGGGTCCCGGTATCCCTTGCCTGGGCAGCAGGTCTCGAGCAGGGATGGCCCTGGAGGTTCCAGCCTGCGCCGGGGCAGAGATGACATTCTGCCGGTCACTACATACCTGGGAAGTTTAGTGAAACAAAAACACGGATCTTGCCCTGGAACGTGACACCTCTCTTTGGGGCGTTGTGTCAGCAAAGCATCCGTCTGCACATTGCGTGTGGGTAAATATGCAAAGGGGACTGGTGATTTTTTGTTTCTTTCTTGTTGTCGATCTCGTGGTATCAGCACTGTGGGTTTATCGGGGACCCCGGGCCCTCCCTCTCCTCTTAGCTCCCCCTCTGCAGGCCGATATCTGACCGGATATCTGACCGCTGCTGCCGGCTGCGGCCTGCCCCCTCCTTATTTGGCCTGTTGTCCAGAACACGAGGCCCAGGGGTTGCGGGTGTGTCCCCCGTCCCTGTCGCCAGGGCCAGAAGGCTTAATTTTGCCCTGTCATGGGCACCAGGGAAGCCATCCACGGAGATGAAGCCGCTGGTGGTTCCTTTTGCAAAACGATCAATAAACCTCTAATTTGTCCTGAGATTTTGATTTTCATTCTTCTCGGGTTTTTCAAGGAGTCAGAGCTGTAATTCGGTTTCTTACAGAGACGACCACAGAAAATGCGTTCACGCTTTCTCTCCTGTTCCTTCTTCTGTAAAAACAATCACAAGGTCCCCACCTATTTCCAGAGAGTTCCTGAACACCGTGGGAATAGGGTGATGTTTGGGGAAGTGTTCTGGTTTCCAGGGCGATGTCTGGGAGGGGAGAGGCTGTGAAATGTGACTGGAGCTGGGGGTGGGGGGTGTGGGGGGGTGGCGGGCCGGGGGAGGGGGCTGTAGGAAGGACTACACTGCAGGAGGAAGCAGCCACACCTGATAAGAGCCTTTGTCGCGTTTCTCCTGATGCCACAAGGTGCGTCTCTTGGGTCCGCACAGCCATTCGGCACTGCAGCTTCCCCTCCCCCTGCATGACAGGGCCCCAGGAGGCTCAGGAGACCTGGGGGCGGACACCAGGCCGGGAGAAGCTCCCTGCCCTGCCCCAGGACCTCTGGTGCTAGGGATGCTCCTCTAGGGGGTCCGTGGGGTCTACGGGATGAAGCCAGGTCGTGTTCCCGAGTGGAGAGGGCCCAGGAATGCTGATTTGGGGTCCAACCATTTTGAACTGGTTTGAATTCAAAGGAATGCATTTCCAAAAATGTGACAGGCATTCTTGTTCTAAAAATAAACACGAGGAAACCAAGTAGCTCGGGACCACCCGGTAGACAAGCTCAGCTGACAATAGACACTCGGTTCACTTCCTGATTGGTGCCTCCAATTCTGGGACTGGGGTGGGGGACATTACTTAGAATATTCTACCAAGTAAACTTATTCATCACAAGCCAAAAACAATCGTGTGGCCCCTTTACCATCACACGTGTCAGGTGTAATGCGACTAGCTGTGTGCTTGGCCACCTCTGCTGGTCACCTGTCACCTGCCTCTTGGAGGTGACATCCCTCAGGTTCCACTCCCCGCTCCCCAGCTGTCGGGGTCACTGTTAACCTGGATCTTGGGTGCTTAGTGTGGAATCTTGAGACCTTGGTGTAGCATCTCGCTGCTTTGGTCAAAACTTCTAATTTAATCTGTTCACACCTGAACCATAAACAATACCTAGGAGTTAAAGGAAGGTTTAGGAAAGGTCCTTGAATCGGGGGATTTGGGGGCAAGCGCTGCTTCCACCGCTGAGTTTGAGCTGGTCCCATCCCATGTCTCCTCGTGTGTCAAATGTCAGGCTGGAGTAAGTCATTTCTGAGACGGGTTCAGCTGCAAAATGATCTTAGCATCTGTGATCTCGCGCTAACAAGTAGGCTGGTAAGAAGTGGAGGACGTGCCCGCCGGCGAGGAGCGCGTGGTATCATGGGAAGCGAATACCCTCCACCTCTCTGAAAGCAAGGAGGTCTCCAGGGTTAGGGGAGGGTCTGACCATGCATTCAGCCCTGGAGGGGAAGCCGAATGATACTTCCGGAGGTACTCACAAGGTGGTTAATTACCTGCGGTTTTTTTTTTTAGGCAAACATTTATTGAAGGCTGTTGCAAGTGAAATGAGACTTCAGTTCAAGACCGTGAAACTCACAAACACTGGGGCTGGCTCTTGCGGGTGAGCGCGCGGTGCCTCGGAGCCCAGAGCCCTGGCCAGTGAGAATCCTGCTGTGTGTCATGTCACCGGCTCAGGAGAGACCAGCAACTCACACGTTCACCACCACCAGTGGGCGTTCAGTGGACGGTGCTCTCCCCAGGCCACACTCCTCACTTTCCCCAGTGGCTCTCTGTCCTGGGCTCCTGCGGCTACCACCTCACGTCTGCTGTGCACTTTCTGTCTTCAGATGGGAAGACAGTGGACCTTATGGGTCGGGGAGCTGGGCTTCTCTCTAAATCGAGTTTTGCACGCTGCTTTGGCCTGCCCCTTATGGGTAGATATTATCGTCGGCTCTTAGGGGACCATTTGTTTTCCTTTTTTGTTTTTGTTTTCGTTTTTGTTTCGCGCTACGTGGGCCTCTCACTGCTGTGGCCTCTCCCGTTGCGGAGCACAGGCTCCGGACGCGCAGGCTCAGCGGCCATGGCTCACGGGCCCAGCCGCTCCGCGGCATGTGGTATCCTCCTGTACCGGGGCACGAACCCGCGTCCCCTGCATCGGCAGGGGGACTCCCAACCACTGCGCCACCAGGGAAGCCCTGTTTGACTTTTTAAATTTCAAGTTTCAAGGGAATGTTTTGCCTCCTTAATTGGCTCTGTGGTTGGAAAAGAGGTTCCTTACACTTCCCTTCAAATTTTGAATCCACTCATCTATGAACTCTTATATAGGAATTTCGTCTGCGTTGTAGAATAGAGTTGAAGATAGACACCACATTCAGATGTAGGGAATCTCTATATTTTGAGCTTTGGACGTGGCATAAAGGCAACTCACGGATTCCATTTGGTCAGACTGCACGCTTGCCCCAACAACATTCCCTTCTTCAGCATCTCTTCAGCCCTGCGGCTGAAGCATCGCGCTGTTGGACTCACTTAGCAGGGGAAGACTTCTCCGTTGTTAAGGGCTGGGTTTCAGAATGCCTTGCATGTCTGCATTCCACACGGGCAGAGGGATCCCTGCAGAACTTGTCAGTCATGACAGTGATTGAAAAAGAGGAATGTTTTCTCTTGGATTTGAGCCAAGACACAGGAATCCAGCCGTGCCAACTGCATTCATAGGCCATCTTCTGTGGGACGGGTCCCCTCCCCCCTGACCGTGTACTCCCCAATCTCTGCATTCACTTAGAATCCTGGAACGCCAGCTGAAAGGGACCTCAGAAACATCTAGTCCTATAGCCTGTGTTTCCAGATGAGGAAGATGAGGCCCGGGAAAGGCAGAAAGAGCACAGCAGGCAGTGAAACCCTGCACTGGGGTGGGTTTCTGTTTTTGACATTGCCCTGGTTCCCACAACCTGTGGAATTATTATTTGCCATTTATAGATAAACCACAGCAACAAAAATGTCAGGGAGCTGGAGTGACTTGCCCAAGTTGAAAGGTAGATATTCTTGGTGTAGGATTCAAAGGAGGTCCCTCCAGTGCGTGCATGCATTCAATCACTCATTCATTCATTCAGGTATTCCCTGAGCTCCTTCTCAGGGACAGTGAAACAGACTGTGAGGAAACCTGGGAAATCCCTTCTCTCGAGGACACAGACGGCTGGCCGCTCTTCTGTTCTGAACCCCCCCCCCAATGTCAAGGTTTCCTGCAGTTGTGAACTACATTTGTGTTTTTCTTTCTTGCTTTACACAGTCATCTTCTCTGAGGAACCAGCTCTCAGCCCAGCACAGAACGATGCCCAAAGCCCCATCTTCTTGTACGTTTACCTGATGCTGGAGGGGACCCCCAGCATGTTGAAACTGAACTTGTTGGCGCCTCACCTTTCACACACAGAAAGCATCTGGCCCAGAGTGGAGCATTTAGCAGCACTCTCCTTGTTCCCATCTCCCCATCTCTGGTCCTGTGCTCACCAGGGACAATGGCATCGCCACGCACCTGCCTCCCTCACCTGAGGTCGGGCTCTGCATCCATATTCATTGGTCTCTACTGTTGATCCCATTGATGCCAGCTCAGAAACGTCCCCTGCCCCAGCCTGTGGTCCCCACTCCTGGGACCACTGCCCAGCCCTTGCCTCAGGGCTTCTTGGTGGCGAGTGGGCCCATCAGCCCTGTGTGGGGAGGAGGATCCAGCCCACCTGGACACCTAAGGGATGTCACCAGCCAGGTGAGGCTGCAAGGCAGAGAGGACCTTTCTTCCTGCGCTCATCCTGGCCCTGTAGAAAAAGAAGCGTTTCCTCTTTTATTGTATTTGTTCACAGGGGAGATCTGAAGACTTGAAGTTTTCCCTCCTCCATCCCCAAAGCCTGCCCTTCTGAGCCTTGGCATGCACCTGCTTGAATCAGGTGGACATGGGGCTTCTGCAGCAGCCTCCTGAGTGAGCCGTGGGCCCAGATGACCCACCGGGCTGGAGATGGGGAGTCCTCACTGGAAGGTGAGCAGTGATGACTGTGGCCAGACCATTGCTGGACGGCCTCTGCCCTGCACACTGGACGGTCCCTCCAGCGGCCTGAATCCCACCGCTGGGCAGGTGGCGGAGGGACTGGAGGCATAGGAGATGCTGGATAACAATCTCCTGAAGGTGTCAAGTTGCCAGGCAGGGAAGAGGTTGAGAGGGAAACTTGCTGGACAGGAAGGCAGGGCTGTGGGAGAGGTAGACGCTGTCACCTCGCATGGACCGGCCGTCCCGTCGGGGCTCTGAGGGTGGCGTTCGGGTGGGCCTGCCGCACGGGTGAACCGGGATGGGCAGTTACTTCTCGCCTATGGGAACCTTTGATTCCCCTCCCCCCCGACACCTGACATTCCGGGGTCTGGAGCAGCAGGTGGTTCAGTGCCCCCAGGGTGCACCCACCACCAGCCCGGTGCTGCGCCAGGGCCCCTCCGGTGAGGTTTTTAGGTCAAGGAAGGCAGTTAATTTGGAAAAGGGCTGAGAAAAGAAGATCTCATCCTCTTGACGTGAGATTCACGATCAAGGTAAGGAAAGAGAAAAGGGACGCTCCTAAGAGCGAAAAGCATCTTGGGGGAGCATCTCTTTGGGAGGGCCCTGAGGGATCCAGTTCCCCTGCACAGGAGCCCCGCAAAGTGCCTGGAGTCCAGAGGGCTCTGAAGACCCAGAACTGCAGGGGCCGCTGAGAGGCCTGGGGAGCAGGGGTCCGCTCCCTGCCGCTCCGCAGCCTCTGACCCCAGCCTTCCTCTGAGTCTCCTCCACCCGGACATCCGGGCACCGTCCCCCTGCCCCTCAGGCGGAGCAGAGAGCCTACTGGTACCCAGACCCCACACACCATTGCAGTCAGATCTGGGCACTTAATTCTCTGCATCGTTCACCTGGGCAAACAGCACGGCCAGTGCGAGGAAAGCATGAGGTGGAGGTGCGGTTACACCTTGCGGAGCTTGGGTACAATTGGGTCGGTGTCCTCCCTCCCCCAGCCCCTCCCCACGCCCGGCCCCTGTGCCGCGTGGCTCCAGTTTCATGGCCTTGATGCCTCTTCTCAACCTCTAAACCAGGGGTCCTCAAACTATGGCCCTCAGGCCAAATCTTGCCCTGGCCTCTTTTGGTTAATAAAGTTTTATTGGGTCACAGCCATGTCCGCTGTGCACGCTTCTGCATCGTCTCTACGTCTGCTTCCACGCCACACAGCAGAGTTGAGTAGTTGCGACAGAGACGGATGCCCACAAAGCCTAAAATATGTACCATATGGCCCTTCACAGAAGAAGTTTGCTGGTCCCTGCTCTATACTCATAGCATCTGGGATGCCTCCAGATTTGTCATCTTGGCTTTTCTTTCTTCCTTTCTTCCTTCCTTCCTTCTTCTCTCTTGGTGGGTGATCTCTTTAACATTATGACACCTTTTTTTTTTTTTTTTACCATGTTAATTGCCCCCAAATCTAAACTCTAGTCTTCCTCTCAAAGCCCAGACTTACCTTTACAAGAACTCATTGACTACATTCAACATGTCTAAACTCAAACCCTTTGTCATTTTCCCTGTGTCTCCTCGTCTGGATTGCCCTATTTTGGATAACAGCAGATCCCGTTCCCAGAGCTCAAACACTGTAGTCAGTCGTCTTTGCTGAGTCCCTTATACTCTCCTGCGTTTTCTGTCTAATCTGATAAAGTCCTTGTCACTGTCCGTTCCTGCAGGAGAGGAGATATGTCCTCCTCACAGGGTTGGGAAGTGGAGAGAGAATGGTTTAATTCTTGTAAAATACTCAGCACTAGGTGGGCACAGAGAAAGGATTCTGTTATCCTTCTGGATGGATGGGTGGACGGGTGGGTGGACGGGTGGATGGGGCGTGTACACCAGCTACGTGAGGTTTGCTATGGGTGGGGATGTCATGAGAACTCTGCTTTGGGAACTCATTGGGGCAGCAGAGTATATAATAGTGCAGAGAGAGACAGGAGGTTGGCAGGAGGATTGGAAAAGTATTTCCGTATCCCAGATTAATAACATCCTATCTACTAACCCAGGATGGCAAACGTGTGAATGGAAACAAGAAAAATGAGCCAGGAAGATATCTGGAGCCGCGGGCAGTGACCAATGCTTTATCAGGCAGAGTAGAAAAACAAAGCAGGGAGTGAATGAGCAACTCAGCAAAGGTGACCCCAGGGTTTCAGCTCTGGAACTGGAGCTGCCATTCACCGGAAGAGGGTAATCCAGAAGAGAAGTAGGTTTGGGGAAAATGATAGGGTTTGAGTTCAGGCATGCCGAGTTTAGTAAACACATTCTTATAAAAGTATCACGTGTTCTACAAAGTGATTTAAGGCAGTTTACAAAACTACAGGCCGTGCAAGCAAAGGAGGTTAGGAAACTGGGTTATTGGGAAACAAGATGAAACTTGTGAGGTTTCTGGAAGTCAGCCTAGGAGCCTCTCCTAGCTTTTCAACAGTCAGAACAAAGGGGAGACCCATCCACCCCACGGGGCTTGCAGGGGCGGGAAGGAATGCGTTCATGCTTGGAGCAGCCCTGGGAGGGCAGAGAAGACCCCTAAATGCTCACTCTTCCTTTACTATTAAATTCTCTTTATTTATTTATTATTATTATTATTATTTTGCGGTACGCGGGCCTCTCACTGCTGCGGCCTCTCCCGTTGCGGAGCACAGGCTCCAGACGCGCAGGCTCAGCGGCCATGGCTCATGGGCCCAGCCGCTCCGCGGCGTGTGGGATCTTCCCGGACCGGGTCACGAACCCGTGTCCCCTGCATTGGCAGGCGGACTCTCAACCACTGCGCCACCAGGGAAGCCCTATTTTTTTTTTTTATACATGCATTATCCACCTGATAGAGGGTTAAGCTTCTTGAGGGAAGGGGCTGTGTCTCATTGCCAGTGTCTCCCTCTCTCTCTCTCTCTCTGTTTCCTCCCCCCACCTCCCACCAGGTCTAGCACACACTGTCACAATTCACTGAATGGAGTAGTTGAGGCTGGAGGATAATTGAAAAAATGACCTGTAACCTCTTAGGCTGGATCCTTCCTGCACATGTGCTTCTGGCACGAAAGGGAAGTCCCTGATGTGATGAGAACCCAGCAACAGTTCGGCTCCGGGACTAGCCCCCCTCCATTCATCTCCACCACGCCCCCCTCCCCAGTGCACATGTGCAAACCTCGGCACATTGCTGGAAACAGAAATGAATGGGTGTTCTGGGGGCAGAGCGAAGATTTATAAAGCCTGTTGAAGGTTTTATGTAGTGTGCAATCATTTCTCATTTTATTTACTCGGGCTTTTCCTTAGCAGTGAGCACCCAAAGCCATGCTTAATTTAATAATGTATTTGCTTATCATATACTGTGAATTTCAATCCTAAAATCTAGAATTGGTACTGGAAGTTGGCAGAGGTAAACACATCCTGTGTCATCCCTTCAGAACCGGCAATTCTGGACGTCAAATAGTGGATGTGACATGAATTTTTAAATTATTACTCTTGCTATCCGCGTGGGCATTTTATAATTGAAGATTAGTAAATTTTTTATTTAAAAAGATTTTTAGGTCTTTATACGTGCATCTAGTTCTATTTTTAGGTTACTTGAAGGTTGATTTTTGAATAGTAAGTACCTGCAATAATTACTTATACTTTTCCAAAATTTTTTGAGAGGGGCACAACTTTTGCTGGGGGTTCAGGGGAACTGTATTTAACCAGGTTTCTGTTTGTAGATGGAAAGATTCATCCGCCACCCCAGGAATGAGGCCTGGGTATTATTACTTGTCCTGCAATGTCCAATTTGGCCTTTGATCTTTGGGGCCACTGTTAATTTTATGGTTTACACAATTCAAAGTGTCAGACAACTGTGCAGTGCTTGCTCAGGAAAGAAAACCAGAGCAGAACTGCCTCTGCTGCCCAGCTGCCCTCCTTAACAAGCCTCTCTAGGGATACAAATATTTGCACAGCAAATTGCACAGCAAATTCTAAGGCTATGTAAGCAACTGCAATTCTCCTTCGGGGTGCCCGAGACACTCAGGCATCCTGGCTACCTGCCTGGAAAGGTAGAGGTGGACGATCCATCCTCTTTGACTGGCCTTGAGGTGCTCTGTACACACCAGAACAAAAGGACAAAAATATTCTGCTCTCTGTGAGAAGCACGTAGATCAGTGTTCTTCCCGGGATAACTGGTAGAAAATCTCTAGGGTGATTTGTTGCAGATATATTCCTTGTGTTGTGTGTGTGTGTTAAATGCACCACTTCTGCTTTAACCCAAGTTTATTGTGTGTTTAATCTTAAGGATGGGTCCCTAGAGTCTCAACATCCAGGAGGGCACCCACAAGTCCACTAAGGGTTGCTGTTATCATTGTCCTTGTTATTATCATTAAAAATTTTTCTTTTTACATTCTCTTCCATTATAGGTTTTTACAAAGTCCCTGTCTCTTGTGCAGTGTCACGGTGTGGCTGTGACTATCCCCAGCAACAGACAGTGGATTCCCCGCCCAGTCTAGGCTGCCCTGCCCTTCAATTTGAAAACGACTCTCGCACAGAAGTGGACTGATTGTACTACCCCTTGTCTCTAGCGGTGGTGGTGCCCCACTGGCTTGTGTCCGGATCATTACGGAAAACTGGCTACTCTGGGCGGGCCCAGGGATGGACTGGGGAGCCTGACAGGAGTCCTACAGACAAATAGAGGGCAGCCTCCACCTAGGCGGTACTTGGACATCTGTCCTCGGGGTAACTCCTGCTGGGAGATCGGTGTGTGATTTGGATAGAAAAACATGTGAGTTGTCAGCAGCGTATAAATTTCCATGCCTTTGATGGGATCATGAATGATTTTGTGGCTGAAGTCTCATGATCTGTGCAGCCAGCAGGCTATGGACCATGGAATTTTACAGTCCCGGGGGAAGGGCATCTTTTAAATTTAATTTTATCTTATTTTAAATTTTATTGAAATATAGTTGATTTACAATGTTGTGTTAGTTTCAGGTATACAGCAAAGTGATTCAGTTATATATATATGTGTGTATATATATATATATAGACACACACACACATATATATATTCTTTTTTAGATTCTTTTGCATTATAGGTTATTACAAGATATTGAGTATAGTCCCCTGTGCTATGCTGTTGGTTGTCTATTTTATATACAGTGGTGTGTATCTGTTAATCCCATACTCCTAATTTATCCCTCCCCCTCCCCCTTCCCCTTTGGTAACTGTAAGTTTGTTTTCTATGTCTGTGAGTCTATTTCTGTCTTGTAAATAAGTTCATCTGCATCATTTTATTTAGATTCCACATATAAGCAATATGGGAGGGGCATCTTTTAAAACCACAGAGCTGGGGACCACGTGCACTTTTCAGGCCAACAAGTGTTCCCGTTGCTGGAATGTAACTCATGAGTGCTTGGGTTCAAGTTCCAGGCACAGAGGAACTTGGAAAGCTCTAGGGAGGGGCTTGGTTGACTGAGGTGAGAGGTAGGCTGGAGCCTCAGAGCGCAGAGGAGGGGAGGGCATGCAAGGACAGAGTAAAAATGCAGGCATCAAGGCCCGGGACCCTCTCCAGGGGGTTGTCACAGTGCTGGGCTCATGCAGGGATGGGTGGTCCATGGTAGAGCATCTGTTGAGAGCTTCAAGGCCAGAAGAGATTCAGACACACACTCAGGCTACAGGGACCCAGGCTCCAGGAAGACAGAACCACTGGTAACTGAGACTGTGGCCCAGGCCATAGACTTGAACTCTGAGGGCTACTTCTCTGTTCTCTTTCTTAATAGCAAGGGGTTTGGTTGTTCTTTGGATCTACTTTAATAATCTAGACTACAAGTCATCTTCCTCTGGAACTCCATGAATGATCCAAACCGTTCCATGCTGTTTCTGTTAGGATATCAATCTTTGGAGCATGGATAATAGAATACGGTTTGAGTTATCTGGGATTTTTTAAGCACTTATTGGCTTTTTGGCTAATATCAGATATGTATTTCTTACTTGAAGCTGATAGGAGCCTGGCTTTATGTGGACATTTTTAACTGACATTTCACTGGACACCTTCAGTTGTCAAAATGAAACAGAATTAACCTTTCTGTCCTATTCGCACATTGTAATTACTACCACATTCCAATATTTATGTACACTGCTGGGTTACCATTTCCAGAAGGTCTGAATCCGAAGAAAAAAATACATTTTGCTTCAGGTCTGTCAACTGGCCAGTAGTTTCCTATTATGCATCGTAATGACATGTACCATCATTAAAGCAAACCTGACCTTTTAAAGGAAAGCCCAATCAAATGTCATATCCAGTATGCCAACATGGCCTTGTAAAAACGCATTCTCACGGTGAAAGCAATCTTGAGAGAAGCCATTTCCCAAGGAAAGCCAACTCAGGATCCCGTGAAACCTTGATGGGTTTTAGTTTCCTCTATCAGATTACACCCTGCGTTTCCGAGGGGATTACAGATTACAAACCAAAGGGAAGGCCTTTCCTTAGTTGGAAGAAAAACAAATAAAATATGCAAGATGTTTATATTTCCAATAGCTCGTGTATGTATACACATACACACATCCCCACACACCCCCAAGAATGTAAACTTTTAATGAGTGCCTGCAGCCCTCTCTGTTTTCTGTGCACCAGCCTTCAGCATAAAAATCCGGTTGCATCTGGAGCAGTTCGGCGATGCAGGAGCACAAAAGCCCCTGAAGTCTCTCTGCTTCCTCGAAGCCTGTCCCAGCTCCCTGGGAGTGACCGGGACCTCTTTCCATGCCTGGCCACCCACCCTGCTTAAGAGTCCTCTTCCTCACTTACCTACCCCAGAAATGCATGTACCTCCCGGTGGTTATACCACGTGAATGCAGGTTTGCCTAGGAAAACAGAAGAAGGAGATGCTTTCCAAAGCGGTGGCCTCAATGGTCCTCAAAAGACAATGACGCTAATGGACATTTGCATTACACGCTCAGCTTCACAGAGTGACCTCAGGTCCACTGTTGTCTTCCAGCCCGTCCTGCAGCCTGAGCTCTTAAGGATAATGAGACTAGTCCTCAGAGTTGGATACAAAGGGAAATGCGACCTCAACCTGGGGACCCCGGCAGATGGGAACCAAGGACCTGTTTCCTAATGGATTTGAGAGCTGCCGCTCATCTACCCCCAGCCCGCCGTCTTCCTCAGGGATTCTGGACCACGTGGCACTACTGCTCCCGCCCCCATCTTCTGTAGGGCTGACCCTCCTTCCTGCCCCGCACCTCTCTGGTTATTCTGTTCTGCTGATGCCCTGGTTAATGTGAACCTATTTCCTGATTCCCCAGTCAAAACTATCTCACCCAGATGCGGGCTGCCATCTACACCCCCCTCCCTCTCTGCACAACCAGCCCCTCCCAGCAGAACTCCCCGACTCTGCACCACCCCACACCACGTACTCAATTTTGAGTCACAAGGACATCGATGACTTGAGTGCACTTAAATGTTAGGTACCCATCTCCCCACGCTAGACTGTGAACATCTTGAGGGCATATAATTTTCTAATATTTTGTATCTTGCCTAGAGAGCGTGCGATTATAATATTTGCTTGATCGTTATTTGTTGAACAAATGAAGGCGGGTATCAGGCATGCGTGAATGTATGAATCTTGTTCCCAACTCTTAAAAACGTGGGGCAATTTCCATCTCATCAGTTGTAGGTGTAGCAACACTCAGACTGTAAGATTCTTCTGACGATGAAATGAAATCACAGGGGCATGATCTTGCATATTAAGTGCTCAGAAAATATCAATCCCTTCTCCCTGCTTTCTTCAGCATCGCGGTGTCTTTATACACAGTGTTTCACTATCAACTGCAGGTGAGTCTGTATCTTACCTGCAGGAGACGTATTACGTCCTCTGTGTCTTGGTGTCTTGGTGTCTTCATCCTCCCCAGCAAGGACTTCAAGCATAATTTCAGGTGCATGCGGAAGAGGGTGGTTTTCCTGAGCCCGTTTCGCCTCTTTCCTCGAGGGCAGTGGGGGTGGGAGGAAGGTGCCACCTTGTCACTCCTGAGCCACATCTTCCAAGGTTCCACACCGGGACCTGGACCGTGACATGTCTCTGTCCAGCTGCCCAGGGTCTGAGTCTCATCACCAGGTCTGATTCTCCCACTCCATGGGCTGGGCCGTGGCCATGACCGTGGCCAGGAGCCATGGAGGTGAGGTCCAGTAGATCATCGTCATCCCCCAGAGGCTGGCAGCTGAGGACTTGAGCCTCCACAAGGGAGGAAAGCACGCAGAACACCCTGCATGTTGACCGGCCAGACACAGCATCGGTCTGTGGGAATGAGAGCCATCGCGTGCCTGGGAATGGGCTGGGATGCCATAGGGACCCGCCAGGTGCGGAACAGCAGGTTAGAGGGAGCAGGTATGTCTTCAGCTGTGGTAAAGAATAATGTTTATATCCCAACTCAGTACACACACACACACACACACACACACACACACACACACAGCACACACACCTGAAACAAATGTCTTATGAAAAAGCATATAAGATGCATTCTGCTATTTTCGATTCTTTTTTATTCCCTCCAGGCTAGTCAAGACTGTTTCAGTTTTTTAGATGTTGGCCCAGGGTCTCTCCATTGATTTCACATCAATTTACATTAGTGGGTTGAGACCTTCATTTGCAAGACAATGTCTTGGGCAATTACCTCCAGGACCAGAGAGAGACTTCAGCCCAGCTTGGTGGGCGTGAAGTGAGGGTACACAGGTGGTTGGGCTCATGCCACAGTGGCCACAGCGGGGCTGGGACTAGACTGAGGCAAGATAGGTGCCCAGTGGAAAGGCACAGCATCTAAAGAGGCACCCGCTCTCCATGCCTGCGGGTAGCTCTTTAAATTCTGTGCCCCAGGCACCTGACTCAGCTCACCTAGCCCAGCCCTGGTCCCTACGTAGCATTTCACAGGTGAGAACTCTGTCACTAAGGGGACAGAAACTGTCGCGGAGGCCACAGTGGCTGAGGTAGGATTCCAGCCCGGACCTGGCTGACCTGAGCCAGAGCCGCCTCCCCGGTGTGGCGGGTCCTCTTCCTAGCCCTGTGGGGAAGGTGCAGGCCCAGCCACATCAATGGGACAGTCAGCCTGTGTGGAGACTCGACTTATGTGCAACCGAATGGGACGGCGTCCGAACAACGCAGTGGTGTGAAATCGAGAATCCTGGGGAACGAATTAAGTTTCTGAGCACGGGATTGCATGTCTTGGGTTGATGGTTTCTTAAACCACACAGCCTATTCCACAGCCTTCGGCTGGGCTGGCTTAGGCCTTCCTGCTTATTACTGGGTCCTTTCCCAGCCACCAGGACCTGGGGCAGGTGTGCAGAGGAGGAGAGCATCTGTGGGAGGGATGCAGCCAATGCCCACAGAGGAAGCTCGCCAGTGACACGGCACCTGCACCCCAGGCTCAGCTGTTTCCCAGTTTAGCACGTCTCAGAGGAGAAGCCACAGGCGGCATGGGAGGACCACTGAGCCTGCCCGCCCCTGTGGGTATTTCTCTATCAGGTACCCCTCTCCCCCCAGATCTCCCCTCCTGTCTCAGTCCCTCCTCCTTCACCGGCTCCTTTTATCCTGCTGCAGACGGGCCAGATTCCATCTCAGTGAAGCTTCCCTTCCCACCTGTCAACGATTCCCCACCAGCTGGGATGATGTGGTCCTTCTTGAGTCAAAGTGGAGCCTGTCTGCCTAGGCTGGATTGTAGCCAGTTGTGGCTAAAAGAGACTGAACTTGCATCTGACCCATGGGCTGCTGGACTTTGATGAGCTCCCATAGGAATCATGACGTAATCATGAAGTCAAGACATAGTTCTCATCCAGTCCATCATCCCCTCTGTGCAAGGACCGGGGGCTCTAAGACACATGGACACCTTCTACAATTCCCAGCCTAGCCTGGTGTTACAGGGAAAGCAGGCTTGCAACAAATATTTGTTGAATTGATAAACAGCCCACATAAGGACCAGCCCATTAAGAAAGTCCAGGCAGTAACTGAGAACGTTGGTACAGAGGAGTCTGCAGACAAGCCAACCGTAAGCTTCAGGTCAAGAGGAGAGGGTCTGTTTGCTTCTGCTTAGCCGTCGAGTTTCAGAGAGGACAGAGCCTTGATTCAACTCCTGGTTAATTGCTGAAACCTTAGTTTCCTCATCTGTGAGATGGGGACAATACAGCATTGGCCTCCGAGGTGAGTTTTGAGGATTTAATGAGGCGGTGAGCGCAAGAGCCATTCGTAATGGTGAATGTCAGCAGCTAGTCCTGAAACTTGGGCTTAGCCGTGCCCTTGGCAGAAGGCAGCCATCCCCGCCACAGCCCTTTACAGGACCCAGGAGCAGAGCAGTCCAGGGGTCCCCGTGGGTGACCCCCCCTTCCCTGGAGGTTGGCTCTTGGAGACCTTGCAGTGGGCTGTGGACCAGTTCCTTCTCTGCCCTGGCAGCCTATTCTGAAGTCTGCCAGTGGCTGTCGCTGGACTTTAACAGCCTGGAGGTCTAGGCAGGGGTTCTAACACCAGAATTTTTAACCCTTTACAGTCCAAGGTAGTCTTCAAAGGCTGGGAAGATGTGCTTCTTCATATAATTTCTGTCAAGGGAGCCATAAGTGAAAATCAGACAAATTTTCTCTTTCTGTCTTTTATTAAAATTTATTTTATTTAGGTGTCTGTGGTCTCCCGTGCGGGACGGAGGGGCCGGCCGGAGCTGGAGCTTTCTCAGTACTAGACCTGGACTCCGACCCGGCGCCAGAATACAGTCGCTTTGAATCGAAGATACATGACTTGCGAGAACAAATGATGAACAGCAGTGTGAGCTCTGGGTCTGGGTCCCTGTGAATGAGTGAGAAGAGGTCCTTGTATGTCAGGGCCTTGTTTGATTATGACCGGACTCGGGACAGCTGCCTGCCGAGCTAAGGCCTCAGCTTCTCCTATGGTGACATTCTACATGTCATTAACACCTCTGATGAGTGGTGGCAGGCGAGACTGGTGACCCCCCCATGGAGAAAGTGAGCAAACTGGTGTGATTCCCAGTAAGAAGGAGGGTGGAAAAGAAAGAAAGTGCTCCATTGAAAACCGCGAAGTTTCATGCCAGGACGGGGATGATTGAGTCTAAAAGGTCGATCAAAACGAAACGTAAAAGGAGTTTCTGCCTCTCTCGAAAGTTTCCATTTTACAAGAGCAAAGGAAACATGGCCCAGGAGAGCAGCGTACAGGAACAGGGAGTGACATCCAACACCAGTGACGGCGAAAGAGGTTCCAAAGGACAAGAGGACGCTATTTTGTCATATGAGCCAGTGACACGGCAAGAAGTTCACTATGCAAGGCCTGTCATCATCCTGGGCCCAATGAAGGACGGAGTCAACGTTGACCTGATTTCGGAGTTCCTGCATAAATTTGGATCCTGTGTACCACATACTACCTGGCCTCGGCGTGATGATGAAGTGGATGGGCAAGACTACTGCTTTGTGGTCTCCCGAGAACAGATGGAGAAGGATATTCAGGACAACAAGTTCATCGAGGCAGGCCAATTCAACGATAATCTCTATGGGACCAGCCTCCAGTCAGTGAAGGGAGTTGGGGAGAGGGGCAATCACTGCATGTTAGATGTTTCTGGCAATGCTATCAAGAGGCTGCAGCAGTTACAACTTTATCGCATTGCCATTTTCTTCAAGCCCAAGTCCATTGAAGCGCTTATGGAAATGAACCAACGGCAGACATATGAACAAGCAAATAAGATCTATGACAAAGCCATGAAACTGGAGCAGGAGTTTAGAGAATACTTCACAGCCATTGTACGGGGTGACTCACTGGAAGAGATTTATAACAAAATCAAACAAATCATCGAGGACCAGTCTGGGCACTACATTTGGGTCCCATCCCCTGAAAAACTCTGAAGAATCCCCTCCAACCATTCTACTGTGAACAGAAGAAATCAAGTCTCTCTTCCCTCCTCTCTCTTCATTCCTGTCCCCATGGGGAGAACAGATGACTACTGATCTTGTCCCCTTTTTTAGATATGTCCAAAAAATTGAGTTTTCTAGTCCTGTTCTGTTTTTTTTAATTTTTGTTTTGTTTTAGTTTATTTTTCGGGATGACGCCATCTCACTCATCATGTAACTGCGCCCATTGCTGCGTGGGCCTTTCCCAAGCGCTAGCGCAGGTGCAAATCCATCAGAGCCATTGTTTGCATAAAACCAAGCAGAAGCGAAGAGAGGAGGGGAGGACTGATGGAAAGACAGACGGGACAGCTGCGCGGTTTATGAAGCGAGCTCCGTGCACCCCGTGAGGAGAGGCTCCCAGGCTTTGCTACGATCTGTGCACTGCCTCGTGGCTTGGGACAGCGCGGTCATGGCCACAGAAAGTATCTTATTTATATACAGATATATATATATATGTAATGTATATAAAATATATAGAAATTATTATATATATATTATACACTCTCATATAATGTATATATATACTCACACGTGAGAGAATGGCTAACGGTGCTCCCACCGTATTAAATTGCTGATTGTTTTATGCCACCTGATGTACCTGCATGAGAGGTTTCCTTTTTGTTCATTTTTAAGCTGCTGTTAAGCCAAAACCATGTTGTGCTAAAAAAAAAACAATAATAAATTTATGTAGTAGAGTTGATTCACAATGTTGTGTTAATTTCTACTGTACAGCGAAGTGATTCAGTTATACATGTATAGATTCTTCTTCATATTCTTTTCCATTATGGTTTATCACAAGATATTGAATATAGTTCCCTGTGCTATGCAGTAGGACCTTGTTTTTCCATTCTTTTATTTTTAAAGAGAATTTATATATTTAATTATTTATTTATTATTTATTTTTGGCTGTGTTGGGTCTTCATTGCTGCGCAATCGTTGTGGCTCACAGGCTCAGTAGTTGTGGCTCGTGGCCTCTAGAGCGCGGGCTCAGTATTTGTGGCGCACGGGCTTAGTTGCTCCGCGGTACGTGGGGTCTTCCCCGACCAGGGCTCGAACCCATGTCCCCTGCTTTGGCAGGCAGATTCTTAACTGCTACGCTGCCAGGGGAGCTCTGTTTTTCCATTCTATATCTAATATTTTTTAATGTATTCAAACTTTCTCTTTCTTGATCTCCCTTGATCACCAATGTCATACTTGCTTTGGGTGAAAAATTTGGAAAATACAGAAAAGTGAACACACACACATATTCACAGACATATACACAACACACGTGGGTACACACGCAGACATCAGCCATAATTCACTGGCCAGAGGAAGACACTGTTCATATCTTGTTTTATTACAATTTGTCGTCTTGAATACATTTTTCCTGATGTAAATGGGATCCCGATATAGGTAATTTTTAATCTCTTTTGGTTGTTGAAAATTATAATATAAACATTTTTTTTTTCTGATCTTAAAGATGTTTCATAAACAAACTATGTAAAGTCTGGATAACAGGCCACTGGCTGTTTGCATCATGCTCTATTGACCCTGGCCCATAACGCTGGACATATAGATCGATTTCAAAATTTTAAATACTGACGTGGTTGACATTAGGAGTATATTTTACATCAAATTCTCCCAATATGTTCCTTGAGAAACATTTTTTCAAAAAAATATTTATTTTTGCTGTGTTGCGTCTTCGTTTCTGCGCAAGGGCTTTCTCTAGTTGTGGCAAGCGGGGGCCACTCTTCATCGCGGTGCGCAGGCCTCTCACTGTCGCGGCCTCTCGTTGCGGAGCACAGGCTCCAGACGCACAGGCACAGTAGTTGTGGCTCACGGGCCCAGTTGCTCCGTGGCATGTGGGATCCTCCCAGACCAGGGCTCGAACCCGTGTCCCCTGCATTGGCAGGCGGATTCTCAACCACTGTGCCACCAGGGAAGCCCTGAGAAACATTTTAATTAGATCTGATGCTGCTAATAAGAAGGGAGAAATAGGACATTTACAATCTTTCCAGAGAAAATACTTGTTCACACATTGGCCTTTGTCGTCTGACGATATATGGTGACTTCCTGGGGTCTTCCGCTGTTTGCTGTAGAGTTTCCACATCTAGGGGAAATGTCAATGTACTAAATCATGGGAAGTAGTGTACTTGTAGTAACAACCGTGGTCTGGCACCGTAGGTCGCTGTGTTAAACCTCACGACAGCCCTGTGAGATGAGTGTGGTTATATCACTTTCACAGATGAGCAAAGAGAAGATCAGAGACACCTAACGACTCACCCCAAGTTGCAGAGCTGGTGAGTGGAAGTAAACTCAGAGAACAGTTCACACACTCCCCAGGGAAATCACCCCAAAAGAAAAGGACACAAAGCTGGTCACATTGATCCAGCTGCCTCGTCGGATGAGGGAGCTGGGAAGGAGAAAAATAAGAATGTGTTCATAGTTTTGTTGCTGGGACTTGGTAAGATCAAGGGTGCAAGCTTTTCCTAGCTTTTATGCATTCACGCATTCTTCCTTGCAGCGACTCATTTAGTTGTTAATTCGGTGGACGATTCAGCCTCCTCAAGGTACCAGGCTGGGAAAAGAATGGGGAGCAAAGCAGGCTGTCCCTGGGGACTCCTGGAGAGGCAGACGTTGGGTCATGTCACACACACGGCCACACACGCACACAATCGGGATAACGGCTCTAAGACGCAGAATCTCTCCTGAGGATTCGGAAAATTTCCCTGGGAAAGGAATATTTACTGAAACCTAAGGGAAGAGCACGAATGAGCCAGACAAGAAGAGAGAGGCCACACCAGCAGCAGGAGTGTGCATGGGGCCCAGAGCCAGGAGAGCGCGGTCCGCAAGCCCCAGCGGGTAGCCAGCCGTCTGTTTTTGTCAATAAAGTTTTATTGGAACACAGCCTCACTCATGGTGCTTATTATCTGTGGCTGCTTTTGTGCCACAATGAACGGTTGAACGGTTAGGAGAGAGACCCTGTGGGCCACTGAAATGAAAGTGTGTATTATCTGGTCCTTTATAGACTAGGCCTGGCAGCCCAGCTCTGGGCACGTGGGACAAGGCGCTGGGGGCCTGGTGAGTGAGGGGCCGCTAGTGCTAGCAGGGCAGCAGAGGAAGGGTGAGCCTCAGAGTGCACACGAGGGAGTCTGGTCCTTACCTGAACTCCAAGCGGGAGACAGTGAAGGTTTTGAGCGGACCAGGGAGAGAATTAGATTTATGATTTTAAAAGATTTTTAAAAGATTACACTTTTAAAAGATTACACTTTTCACATAACATAACACTTTTCTAGGCTTGCTTTTCTTGGTTTATAATAGTTGTGTAATGAATGTGTGTATGTGTGTGTGTGTGTGTGTGTGTGTGTGTATACACACACAGGATACAGGTTCTGTGTCTCTGGAGAATCCTGACTAATAAATGAGTATTTTCATCGATTGCAACTTTCCTCAGCTGACTCTGCATTATTATTTTCTTAATGGTTTCCTTTAAATTGACTTATTTTTGTAATACTTTCTGTTATAAAGGGAACTTGGTATCACTGCTTGAAACTGAAAAGCAGTATCACTTACCCCAAATGAAAGCCAAGAACATTGTCACCCTTGGGCGTGACGCCTGGGCTCAGCCTCGGGAGGCTGCTCGCATCACACTGGTCCCCCAGGAGAGCCGGGAAATATGATGGATCTTCACCTGTCCACAGTGCTTGTCTCATTTATTCAAATTAACCAGCGCCCAGAGCTGGAAAGAAATGGATCTGGACTCAGACAAAGATGGGTGAAAAGGGAGATGAGTGAACACTGGGTGTTAAAGACAGACGAGCAAAAAGAAAGACACAAAGGCAGTAAAGGTTCTCACTGCCTGATTCATGATATGATGCCTTCTGCTTTCTTCCCACTTGTAGAAACAGTGCTGACCCTCAAGGGTGGAGGCTGAGAGAAGGCCAGGCAGTGGTTCTTAAACTTTCTCTTAATAAAAATAACAGGGGAGTTTGCTAGAAAGGCAGTTCCTGGGACTCCCAGCCTCAGAGGTCCTGATCTGGGGAAAGGTTGGGAGCTGACAGAGTTCGCAGGCGTTCGGCACCTTCTGGGGCGTGTGGCCGGTGGCTGTAGTCTGAAAAGCAAGGCTGAGGGGTGATCCGTGAAGGTATTGCTTTGATCTCAGTCTTGGATGAAGGGCCTCCAACCAAACAGCAATAAATTGCTCTCCACCTACCTGAGACAACGTCCGGCTTTGTTCATAAGGATGTGGTTTGGAAAAGTGATCTATACACTGGAAATGTGCACACAATTCTACTTGTAACAGTGATTTTGGTTTATTGCCAAATTCTGAGAATGAGACATGGCTAGATATTTACCTAGAAAAAAGAAGAGCTTGGTAAAATATAAAATGCGTTTAAAGCTACTCGTAGGTGAGAGGAGCATATGCCATCTGACTTCCGGATACCCACTCGATTCAGGCAATAAAAACTTAGCAGTTCCCTGCTCCTCGGGGGGCCTGACCCGTGGTTCATTTCCACCCCCTGTAGTGGGCTGGATGGTGGCCCCAGGAAGATATGTCCTTGTCCTGATTCCAGGAACCTGTGAATATTACCATGTATGCAAAAGGTCTGATTTAGTTGAGGATCTTGAGGAGTTGGTCCTAGATTATCCAGCTGGGCCTTAAGTCCAATGACACATGTCCTTCTAAGAGTGAAGCAGAGGGAGAACTACACAGCAGAGAAAATGAGGCCATGTGAAGACAGAGGCAGAGACTGGGGGATGCTACACAAGGCCATGAAGGCCCAGGGCCCCCGGAAGCTGGAAGAGGCAAGGAGGGGTTCTTGGAGGGAGCAGGGCCCTGGCCACACCTTCATCGCAGACTCCTGGCCTCCAGAGCTGTGAGAGAACGCACTTCTGCGGTGTAAGCCGTCAGATTTGTGGTCATTTGTCACAGCAGCCTCAGACAACGAATACAGTCCCCAGAGCAGAACTCAGGAATGAAAGTCAAAGGGCTGTTTCTCTGACGCTCTGTGAACAAGGCAGAGCTCTTGGTTTCCCACAAGGAGACTCGGCCTGAATGTCTGTGTTACTCATGGAGTGTGGACTCACACACACACACAACTTTGCCACAAAGATGTGGTCGACCTGTGCTCTCACCTAGGTGGGTTTGGCTGGGCGGGTAACCCCATCCTGTGGCTTCTTCGTGGTCAGCCCGCCATGGACCCCTCTCCTCTGCTCCCCTGCCCCCGGGGGGAGCCCTCAAACATGCAGGCCCCATTCTTACTGGACTCTGAGAGGCTTTTGGGGCCAGGAGATGGGCACAGTGACAGGAAAGGTCCAGAGCGGTGCAGCCCAACAGAAGTGCCGCCTGAGTCACACACATAACCTTAAGCCCAATAGAATCTATACTTAAAACCTTTCTCTAAAGGTGTAATTAATTTTAATATCGTATTTTATTTAACTCAGTATATCCAAAATATTATTATTTCAACATGGACTCAATCTAAAAATTACCAGTGAAATATTTTGAATTTTTTTTTTTCATATTAAGTCTTTGAAATTTGGTGTGGATTTTATACTGAGAGCGTGTGTCAGTTTGCACCGGCCACATTTTAGGCGCTCAGTAACCACGTGACTAGTGGTTTCTGTACTGAACAGTGCACGGTTAGGGCTCAGGCAGCTGCAAAGGTGGACCAGAGGCTGCTCTGATCCCTCAACTCTTTTGTTTCATCCGTGTGGCCCCTGACAGCAATCCCTTGCAAGTATTTCCGCAGAAGCTCATCTGCTCATCTGTGCATTTATGGGGGGTTGTGGTTTGTGGCTGGGACCACGCAAAGGCAAAGGAAGGAAGACTTCTGAGAAGTCAGAGCCTGAAGGAGAGAGCAAAGTAGACACTCAAGTTAAAATGATGACCATGGTCCAGAGATCTGAAAGTCTTCTCTGAGTGAATCCCTGGGGTTACAGGATTGGATCTGGGTTGAAGTCCTGAGTTCTTAAATCATGAAGTCTTCTAGACAAGATTCTGTCATGTGGCATCAATTCTTGAAAGCACTGGATATTCCAGTTTGAAGTATCTTTAGAAAGAAGATGGGAGGGGAAATTGGTTTACTTCATTTTGAAAGGAAAGTTAATTACTTTTTGGAAAGTTGTTTTCAGCCAGATGAGGACCACAGAGAGAGAGAAAAAAAATAGCATTGCCCTCAGATGGGAGTTTAGCCAAGAGTGACAATAGCCGTTTGCTTTCCTGAGTCTGATGGACATTGAGAGCAACCCAAGTCGGTACCATTGTTTATAATGACAGCTTAACAACAGGCCCGAGGAAGAAGAGGTGACGACGGCAGTGGGAAGCTGTAAACACTTAATCCGTCACAGAAACTTCGAGGGAATCAGGCGCCGTGGAGGCCAGACCAAACCCTTAATTTCTGGGTAATTTGCTGTCTCGGGCTACCCACGTCTGTGCTCCTTTGATGCCAGCACAGCAGTGGGTGTGGGCAAGGGCCGCCTGCTGGAGGGTATGGTGGCATCACACTGGTCTCCCAGGAGAGGCGGGAAATATGATGGATATTCACCTGTCCACAGTGCTTGTCTCATTTATTCAAATTACCCAGTGCCCAGAGCTGGAAAGAAATGGGTCTGGACTCAGACAAAGATGGATTGCAGTAAAAATGGAAATTACAACTTAGAAAACGCATATCATCAGGCCACTGGGATTTTATTAGCTAATCATGGCTGTGATATGGAACTTCTGAAAGCGTGGCTTTGATTGAATTTTCACCTTGTAACTGTAAGGACTTGTCAGGATGCGTGTTTAGTGATGCGAGGAGGGAGGACCATGGAATATAATGAGCTGTTTCACACCCTTCTCGTTCCCTAAGGTGTTCGTTCTGTTACTCAAGTACCATAGATTTCTCACAGTTGACAATGCTTAAGGTCATAATATTAGACCCAAGCAGCAAGTCACCACCCAGGACTTATTCAGATCTCTCAGGGTCTCACACCAGGTGTGAGATGCTGGTGCTTTTTGGATGTCAGGCAGCGAGTACCAGCCAGGGAAGGAAGCAGCCTCATCATTCACTTGGGATGCTCTAGCAACTGCCGTTAGCATCCTTATCTTGTGAACGCCCTGGATCGCCGGTATTTGGCTTTTCCCCTTGGCTACATCTTTAGCACTGTGGCTCAGAGCATCCACCGCTGGCTCTTTTCATTCTCAGCACCACCATGATATCAGAACCGCTCCTAACCCCCGCCCCCCGCCCCACCGTGACTCCAGCCCTGGCTTCTGCCAAAAGCCTGATTGTCAAGCTAGTAATGCAGAGTGTGGGGAGTTGGTGTTCCCGGGACAACAATCCAGCCGTGGGGGAAGGAGCCCATGGAGGAGCCCTTGGCCTGAATCTCTGGAGGGATGATTCCAAGAGACATTCTATGCTCTTCTCAGAGGGTCCCACACAGGACCAAGGCCTCGTTCTCCTTTCTGAGTGGATATCTCAGTAACACGCCCTTTATGCTGACTTTCCTTCCGTTCCTCACCCTCTCCTTGGTCCTTTGCTCCAGTTCCTTCCCATCATCTCCCTGAAAAGCTTGCTGCCCAAGAGCACTTTTGTCAGATCTCTGCTTCTGGAGGGAAATAGGGGAGATGGGGAACCTAGGTCAAGCACCTGCTAAATCCCAAGTCTCACCAAGGGCATGAAAACGACCATAGCTCATAATCATGGCAAACTTCCAAGATGCCAGGTGCTGTGCAATGTGCTCATGTGAATACTGTCTTTAATCCTCACCAGGATTTTACATGGTAGGACTATCTTTATGCTGATTTTACAGGTAAAGACTGAACCACAGAGAGGCAACAGAACCTGCCCGGCTGAGTGGCGCAGCTTAGACCGGGTAAAACAGATTTTTCATTCGAGCAGGCAGAATTCGGTTCTGCTACAGAAAATACGATAAATGAATGTTCCTGGTGCTCCGTGAACCTAGGCGTGTGCTTCGCTGAGTGCTGAGTGGGTCTCTGAGAGCTGCTCTTCTGCCTCTGCCCGGAAAGAACAAGGGCCGGAAACAAGGAGACAGGGATGGACCAAAATTCATATGGAGGAAGGAGTGGTTCATTTGATGCCCTTAGTCTTGTAATTTTTTAGGATAATTGGAAATGGGTTGAAACCCAGAAAGCCCGGACTCCCTGCAGGATGTGGCTTCCTCTGCAGGCAGCACGTTAAAGGCCCTCCTGCATTTTCTCCGTATGATTTGATGATGCGCATAAAATCACTTATCATCGCGTGAGCTGCGCTGTCTTATTAGAGAAGAGGACTGCAGGCTCCAAATTCGGCTGACCCTGACAGGCTTTAATTAGGGCTTCAGAACCTGGGCCTGGGCTTCTGCTGTGAGGTGGGATGGGACTCCATGAGCCTTTAACCCCTCCCTCCCCTTACACCATCAAAAAACTACAAAAAAAAAAAAAGGAAAAACTCTGTATCTTCCCTGGAAAATAGAAAGGTTGCCACCAACGGGCTGGGACTCCGAGGACTTTCTGCAGATTGGCGGCACGGAGGGCTCTACAACCTAATGAAGAAGGATCCCCGCCAGGCGTCCCCTGAACCCTGGAAATACTGCGTTTACTTTAGAGTCTACATTTATCCCGCAATATTTTCCAAGTTGAGCCCGAGGACCACTGCCGCATAGTCATCTGATTAGAATTGTGACTAATTTCAGGACTACTGTACTGGATGCTGGCATCTTGGTCGCGTGGGGCAGGGGGTGTCCCAGGAATCAGCATTTTCCATACGCTCCCAGGCATTCTCTGCACACACAGGAAGCCTAAGGAACACGAGGGCACAGATTTTCTCACCCCGGACGGATGTAAAACGTGGGGCGTGGAACCCCCGTATTTGGAGAATGCAGGCTGCCCAAGGCCAGCAGTTGGAGCTTCTCTGTTTCACTGACCAGAGCACTGTGGTGACTTAACACACTTCTGGGCTTCTCCACGATCTTGTTTCTTTCTTGCTGAGGTTCTTGGACCACCAGCATTTGACAGGGGCGTGTGTAGCTGAGATCCCTTTGGCTGGGGTTCACCAGACCAGCCCTGTTGATTCTCGAAACCTCTGGACCGGGTTGCAGGCAGTGGGGAGCTGCATGTGCCGGGTCCCTCTCTGGGCCTGGTGTTTCTCAGCTGTGAAGCGGGACTTGTACAAATATTCCTGGAGGTAAAGGTTTAATTAGAACGGCCTCGGTTGTTGGCGTTAATAAGCAAAAACCCATGTTTTCCAAAAGGGACTATGCATTTCACCCGGCCCTTCTCTGCCCCAGTTCCCGGCAAACTTAAAGTTTGGGCTTAAAGTGGGAGGCAATGTCTTACTTGACAAGGAAGGGTCTTCTCAGTGGGTCAGGGGCAGGTCAGAGTCAAGGTCATCAGGCCCAGATTTACAACCCACAGGTGAAGAGGGGCCGTGAGAAGGAGACCTGGTTGGCCCGAGTCTGGAACCAGAGGTCAGGCCTTTGGCCCAGGGCAGTGGGGGCAAGTCAGGGTCAAAGTCAGACCCCTGGCTGGTAGCAGGGACACTGAGGGTGAAGCGGGGAGCTGTGTGAGGGGCAAGGCCGCCGGCGACCTGTGCTAGTCAGACACCTGGGCTGCGAGAAAAAACCAACTTGAGCCGGCTGAAAAAAAGATACATTTTTATTAGGATATAGGGATGTCCCACGGACCCCAAGGGTAGGATGCATCCAGGTCTTGTGGGGGGGTGAGAACCAAGAACAGGAAGACTCTCCTTGCTGTCTCTTCTGTCTGCCTCTGTGTCTGTCTGTCTATCTCTGTCCGTGTCTGTCTCTGTGTGTCTCTCCCAGTCTATCTGTCTCTCTCTGTTCCTGTCTCTGTGTCTGTCTGCCCCTGTCCGTGTCTGTCTCTCTGCCTGTCCGTCTGTCTGTCTTCCCTCCCCAGCCCCTCGGAGGCTCTCTCGGCTTCTCTGGCCCGCAGAGCACAATGTGCTCCTCCTGTGTGGTTGGCTGCTGCCCCGATGCACTTGGACGAGGGGTGACTCTGAAGTAGGGGGTTCTGAGAGCTGGCACCCCCCCCAAAGTATCTACCGCCAAGATAGGCTAGGGAGGGACCCCAAGGACATGAGAAGATGAAGCAGCATAGCTCATTAACCCCTGCTCCCATGAGGAGTATTTTCTACTGAAACCCAGGGAGAGTCTAGGTGCCATGTCATGGGGGAGGGGTCCAGTTTCTGCTCAGATGCCAAACAGGACACTTTATCCCACCCAACAAAGAGCTTTAATGTGCTGTTTCTTCCCCGCAGCCTGAAGGGGGTGGTTTATCCCACAGAGCGGGTGCAACACCAACCCAGCGAAGGTAAACACGACAAGTTGGTGGGTGGGAGACAGGTGCAGTGTTTCCCAAACAGTGGGTCCCTCATCACAATTCACAGGTGTGTCTGATTCCTTCCAGCCTTCAGGGTGGCTGGGGGCCGAGGGCTGCAGGAGGGCACCCAGGTCCCCTGTTCCCGCCCCGGGTTTGCAGGACTGACACATTAGGGGCATTTTAGATAAGCCCCGTGACCTGGAAATCACTGGGAAGCCCCGCTTCCACTGGAGAACAGGCACGGCGGCGCCATCTGGTCTGGTAACGTGGGGAACCTGGCCAGCAGGTGAGGGGCCCTCACGGGAGAGGCACCGCAGTCCTGAGAAATGCCTGATCCAAGCTTGGAACCGAGGGTTCTTGGAGCAAGGGCTGGTGCACAGACCGTAAGCCCCCTGAGAGCAGCCTGGAACCCTGAGTGTGCCAGGGCTGCTGGGCGATATGAGCTCACTATCTCATGGGCAGAAGAGGTCTCCAGGCCAGAACTTTCCCACACTGGCCCTGGGCAAGCCTGACTCTCAGACCCAGTGGGCGCTGGTGTTCGACAGTGAAACTTGCCGTCCGCCCTCCACAGTCTGCTTTAGGGAAGCATGTAAGTTCTCAGGATGTCCACAATTATTGCAGAGAAGACTCATCCATCAGTCTCAAAGAGGAACTGCAGCATCAACAATGTTTGGGAACTTGTCACCAATGCAGATTCTCGGGCCCTGCTGGACTTGCTGATGCCGGCGCCCTGGGGTGCCTGGTCCCCTCCCCAGGTGATCTGGATGCATGGTGGAGCCTGAACACCGCGGAGGGAGGTTGCAAGGCTCCTTCTCTCTCCCGCCAGCCCCGCTCCTCCCATGCTCAGCCAGCCGCCAGGTTCTGCTGTGTCCCGTCCTCTTGCCTCAGGCTCCAGGCCACCCTTCCACCAGCACGCTTGGTACCTCATTCCTGGCGCCACCTCTCTGGGCTGGTCAACTGTCCTCACTGAAGCTGGGCAGGTCCTCTGGAAAGGAAGGTCTCTCACTGCCCAAGGGGGAGTCAGCAGGAGAGAAGCAGGAAGAAAACACCTCACCACATGTGCCCCCAGTAGATCCCTCCTACACGTGCTCTGAAGATTTGTTCCTCAGTGAATTCTGGGGGAAGTCCACAGTTTTTTTTCCATACATAGGTCAATCCCAGGTACTAAAATGGTCCAGGGGGAATTCCCTGGTGGTCCAGTGGTTAGGACTTCTAGCTTTCACTGCTGAGGGCCTGGGTTCAATCCCAAGCTGTGTGGTGAGGCCAAGAAAAAAAAACAATTAAGAGTTGTCCAGTCACTTACCCTTCCGATAGAGACTCATTTTGATCACTTAAAAAGATCCCATGAGGTGTCAAGTCAAAACTTTGAAATAAATCCAATTGAAAACTTCTTCGCTCTCTCCAGCCTCCAGCCTCAGGCTTCCTGAGCCAGAGAGAGGAAGTGTCAGGGTCGGGCCTGCGCTCCTGCGGCCTGGGTGGGTGATAGGACCTCCCCGTGGGAGGGAAGGGCTGTCTGGGCAGGGATTTGGTTCTCACTGTCTGGCTCACAGCCTTTGACAATTCTCAGAGGCGGGCTCTACACTCAGGTTTGAGATCAAGTCACAGGCGTTCTTTGCTGAGACCCTCAGGATAGACTCAGTGTGCCCTCCAGGGCCTAGGACACTGACCCTACCTGACCGCTCAGGCAGTGTCCTTCTCCTGGCCCTGCCCCTGCCATAGCCAAACCCAACTCCTTCAGGCCCTCTTGCCCTCACCTGCTACCCTATCACTTGCTGTTCCCGATGGCTGGAACACTGCCTGCATGCATTTTACTCATCTTCTGGGTGAGACAGCCCATCCCTTCCTGAGGAACCTGCCCACCAGGGCGAGTGATCTCCTGTGTGCCCCTGCGGCACCCATGCAGTTACAGCTGCTGTCTCTCCTACAGAACTGGAGGGTGTTTGCAGAACCCTGCCAGACACATCGTCACGATAGGAACCTAAAAAATAGCTGTGGCTTGAATGAGAGAATGAGTGCCGAGATGCTGCAGCCTCGAGGAGCCACAAGCAGCCGTGCAGACCTCTGAGCTAATAGGCCTGTGTCTAGCTTGGTCGGCTGCCTTACAATAGGACCTGCAGTCCTGATGGCCAGGGTTTGTGGATGCACGTATTTGTCTTCCCAAAAGTTAGTGGGTTCTCTGGAAAAGGTTCATGTCGTGTGTGTCTTAGCAGAGGCAGCCCTTAGGCTGGGGTCTTGGGGTCTCTAAGCTTTCGCTGAAAGAATGAATGGGTGAATGGATGATGGATGGAGGGCGGGCCAGATGATGGAAGGGTAGAAGGGTGGTTGGAAGGACGAATGAAGGGATGATTAATTAAGTGCAAATAGAAATCTGATCTGGGAACATTCAGCCCATTTTTTGGTGTTTGTTAGAACTCAAGTTCTGCTTTGGGTGGAAGGTTCTGTATCTTTAATAGATTATATTTTATGTTGGTTTCTTCTGTATTAACCCTCATTCTAAGTATAAAGCTATGCATGATTTTTATTAATCATCCACTTTTTTATTCATTCAACAAATGTTTGTTGAGGGATGCACCTAAGCCTTCTATTATTTAATTGAAGAAGCCGAACATTTACCTTAAGAAAGATTGGCTCTGATTTGATTGTGTGTTAGGCTTTCTCTATGGAATAAAATTCAGGGTAGGACTCATGGTGCTTTGTAGATCCTCAAAAAAGCACTGCTTTTTGAAAGAGAGTAACTGTCACTCTGATATAACAAATTAGATAAGAGAACAAATTTAATTGTTATTTTACTTTTTAAAAAATATAATGTACCTTTCTCCTTTTATATTTTCCAGGTGTGTATGTGAATCTATCCATCCATCTACCTACCTTTCTATCATCTAGCCATCCATCCGTCCACCTGACTGCTTGTTCTCCCATTCATATACACAAGTCTTAATCTTTTATATGCTGCATAAAACATTCCAACACATATGTAATAGCTCTCTGTACGGTACGATATTTAAATGTATAAAATGTATGTATAAAGCATACCGTGTATATACCTCGCATTTTCAAATGTGAATAATGAACTTTTACCAGTGAACCAGTTCTGCTGGTTTTAGACACGTCTCTTCTGTTTGAGCGTTCTTACTTTGAGCTCACATTTAAGTTTTCAGATGCACGGGAGTGCGTGAAGAGTCATCAGACACCCTGTCTAATTGGATCTGATCCCAGGGGGCAGGAAGGCCCCTCCGGGCCTGGCAGTGCCTCTGCTGTAACTCGTGATGATGTATGGCTGTGCCATGGCTGGTTATGTCACGTCCCTTGATAACTCTGTGTAATTAATTTCATGCCATCTGATGCAGCAGCAGGTTAGACGTTTAAGAAATAAAAAGTTGTCCATGCCCCATGGAGCACATCTGTTTAATGGCATAATTCAAATTAATTTCCAGCAATTCCATAAAAGCTCATGGAACCGTTCTGCATTTCTTCCTGACGTCCCCCCAGATACCATGACACAAGACTCTGAAGAGCTACTCCTGAGTCTATTCACACAAAGCACATTTAAAACTTTTTTCTTTTTAAAAAATTTTAAAACAACAAAATTGTAGAAAGAGTACACAGAGTTCCTGAGTACCCTGCCCCCCAGCTTCCCCAAATGGCCAGGCCTTACATAATCACACTACAGTGATCAAAACCAGGAACGTACTGTGGATACAACCCTCTGAACTAATATACAAACCTTATTAAAATTTTCCTGATGGTCCCCTTATATCCTCTTTCTGGCCCAGGATTTAGTCGCCATGTTTCTTGGTCACCTCTAATCTGGAATATTTCTTTTTATCTTTCTTTGTCTTTTTTGACCTCAACACTATTTTTAAACGTATTGGCTTATCTTTGTCGTTGTTGCTGTTGTTTGTTTCTTGTAGAGCGTCCTTCAGTTTGGGTTTGTCTAGGTTTCCTCATGATCAGATTAAGATTATGCATTTTGGCAAGAATACCATGAAAGTGCCGTTGTGTCCTTCTCAGTAAATCATGGCAGGGGTATGTGACGAGGATGAGCCCCATGACTGGTGTGGTTAATCTGGACCACTGGGTTAAGGGGGTGACTCCAGCTTTCTCTACTGTTAAGTTATCATTATTTTCTTTATGGTTCATAGGTGTCTTGTGGGAAGACAATTCAAGACTATTCAAAATCCCGTTTCTCATTAACCTTTTGCCCACGAATGTTAGCGCCCACCAGTGATTCGTGTGTAGAACGAATATCATCACTGTGGTGTTGCAAATGGTGATTCCTTCTACATTTGTTAATTGGAACCCTACTGTAAGGAAGAGCTGTTCCTTCTCCTACTTAATTACTTATTCAATGAGTTCTTCTTTTTCAAATAACGTTTTCAGATAATTATGGTTATTCATCTTTGATACTACACTAAAACCACACAAGGGGTCATTTCTTAAAAGTTATTTTCAATGTGGAAGCTAAAACTTTATCATTAAATATTTTCAGATCTGTTGCTTTAGACTCCATAGGCCTATCTTGTGCATTGAATGAATCTTGTACTAATGCATGATTTTTCAAAGTAATGCATTATTTCACCTAGTTATACAGATCTGAAAGTGTTGACATATTTAATTAAGATGATCAAATAGTAATGTTTGTTAGTATTACCACAGATCCCACTAGAAAAGTTTGTCAGTACTGGGAAGCTATTAAGATTAATTTTCTCTTGAGAGCTTACATTGTATCATTGGCAATAAATACTGTCTGTTGGTTTTCCAAAAGGGAGCGACTCACATTCATTTTTGAGAAAGTGTATGCCAAACAGCTAAGTCTAAATAATCATAGTGTCTCTGTCATTCATTCTAAAGTAAAAATTGAATCCCACAAAAAAGAGGCTAGATTGGCTCACAAAAATTATTTTCCTTGGGACAGAGTACTTTGGAATGTAATGGAAGTACTCTGTGTCTACTTCCCTTTTTATCCTATAAGATATTCTAAAATGTGGGCTCAAGAATGGTGATTTAATAAACCTAATAATTTTTGATACTCCAACCAGGATATTTTCCAATATTCTGCAGCCAAAAGGTAGTGAAGAATACAACAACTACTACTGCTGTTGGGTTTAATAGCCTCTATCCCAGCTAAGTTTTCCCTCAGTGCAAATGTCAACAGAGTGAAAGAGGTAAACAAATTCTTGGTAACGTTATGAAAATAGTTTTGACCTCATGGGTCCCTTGAAAGGGTCTCAGCGACTTCAAGGGTTCCACAGACCACAGTTTGAGAACCATTGTTTTAAGTAAACCGGGGAGATTCTACAAACTGGCCCCTGCATCTGAGCCTCTTTCACTGCCCAGAATCCCTCTCCTTGATTTCCTGCTCCATCCCAATTGCTTCTTTATATCAGTATGAACTGACATATTTGCTTTATTCTGGGGGTTGTAATTCATTGACATCATTATTTATTTTTTGGCTCAAACTGTTATAGATTTGGCTACTGGACATGCCTTCAAGATGGCTACCCTGGTGTTTTGTGTTTCTTTTTGGACAAACTTCCATCATTTTTTCAGCACTCACATGAATCCTATATTGACAGATGAATGGATAAAGAAGATGTGGCACATATAGACCATGGAATGTTACTCGGCCATAAAAAGAAACGAAATTGAGTTACTTGTAGTGAGGTGGATAGACCTAGAGACTGTCATACAGAGTGAAGTAAGTCAGAAAGAGAAAAACACATATATATGGAATGTAAAAAAAAAAAAAAGGTCATGAAGAACCTAGGGGCAGGATGGGAGTAAAGATGCAGACCTACTGGAGAATGGACTTGAGGACACGGGGAGGGGGAAAGGTAAGCTGGGACAAAGTGAAAGAGTGGCATGGACATATACACACTACCAAATGTAAAATAGATAGCTAGTGGGAAGCAGCCACATAGCACAGGGGGATCAGCTCGGTGCTCTGTGACCACCTAGAGGGGTGGGATAGGGAGGGTAGGAGGGAGATGCAAGAGGAAGGAGATATGGGGGTATATGCATATGTATAGCTGATTCACTTTGCTATAAAGCAGAAACTAACAAACCATTGTAGAGCAATTATACTCCAATACAGATGTTAAAAAAAAAAACCCAAAATCTGTGAATAATGCTGCTATAGGTCTACGACCAATCAAGCTGTGACAATATGACATTTTTCTTGGACTTTAAACTAAGTTAGATAAAAGTGTCTCTAAATAGAATATCATTGTGCTTTCTCATTAGGTAATTACTTTTTCATAGCTGAGAAGGTTTTTTATTGTTGCCCCACTTCGAGTGAAATGGATTCTAGGCCCAGGGTTGTTTTCATATTATTTGTATTCCCAGGACCTAGTGGAGCATCTTACCCGTGGTGGTACCCCATGACCGTGTATTGAGGGGAAATAAACCAGGGCATAAAGCAGGGCATTGGCACGTGGATGCCCGTGTGTAAGAGGGAGCCCAGGGTGGGGTGGCCGAGAGTGGAGCTCCTGGGGCGCCTCCTCCGCCTTCAGCCTGAGGGTCTTATTAAAGGACAGACTCTGATTCAGTGGGCCTGGGTGAGGGCCAACACTGCATTCGCAGCAAAGTCCCGTGAGACGTGGCTTCTGTTGGTGGAGAATCAGAATTTGAGTGGCAAAGGGCCCGGGTTCAAACCTAACATGTCTACTGCCTGCTAACTAGGCAACATTGTGTGGGTCATATGATCTTTTTGACCTTAGTTTCATCAACTGTAAAGTGGGAATAACCACGACAGTACCTCCCTCAAAGGCTCTTACAAGAATTAAGAAAGACTGTGAACATACCAGCACGGAGTAAGAGCTGATTGATAACTATGGATGCCTATTCATTAGCAACAATAAACAATCGTTATTTCTGCTATTGTCTGCTTCTCTGAACAGTGGCTTTAATGAGCCCTTTCCCTTCTCCTCCCTTTGGATACTTCACGGCCCTGGAATCTGGGGGCTCACAGCTGAGTCCTGGGAAGCAGCTGACCGGCCCTAGGTTCCCGATCCCCCCCAGGTGAGCGTGCGTGAAACCATCGAGTCATATCATCCGGCCTGGATGCCCACAAAACCCAGGGTACAGGCTGCAGAGGCGAGGCAGAGGCCGACCACGCAGCCGGGACCTTGGTGGACGTCAGCGCGGAAGGCAAATGCGCTTGTTGTGTTTGCTTGAGGGACAGGCTGGAGACCCCTGAGGTTGCAAAGCAGCCAGGTTCCCACTGCTGCTTCCCTGGGCGCGGGGGCTCGGCTATGTGAGGCGGTTCTCTCTGCTGGAGGCTCGCGGGGAAGGAGCGGTCACTGGCTGTCACCTGGCCCGGGAGCTGGGCCCCTTCTCTCTGATGGAGCACAAGCTGCTTACCTGGAAGACCAGGGGAGCCAGAGTACCCGGTTGCTACTTGTTGCTGCTTCTACCTGGCTTTTCCAAAGGTGGTTTACCCCAGGGGAGGATGTGCATTGGGTGGGTGTGTCTCGGACCCTAGGCCCCACGTGGCGTGATCTTCACACACTTCCCCCTGTGGTCCTCACCGTGCCTCTAGGAGGGAGTAATTACATCACCCGCTTAGCAGAGGGGGGAGTTCTGGCTCTGAGAAGGCGAGGAAAGTGTCTGGAGTCACACCCCCTCGAGAGGCAAAGTCAAGATACACCCAGTTTCACCAGGTGCCCAAAGTCTGCTCTTTCCGCCCCACCCACTGCCATAGGAAGCAAGTCGCCACACGTGTACCTGTCCTCCAGGTGCTGGGAGACACCCTGGGATACAGCAGGGATTCAGCACAGTTAGTGCACGACACCCAGAGACGTTACATGAACATCACTGGTAGAAGATCCATCCTCGGAATGCCCACAGGCACCAACGTGAGCTCAGTGTTTTGGGAAACGTGAACTGCCCCATCCAGGCTGCTTGGCATGTGTTGCCCGAATGTCTGTGGTACTTAATCACCAACACTTGTGCAAGGCAGACACGAGGACTTAGGCACCACTCTCGCTCTCGGGGACTTGTGTCTGCGTGGGAGCAGCCCCTCCATCTGATTCGATATGAAACGATTAGAAGCAGGATTTCCCTCATTTTGGGCAAAGGTCTTCACTGCCAACATCTCACTGTGCCCATTTACTGAGGGGAGAAAAACACAGAGTGCCCCAAATGCTGGACCCAAGATCCACGTAGGGGGGCACATGGCCTGAATTAGTGCTGCCTCAACTACAGGGGCCCAAGGACCATGGGGAGGGGTGCCTGTAGGTTATACCTCAAAGCCTCAAACAGAGTAGGTAGCATGGGAGAGAACAACCTGGCCCCCGTTTATTTATTGAATAAATATTTAGGCTTCATGGGTTTAACTGTAAACGAGACAAATAAGGCCCCGACCTCCTGTGTGTTGTAGGGTGGGTCAGACAATTGTTAAATAGACATACAGCGGTGATGAAGGATAAAGAAAAGTGTGATGTGATAGAGAAGTTGGGGGGATTAGACTGGGGCTCAGAGAGGCATCTCTTAGGATGTGACATTTAAGCTTGACCAGTGATGAGAGGACCAGCCATGCAGAGGCCAGGGGGCAGGAGCTTCCCAGCAACGGAGTCAGAGGCCCAGGTGTGCACAGCCTGGGGAGCTAAGACCCTGGCTGGTGCCTTCTCTCTGATGGTGCATTTACTTCCATCTGTCAACACTCTGTCTGTCTGTCTGATATACTGACCATGTGTTATATGCACAGGCAACGTGCCTGTGGGCACATGGAGAGGTGTCCACTTACTATCTCCATCACTAATGTTTCTGGGTGACTTTGGACAAGTTACTTAATTTCTCAGAGCCTCAACATTCTCATCTCTCAAATGGGAATAATATCATCTTTCTGGCAGAATTGTGAGGAATATAATGATATACGTCGTCGAGCACAATGCCTGGTACACAAAAGATGCTGAACAAATGAAATACCGTTCTATCCATGTATGCTCATTATATATGCATTTATGTATATATTGTGTATACATTAAATATGTATTATTAAATATGCAGGTGTGTCTAATGCCTTATGCACACATACACACACATATGCACACACATCCCTGCTGCTGATAACATGACCGAACCACAGATTCGACTAGGGTTTACGAAGGAAAAAGGCAAAAGGACAAACATTCATTAAAATCTGATCATTCCTTGTTTTCTGCTTAATGCTGTTTCCCCGAGCCATCTGGGAACAATTTATTGAAAACCATAATTGCGCATTAAATATTGCAATTTGTTCCAGACTCCGTCTACGGAATAAACGATACAGAGGTTGATTGTATAGTCAGCACACTGGGCAGCCCCGCAACTTCCTCACTAGACATATTTCTTCGTGTCCGCGGTTCCCTCCGCCTTTTAGGATCCCATCAGGAAAATAAATGCTGCTTTCAATAAACATAGCGTTCAAGAGGAAATGAACAGCATGAGGAAGGCATCTCTGGGTTCAGTGTCAGCGGGGGCAGCTCAGGAAGACGTCTGCTGGGAAAGGTGTTTTCTCTCTACTCAGGTGGAGGGTCCTGGGGACCCCCAAGAACAGTGCAGCTCCATGCCGGGCAAGGAGGGGTGTGTCTAAATGGCACGGGCATTTGGCCCCCGATTTCTGACCTGATGTTAGGAGAGGGATTCCCTAGGATGGCTTGTCTTCAGGAGATCTGGTAACTGCCCCTGTTACCCTGTGGGTCCCCAGAATTGGGTGTCCATGGAAGTGATGGTGGGACAGAAGCAAGGCTGCTGGACTTCGGTTTTCTGTCCTGGATGGACCTGACTGCTGTCGGCCATGTGCCCCGGGTTCAGCAGAAGGGAAGTGTTTTCACAGCCCTGAACTAGCAAAAGGAAGTCATCAACACAGAAAAAACTGGATTAAAAATAGAGAGAGTAGCTGAAGCTTTGGGGAGACAGGACACAAAGAAGGAAACTAACAGGGCTTTAAATTACATTAGCTTAGAACCCCCATTTCCATGTGTAGATGCCGGGGGCTTGAGGATGTAAGGAACTTGTTCTAGTTTCCCCACTGGCAAGTCTCAGGGTGGGATTCAAGTTCAGCAACCTGGTTCCAGACGTGGGGTCTCTGGGGTGGGGAGTGGTCTCTCGGGCCCCCTCTCTCTGCTGGCACCCACCTGCCCAGGGTCCCCAGACCCCCTGAAAGCAGGCCTGCTCCCCTCCCCCGCAGCTCCACTCAAAGCCCTAAACACACTGGGATGAGTGAGTGACAGCTGAGCGGCTGTGAGAGCCAGCGAATGAAGAGATGAAGGAACCCAGCCCCCAACATCCGCGCCGTCCTTACCGTCGTCCTGTTTGGTGTCAGTTGGTCTAGTCAAGTGCGTAGTAGTAAGCAGCTTTTCCCCTCCCCTCCCCTCTCCCATCCTTCCCTTCCCACCACACTCCTTGTTCTGGGGTCTACCTTCAACTTGACATCAGCAAGCAGCGACTTCTGGACTAAAAGGCCCAGGAATCTGCACTTCTCTGGTTCCTGTCCGACGCCCCACGTTGTTGTTGTTCTGCTGTGACCTTTGGCCCATGAGCACAGGGTTGAGGACAAATGAAAGGGCAGCTTCTGTGACCTTTGGTGGGAAGACCTTTGGGTAAAGACAAGGCGGTTGTGAGCCGCTTATTCCGGAGCCACTTCTGTGAGTCCCACTAGCTCTGGAGAAGGAGGAGGTGAGGGTCAGTGGACCGAGTGGGCAGTGGGCTTGGCCCCCCAGCCTGTGTCCCGGGGCAGGTGTTGGGGAGGGAGCTAAAGGTGGCACCTGCTTCCCCTTGTTGAGGTTAGAGAAAGCCTCAGAGCTGAAGGAAACAGAACCCTGGGGATGGGGAGGAAACGGGTCCGGAGAGGAGGGGCCAGTTGGGTGGGGATGTGGCGGGGTGCGGGATGCGGGATGCAGGATGCGGGAGCCGGGACAGCACGGTCTCTGCCGAACGTGAAGGACCTGGTGGGGAATGGGAGAGGGGCTTGCACCTGGACGACCTTAGCAGACCCCGGGAGCCCTGCGTCCTGCTCTTCCCAGACCTGCTGGCACCACAGGTTCTGGAGCCGGTGGGATTCCAGACGGTGGGGTGGGCGGATGCGTCTCCACTGCGCTTACCCTGAAGTGCGTGTAAATCCTGCCCCGATGCTGGTAGGGCTTCCAGACCTTCCCTGAGCTCGAGGTCTTCACCTTGTGCAAGTGTGTAGTCACCGTGTGCTGGACCTGAAGGACAGCGGGGTCAAGGGAGATGTCTCCATTTTGTAAAATGTACATATTTAGGGCTTCCTTGGTGGCGCAGTGGTTAAGAATCCGCCTGCCAATGCGGGGGACACGGGTTCGAGCCCTGGTCTGGGAAGATCCCACATGCTGCAGAGCAACTAAGCCCGTGCTCCACAACTACTGACCCCACGTGCCACAACTACTGAAGCCCGCGCACCTAGAGCCTGTGCTCCGCAACAAGAGAAGCCACCGCAGTGAGAAGCCCCCGCACCACAATGAAGAGTAGCCCCCGCCCGCCGCAACTAGAGAAAGCCCACGTGCAGTAACAAAGACCCAGTGCAGCCAAAAATAAATAAATAAAATAAATAAGTTTATTTTTAAAAAAGTACATATTTAAGGTACACACACGCACACACACACACACACACACCTGTACATAGAAACCAGTCTAGAAAGCAATAAAGTAATAAACCACAGAGTTAAAAGTTATTATATTTTGTTGGTATTTTTTCCCTTTATTTTACATTAAAAATTTTCTATAATAATCAGAAAGAAACAAATGCCGTGGTTAAAACAGACCATTAGGAAGAGGATGCTTAAAACTAGAAACATGTTTACGTGACCTTTTGAGGGGGTGGAGCATGGCTTCAGTGGGCTCAGGTGTCAGATTCCGTGGGCCTCCTCCACTGACTCGGTCCGCCTGGTCAGGATCGCTAATTTCTCAGTGCCTTGGTTTCCCTAACTGGAAAATAATAATAATAATAATAATAATAATATCTTCCTGACAAGGTCGTCCTGACAGTCAAGAAGGTACTTTTTACACTTAGGAATGTATCATTGCCCATTCAATCTACTTATTAATATATAATGTATTAGGTTTTAACCAGTACGTTTTCATCCACTAACTCAGCACATTTCAATAGTTAAATTGAACACTGACGGGGAAGAATGGGATAAAGGATGAGACTGTTCATGAAAACATTTTATTTTTTTCTTACAAAAAGCAAGGGGTGAAGTTGTTATGACAAGGGGTCAGTTGCATCCTTGAGATTAGAACCTGCGACATCAGAAGTTACTGCTCCAGTCCCAGCTCTGCTCTCCCACGTGGATGCTTCTTCCTTTCCACTTTTTAGTCTTGCTAAATCTATGATGCGGCTCTACGGGACAGAACTAGTCCAGGGTTATCAGGAGAAAGATTTCTGCATCTATGCTTACACTGGTTACATGCTGCTTCCCAAGCCAAAGTTTCATGCACCTGGATTGGTAGATGGAGCAACAAAAATAGAGGATGTCTAGTTAAATTTGAATTCAGATAAACAAGTTTTTCTTAGTGTAAGTATATCCCATGCAATATGTGAGATACAAACTGAAACAAGCCAGTGGTTGCTTCTCTGAAATTCAGTTTTATCTGGGCATCCTGTACATCATCTGGCAGTCTTACATGCACCACAGATCAGTGTTCCCACTAGGAGGTGTATTTAGATACATGGAGAGGTGTGTCTCCATGGTTAGAAGACGCAGGGAAAAAATATCCAGTTCAGGGAGAGGTGGAGAAATAATTTAAGCTCAGCAAATGACAGCCCATGGGACAAACCTGGCCCATCCCTTGTTTTTATAAATAAAGTTTTATTGGAATGCAGCCATGCCTATTTGTTTACAAATTGTCTATGGCTGCAGTCACGCTGCAGCGGCAGAGTGGAATGATCGTGACGGAAACTATAGGGTCCATAAAGACCCAAATATCTACTGTCTGCCCTTAACAGAGAAAAGTGTGCTGACCCCTGACTTGAGGTGTGGATGAGAGGAAGGCAGGACGGCTGCCAAGATCCGGCCGTGTTCAGACACCGCCAGGGCTGTATTATCCCATGCACTTCTCAAGCTGATCCTCTCTGATGGCGCAGGACTGCAGCTCAAGGAGGTCAGCGTTGTAGTGCAGGCTGTTTAGGACTCAAGACACAGGGCGATTGTAAGGGTGAAGGTCTCAGAGAACCAGCATCCAGTAACGTCTAGCCTGGACATCAGGAGTTGGTGCCAGCAGGACTGAGGCCCTCCCCTCTGCCTCTTTGGATGGCATGGCCCCACGTGTCTGGCTGCCCCCTGAGACCAGGCTCTGCTCTCCGGAGCCTCGTCTCGGAATCACTCGTGATTCAGATAACAGCGTCAGCCCCGGAGAGGAAGGATGCTCAGGCCCAGTGCAATGTACTTCGTCTCGCTGTGTCTTGCTCCAGGGCATTGACGCTAAGAGAGAAAAGGAGTCTCATCTGAGCATCCAAGACGCCCAGGCTGGAGGCACGGGCAGAGCAGCTTTTGCTACCAAGTGGCGTGGGTGCATGGGACAAACTGGCTCATGGTCCGGGACTGTCATGCTGCCTGTGAGTAATCGGGATGGTCTTCCGGGTCCAGATCCCAAGCATTTACCTCCTCACGAAGGGCTAAGTAATGGAGGAACATCCACCAGCGTGCTCTCCCTTGTGATGAATGCCGTGGAGGAGAAAGCTTCACTGTGCGACAGGGTCTTGGCGATCTATCCTTTGCATCCAGCTTGATCTCAGGAGAAACAGCAGCCGGTCACACAGGACAGACTGTCACAATGTGCCCTTGTCTGGAGAGGCTCCTCTGGTCAGACTGCAGGAGGCAGATCGCTGGGGCAAAGGGCAGGACTGTTTCAGTAACCAAAATCCTAATGTGTAAAGTAGGTAAGAGCGAGGTGATAATCTTCAGGCAGATACAACTGATCACGTATGTATGTATGTATGTACATGTTTGGAAATCTTCATAGTTTGCAGAACTGTGGCACGTCGCTTGCAGAAGAGGCCCTGTGACCATTTAGTGCATCCGCCCAGGAAAGTGCTGGGTCTGTATCTTCTCAACCTGAGGGTTGTGAGTATTCTCTCTTCCTTCTGTGACCCAAAGGCCATGCAAATAGGAACTGGGGGAAGCAAATGGGACCTGATGCCCACCCCGTGTCCACCCGGGAGAGCCCTCGGTTCCTTAGGAGCAGCTCAGCTGATGGAAGCAGTTGATTCTCACCTGAGGCTCCTGGAGGACAACAGGTAGAAGCTCTGTTGCCTAAACCTGGAAGAGATTCTGTGAAAGGGAAAACAACAATTTAAAAAGACAGAGAAAGGAACAAGTAAATGAGGACATTAAAAATAGGAGAACACGTGAATGTAAATTCTCTGCCTGAAATCCACTGAAGGCCACCCACGGGTGCCTTATTTGGCAGGAAGTGACTAACACTGGCCAGCCGGCTTCCTGTCGGTTACTCTCCTGTCCTCCCTTCCCGCGTGTCCAGGTGTCTAAGCCAGAGGTCACTGGAGGGGACGTTTTAGCCCTGGATGACCATGAGCCGGTTCTACGTGAGCCCAGAGATTCAACCTACGCTTTTCCTCTTTAGTCCAAATCTTCAGCCCCACCTACACCATTTACAGCCTGTGGAGGTGGAGATTCACTCACTCACCTTCCTGCTCATTCCTGCCTTCACTCATTTTTTTCCCATCACATATTTAGCACCCTACTGTGTTTCATAGGGTCCACTTCTCTAGGACTAAATCACTTTGTAAACCTTAAGCAACAAACTAAAATAGTAACCAAAATCCTAATGTGTAAAGTAGGTAAGAGCGAGGTGATGATCTTCAGGCAGATACAACTGATCACGTATGTATGTATGTATGTACATGTTTGGAAATCTTCATAGTTTGCAGAACTGTGGGCACCTGACCATCTATTAAGGCGTGACTGGAAGTCTCCCCATCTCCCCTGCACCCCTATCTGCACCCCTATCCCCTCCATCCTAACGCCCTCCTAAACCCTCTCTCGGGCTGAGGGGAGGGTGGCCTGATTTTTTCAGCCATATTTGCAGCACCGAGCCCTGGGGATTCAGCCTTGAGGGGGGCTTGGTTGATCTTAACAAGATTCAGCTGAATTTCCAGGCAGCCACAGGTACTAAAAGTGGATTGTTGGAACATCAGTCCCTGACCCCGTTTTGGCTGATAAAAGACTTCGAGATAAATTGGAGACCTGCTACCTAGCCAAATTACGCTGGCTCCCCCTGGTTCCTGTGACCAACACCCTGCCATCCGAGAGGTCCCTCTGGGGGAGCCCAGCAGTGTGAGAACAGAACCAAGAGCCTGTTTGGGCAAAGTTGGAAGGGCATCCCAACTCCACTCAATGTTTTATTCTTTCCTGAAACCGAGAAGGACAGGGTCTTCGGGATGGAGGTCCTCTTTACATGAATCCCATGTGAGGGCTCACCCACCTTCCACCTGAAAGTTCCTCCATGTCAACAGCCCCCAAGTTGGGTTGTGTATTAAACTCACACCCCCCTCTCTATTACCACTGACCCTAAAGATTTTGGACATGAGTCCAAAGTCGCTCTACATCTCTGCCCTTCAAGGATTTGAAGATGGTTCTCCTGTCCTCCTGAAGTCTTTTTTCCATCATCATCCATTTTTCTTATCATTTCACATATATCCTGGGTTCTGGACTTCACTGGAGGTGACCTTTGAACACCCTCCAGCCTGCAGTCTCCTTCCTGAGGTCTTGTGTTCATCACTAAACCTGGCACTTTGGGTTTGCACTTTCTGGGGTAGGACCGAGGTGAGCCTGGCCTTTGATCCAGATGCCATACTCATGTCCTGCTGTTATTTTAACTAGCACATTGCAGACTTAACTCTGAGGAGCTTTGCCATTGACCAAAATAGCGAAGATTTTTCACATACATGTTTCTTCCCGTCAAATCTCTTTCACTGTATACGTGTTTAGGTGTATGTTTGAACCCAAGTGCAAATTTTTAAATGATCACTTTTAGCTTTCTTCCTGTATATTTACTCTTTTGCTCTAGTTATCAAGACTTTTACAGGCTTTCTCTTGATCATGGTACTGAATTGATTTATGTCCCCACAAAAATACCTTCGAATCCTAACCGCCTGTACAGGCGAATGTGACCTGATTCGGAAACAGGGTCTTTGCAGATATGATCAAGCTAAGATCGCAGTGGAGAAGGTTGGGCCCTGATCTCATGATCATTGTTCTTAGAAGAAGAGGAACAGACACAGGGAGATGCCACCTGGGACTGGAGTGAGGTACCTGCAGGCCTAAGGTGAGGGCCACCACCAGAAGCTAAGCAGAAGCAGGAAGGATCCTCCCTAGAGCCTTCAGAAGGAACGTGGCCCTGCCAATGCCTTGATTTTGGAGACTCTGGCCTCCAGAGATGCGAGAGAGGACATTTCTGCTGTTTTAAGCCCCTCGGTTGGCAGTACTTTGCTATGGCAGCCCCAGGAAACTGACACACTCATCTATTATATTGGATATTAAATGTTCTTTGCAGTTGTGTGTCATCTAACAGTTTCATCCATTTCACAAAATTCCATGTTTCTTCACGTGGAATTCTCTGGGTTGATCAGAATGGAAGCATTCTTGGCAGGCTGGAACCTGCTGGAGTTAGTCTGATGTTGCCACACTGGCAGTGAGTAATAGGAGCCACACACACACTGGCTCTTGGTGCTGAGATCACAGCTTCAGCCCCTGCTCCTCACAAAGGAAAATGAAGCCTGCCTTGTGTGTCAACAGTTGTCCGACACGCCTTTCCGGGAATGACACCTCATGGCCATGGTGGCCGTGTGGCTGGGCACACTCAGTTACAGTGTCACTTTCCAGTGTTCCAGCTCTGTGAAGGACCCTGCAGAAAGCCCAGGGTGGGGAAGAATACTCCAAAATTCAGAAAAAAATACAAGTTTCTTTATGAAACATGGTATTTGAAACGAACCACCAAAAACCACACATTAGTTCAATGATGCCATGTGAAGTTTACAAAATCAGTGAATCGCTGTTCTTCAAACAATAGAATAGTAGGATATGTGTTATATGATTATGTGATTGAGGGAGAATAAAAGAGCTGGACTGTGATTTTAGCACAAGGATTATGGTCTTTGGAAAGCGTCGTGAACTTTGGTCCAACTCTGATTTTTACGTCCTGGTGTGTGATATAGTGGTGAAGCCTGCTCTGTGGAAACACAGTCCCCTGGATGTGCTTGAAAATACAGTTTCTGTGGTCACATGACTTTGGGAAATATTGAATATTACTTTCTCCTCCTGGAGATTCATAATTCACATTGCAGTATTAAAAACTACCCCTCAAACTGCTGCAGTAAATAAAGCTATTTAAACTGGGTTTAACTGGTGATTTATATGCTTGTTTGAGCCCAGGGCTCTTTTTTTATTTAATAGCTATTACTGTCCTATGGTATTACCACTCTAAATGATATTCCTTGGGAAAAGCTGTGATACAATTTTCTCATGGATTAATAGAGTTTGCTTTGTTTCCAGATTCCTCACTTTCTTTAGTGCAGCTTTGTGGCAGGTGGCTTTGGTCACGGTGGGACCACAAGGAGGGTGCCAGGCAACGTTCCTTTGTAACTTTTGTTCATGCCAAGAGACTAGTGGAACCAGAGGTCAATTATAAAATGATGATTCCAAAAAATTTTTATCACTGGTAATGGTTTTTAAAAGAGGAAATATGATCCACAGTTTGTGCTGATACTCAAATCCTGAGACTTTGAATTTCTTTTGCAAAATAACTCGTTCAGCAATCTCTGCTGATTTCCATAAGGTGGGCTAAAACAGAATACATGATTCTGAGGGTGCCCGCCGGCCCCTCTCCCACACACTGACTTCAGGGATGGATGGAGACTCTCACAGTGCCCATCAGTAGGTACCTGCAATTCTGCTTCCTATAATTCTCACCCTTCTTGGCTCCTCTCAGACCTCATCCTGGTAAGGAGCTGTCATTCGTTGCATGTTCAGATGAGAACATTTGCTGATTTTCAGTATTGCTCATTCATTCTCCATGAGTGGTTGCGTATGTGGCATGGGGGTTGGGTTGGTGTGGGTCAGGTGGGGAGATCCACCTTGCTGGTTAATCGGGTGGAGCTGGGCACTCCACCTGTGTGTCGGTGCTTTGCCCGTGTCCTTAGTGTGTCTGTCGGGACAGTGTCTGGGCTGCCCCACCCCTGCGTGCACAATACGAGGTTTCAAAAGCAGAAAGCCTTGAAGTGGGAACTGAAATCCAAGGAAAAAGGATGAAGAGAGGTCAGAAAATGAGGGATGGTGAAGACGAGCAAAGTCTGGCACATTCTCAACATGGGGACCAACGTATAGGGGAAAGCTGATACGTTCTCACTTTCACGCGGCCAGCCTGGGTCTGCGCGGGAGGTTAAGAATCACGGGGAATGATTCCCACCTCAGAGTCTGAACTGACTTCTTATATCTTGCGGGAGTCTCAACCTCAGTCATCACTCAAGACACATCTATGTGTCAGTCACTAACCAGTGCTGGCGAAGATGTGGGGAGAGCACGGTTACAGTTAAACATAGAGATACTTAAAAAGATGAAACAGAGTTACCATATGACCCAGCAATTCCACTCCTGGGTATATACTCAAGAGAAAAGAAAACGTACATCCACATAAAAACTTGCACCTTAATTTTATAGCAGCATTACTCATAATGACCAGAAGGTGGAAAAATCCCAAACGTTCATCAGTAGATAAATGGATAAACAAAATGTGGTCTAGCCATACAATGGGATGCTATTCAACCATAAAAAGGAATAAGTACCAACCCAGGCTACAACATGGATGAACCTTGAAAACACTCTCAGTGAAAGAAGGCAGTGACAAAAAACACACACATTCCGATTCCATTAATATAAGATGTCCAGAATAGGCATATCCATAGAGAAAGGTAGTAGATTAATGATTGCTAAGGGCTGGAGCCATAAGAGGATGGGGTGTTGATAACGAAGGATACAGGACTTCTTTCTGAGATGATGAAAATGTTCTAAAATTAACTGTGGTGATGGTTGCACAGATCTGTAAATGTGCTAAAAGACATTTAATTGTACACTTGCAATGGATGAATTGTATGGCATGTAAATCTCAACAAAGCTGTTTTAAACACACACACACACACACACACACACACACACACACATATCTATAGCATGCCCTCTAAGGGTCAGGTGTCTTAAGATGAGCTTATCAACTGTATTTGGAGATAGGGTCTCTAAGGAGGTTAGAGGCTAAATGTGGGGCCTTAATCTGACAGGAATAGTGTCCTTATAAGAAGAGGAAGAGACACCAGAACTCTGTGTGTGTGTGCACAGAGAAGAGACCATGTGAGGATGTAGTTAGAAGGTGGCTGTCCACAAGCCAGAAAGAGAAGTCTGACCAAAACCAACCCCGACAGCACCTTGATTTTGGACTTCTAGCCTCTAGAACTGGGAGAACATAAATTTCTGCTGTTTAAGGCACCCAATCTGTGGCTTTCTCTTACGGTGCCCTGCAGACTAAGACAGGGTCTACTACACATTTCTTAAGCATTCTTTCCCAGGTGTTTTTTATTATAATAGCATTCAAGGTGGTATTTGGAATACCGGTTCTGAGACGTCTGTGCACATATTACTAGTGTTCCTCTGCTCCTTTTCTCGAAGCCTGCTCTTGTCTCTATTGCCTCAGACCCACCTATCCTGTAGCTTGTTATTGAGCTGCTGCATACAAAGGGACCCGACCTTGGTTAACCTTTGTACTGGAGACAGAGACACTGTGATTTCCAAATGCAATCCTTGAGGTCAGACGCATACATTCATTTTAGAGACCAATCAGACTTTTCCCCAAAATTAAAAAAGACAGTATTAGAAACAAGGTGATGATTTGTATGTGTGTGTGTTTTATTCTATATGTCTCTTAAATCAAATAGAAAACAAAAAGTGGAGCTACAAACCTCAGTTACGATAGCACTAGCTTTTCTCATCGCCCGTCTATCTACTTTTACCAGAGGTCTTTGTTTCTTCATAAGGCTCTGAGTTACTGTCCAGGGTCCTTGACTCCAACCTGAAGAACTCCCTGTGGCAGGCAGGTCTGGTGGTTAGGAACACTCTCGACTCTTGATTAACTGGGAATGTCTTGATTTCTCCCTCATTTTCAAAGGAAAGTTTTGCTAGATATAGGATTCTTGGTTGACGGTTTCTTTCCTTCAACACTTGAAGTACATTGAGCCATGCCATCTGGCCTCCGAGGCTCCTGATAAGAAATCTGCTCACGACCTTCCTGGCAAATCTTCTCTCAGCTTCACAGACTTTCATAATGTACCTTATCGTGTCTTATGCAACAGAACATTTTGTATAGTATCGTGAAGTCAGTTAAGTTGTAACATTATTTTGAGACCAGAATTTAAGGAAAAGGAATTGAATATTTCAAGTGTAGACATTGTGAGGTCTTTAAAACTATTACACATTTTCAAACTAGAAATAAAAAGACCACTGAAGTATCCTACAGGTTTTAATTTATAACAAAGTGAATACCAATATCTAATAACAGATGTACAGAAAAATTTCTTTGGGATCCTTTTTCCTAAGGGTAAAGGGAGCTTGAACTCAAAAAGTGAGAAAACTGCTGTGGTTTATCCCCAGTGGTGATGGGTCCATTCCCTGCGCTGACCTCAGAGTGCCCCACTGTGATATAATTCACAAGAACCCTAGAAAAGACCCAAGCTGGGCCCAGGTATTTTGTCCTTAGAGCCCAGGAAGCTGCTTTTGGTGACCTGACGGCCTTGGATCCACAGTTAGCTTGTTTTTTCCTTGTTTCTGCAATTTTGTTGACTTTTTTTCCTCTTTTCTCTACCCTTTTTTATTTTTCTCATTTTTCTTTGTTCTTTGCCTTTTTCTCATTTTTCTTTATTTTTCTCTCTTTATCATTTCTTTAAGTCTTAAATTTGTTCTTCCCAATTTTTTGGTGTTTCCTTTCCATTTCTTCTGCTTTCCTTTGTTCCTTTGTTCTCTTTCTCATTTTTATCTCAATTTTAGTTAGTATTGCAAGATTAGTACAGCTAGCATAGTCAGTATTGTTGGTATAGTTAGCGTCGTTGGTATAGTTAATACTTTATTAGCATAGGTAGTGTAGTTAGTACTAGTTAGCGCTGTGGGTACAGTTAGCATAGTTAGCGTTGTTAGTAGAGCTAGCATTGTTAGTTAGCATAGCTAGCATTGCTAGTTAGTGCTGTCAGTCAGTGTAGTTAGCAGGTCACCATGATGGAGGGCCTCACAGCCAGCTCCGCTGACAAGGATGCTCCTATTGATGATTACGAGATCCTCCACACCATTGGTGAAGGCACCTTCGCTAAAGTGAAGCTGGCCCGGCACATTCTGACCGGGACACAGGTGGCTATCAAGGTCATTAAGAAAAGGCGTCAGAGCTTAGCAACTTTCCAGGCACATTTCCGGGAAGTGTGCAGCATGAAGGCTCTGAATCACCCCAATATTGTAAAACTGCTGGAGGGGATTGACACGGAGGAGACATTGTTCCTCATGATGGAGTACCTCAGTGGGGGGGACATGCTCAGCTATTTAATGACCCATGGCCGTATGACAGAGGCAGAGGCCTGAGGCCTGTTCCAGCAGCTGGTCTCCGCCCTGCAGCACTCCCTGCAGCACGTGCACCAGGACCTAAAGCCACCGAATCTCCTCTTTGATTCCAGCATGAATATAAAACTGACAGACTTTGGCTTCAGCAGCAAGTATGATGACGCTGCCAAACTGGACACGATCTGCGGCACACTCCCGTATGCTGCCCCAGAACTCTTGCTGCGGCAGAGCTACAGCGGCCCTGCGTTGGACGTGTGGAGCCTGGGAGTAGTGCTCTACACCATGGTAACTGCGTGCCGGCCCTTTGTGGGAAACGACTTCCACGAGCTGCGGACGCAAATCCTACAAGGGCAGTACCCCATCCCACCTTACCTGTCTTTGGAGATAAGGGATCTATTACAAAAAATGATTGCCCTCAACCCCAGTGACAGAGGCACCTTACCTGACCTCATGAGGCATCCATGGGTGAACATGGGCCCGAAGGAGCCACTCCGGCCACCCTGTGAAGAGGACTCGGGGGTGACAATGGTGAGGACTCTGGGCATGACTCGCGATCAGATCCAGGACCCAGGAACAGGCAGTGTGAGCTCCATGAAACCAATGGTGGGGTCTTCCATCATAACTGCGAGGCCCTTCCCTGCCAGGGACCTCAGTGGCAGTGAACGTGAGCCTTCTTCAAGCCCTGAGTTGTCCACCCTGCTAACCAGGTGGCTCTACCAGGGAGAAAATGTGCAGTTGCAGGAAGACCAGCAGGCAGGGCAGAAGACCAGTGAGCCTGCCTGGCCCCCTCCCAGCCTGGAGTCGATGACTGCCACCCCCAGCTCAGCCCACCAGTGTGGCCCTGGGACATCCCCCTCCACCAGCAGCAGGATTGGAGCCCCAGAGGGAACCAGCTGCCCCCCGGGTGTGTCCAACACTGGAAGGTCCTCCCACGCTGGGCAGCCTGAGAGTATGTCCTCATCCACTCCCTCTGGCCACAGCCAGAAAAAGCAAGTGGCGGCTGGGAGAATCAGGAACTTGATATTAAAACACCTTTGTTGCAAGCTGCCCGGCGAGAGGCGTCATAATAAAGTGAGCCCACCTGAGCCCCACGGATGACCGAGGCAGGAAGGTCAGGCCGCCGCGCTCCCTGGGACCCGGTCCAGTGGAAGATGAGTGTGTTCTCTGCGCGGCCTTCAGAAGCACCGTATCCAAGACCCTGGCCAGCTCAGAGGATGGTCCGGAGCGGCCCAGGCGACCGAAAGAGAGGCCACCGTGGCTGCAGGTCCGCCCCTCAATCCCCACCTGGGTGAAACGTCATTCCTGGGGCACGTCTCCCCTCCCCCACTCTTCTGTCTTCCGTGTCGGTGGCGGAGGGGGAGAGTTCTTGTTCGAAGAACTCCTTAGTTCTTCCAATTCTAGTTAATAAACCTGATGCTCCAGAAAAAAAAAAAAAAAAAAGAGCTTATCAAGACTCCAGCCCTGAAGGAAATCTGAGTCTGAACCACAGGGAAAATATCAAAACATATCACCTGTCATTCTTATTGCGAAAGAATGATAAAATGTCTGCATCAAAGGAAGTGAGGCTAATAATACAAACCCCAAGGTGCTCTTTCAGCAGGATCTGATGGTAACTTGGTGAAAGGTTGAAAAACAAGTGAACTCGAATCCCAGCAAACACACATTGAAACCCAGGGCATGGGGTAGACGCTGGGCTCCGGCGCGAGCACCAGGACCCCTGGTCCAGGGCAGTTCTCAGCGCTCCCAGACCTGCGCTTAGGTTCACCGGATAAGGATGCAGTGGGCGGCCCTCCTCCCATGCCCTGGCCTTGAAGGTTGACTGCATGGTGACAGAGGGGCTTCCGGGCGGTACAGGTCCCCAGGCTTCTGCCCTTGCCGCTGTAGATGAGGATGAGGCTGGTGAGGGTGCCACCAGGCAGGGCTTGACTCTTCAGCCCCTTGGGGAGTGGGCTTTCCTCTCTGACTAGCAAAACTGTACCTTAGGGCTGCCTGTCTCCAAGTAAGGAAGTTCCTCCCTTCTGTACAGACCCAGGATCCAACCTTCCTGACGAGTAAACTTCTCTGCCCTTGACACCTGTACCACTCCTTCGCACCCCTCCCCACTATGTTTTCATGCCAAAGATAATGTTTTTTCTCCTCCCCAAGAAATGAAGGCTCTTCAAAGATAGGCTGTGTGCCCTTTGACTTTGGGGGTTCCCCAGAACAGGCAGTGCAGGATGGAGAGAAGAGTACATGCTCGTTACTGTCTGCAGGAGATACTTGCAGAGGATGCTAATGATTTTGATTTGTCCTTTTAAACTGAATTTTGTGTTTTTACCAATCTAATCCTGAATTTAAAAAAATATTCAGACATTGAATACAGCTGAAGGCATGGCCAGTTCCCAAACTGTCTGTATTAGAAAATATGTTATATTTCCCTCTGCTCCCTGACACCAAATATTAGCTCTTGCGTTTCTTGCCTAGTTGGATTTCATATTTGTTTGTTTGTTTTTCTGGCCAGTTTTTTGTCATCTCAAATTCCAAGTTATTGGTACAGCTAATGGAGTCACGATGTACCCTTCTTTGAGTACAAAGATCTCACCAGTAACTGAATGCCACTAGGACATGCGCTGTGAATGTCTTCTCTGGCTGGAAAGATGTTTCATTAAGTTATCCACCAGTAAAATTCCTCAGGTCAGCCGGTGAGAGAATGGATGGATGAATGGATGGGTAGATGGGCAGATGAATGGGTGGATGGATAGATAGAGGGGTGGGTGGATGGGTGAATGGATTGATGGACAGATGCATGGGTAGTTGGGTAGGTGCATGGGATGGTAAGTGGGGGGGTATGGGCAGATGGATGGGTGGATAGATATACATAGAAGGGTGGGTGGTAGATGAATGAATGAATGGATGGACAGTTGGTTTGGGGGGTGGGTGGGTGGGGGGGGTGGGTGGACGGATGGATGAGTTGGTAATTGAATGGGTGGGTGGAGAGAAATTCTTACAGCTGGAGGGATGTTAAATGCTTCCTTTCCCTGGGAAATCATGTGGTCTAGTAATAGTCGTGTGGACACTGGAATATGACTGTGTTGGTATGAACCCCAGCTTTGCTGTGGCTTTGGGCAAAGGACTTACTGTCTCTGAGAGTTCATTTCCCTATCTGTAGGTTCAGCATAGTAACAGTACTCACCTGAGCTTCCCCCGGAACCTCAGGAGGTAATTAGCACAGTGTCTGATGTATTAGTAAGTGCTCGAAAGTGATAGCTGTCATTGTTTTTTGTTTGTTTGTTTTTTGTGGTACGCGGGCCTCTCACTGCTGTGGCCTCTCCCGTCGCGGAGCACAGGCTCCGGACGCGCAGGCTCAGCGGCCATGGCTCACGGGCCCAGCCGCTCCGCGGCATGTGGGATCTTCCCGGACCGGGGCACGAACCCGCGTCCCCTGCATCGGCAGGCGAACTCTCAATGACTGCGCCACCAGGGAAGCCCCCTGTAATTTTTATTTACAGTTTTAGGAGGAACAGTTCAGGGAAGTTTGAGGGAATTACCTGAGTGTCACACAGTCAGGTCAATGAGATCATGAGAAACAAGATCCCTCTGATACTCAGGCACTGTCTTTCCATTCTAAAATCATGTCTCTCTGGGTCAAGAGTATTCAGTGGCCAAGAACTAAAGAAAATAGAGATTTAAGTGGCTGGCCGCAATGATAGTAAGGATGCACCCACCCATCTGGGGTCTATGATATGTGTCTTCTTTCATGCAACATATACTTCCTGACTGCTGCCATGTGCCAAGAACTGCACTCAGTGCTGAGAATTCAACAGTGGGAAAAAAATGAAAAGGAAGCCAGACAACATCCCTTTCTTCATGGAGCTTGTATTCCAGTAGGGTTGGGGGATTTTAAAAAATAAGCAAGATAAACAAGTAAGGTGTATAAAACGTTGAAATGTGCTAACTGCTAAGGAGAAGAATAGAGTGGGTAAGAAAGGAGAATGTCAGTGTGTGTGTGTATGTGTGTGTGTGCACCTGTTGGGGAAGCGTGTGATTTTAGACATAGCATCCATATCGAGGAAGTCATGCGGAGCCATGGGAAGATCTACAGGTAGAGCATTTCAGGCAGAGGGAACGGCAAAGGCGAGGGCCTAGAGTGTGAAGGAGAGAAAAGGAGGGGTGGGGAGAGCAGCTGGAAAGGCTGGGGTGGTGACAGAGGAGCTGGCAGCCTCTGGAAGGACTTTGGCTTTTACTCTGAAAGAGGTGGGAAGGCATTGGAGGGATTTAGGTTTCAGCACATTTGACCTCTATCATCACCACCACCATCACCATCACCATCACCGTCATCACACATTAAGATCACCATCACCGTCATCACCATCATCGCCACCACCATCATCACCATCATTATTCTTTTCATCTTTCGTTAGGTGTATTACCATTCTTTCCTTGCTCTCTTCTTTATAAAATCACTTTGAGGTAAGGCAGGTATTTGGAAGCAAAGACAGAAAGGGGGACTTGGTCCTGGTCACACTGGTCTGTAGGAAAGGTATCGAATCCATATAGTTGGGTTTTAACAGGAATCCTGAACCCCTGTGCTGACGCCCTGAGCCTGCCCACCCTCACTCACCCCCGCCCGACTCTGCTGTGGGAGGTGTTCTCTGGACACGACTTCCCTCCCCCTGAGGCTCCTGTTCAGTGAACACCTGCAAAGGTGGGTGAATGGGTGAGACCTCCCCCAGGTGAGGGGAGGGAGGCGGGCTGGGCCTGGGGGTGGCCAGTGCCCAGGAGGGCTCCTTAGGTTCTCACTTCTGAGGCACATTCTCTTTAGTTACCCACCAGGAAATCTGTGATTCTGTTTTCAAAGTCGTCCCACCCCTCGGTACAGGCATTACCAAGTAATGCCTTCTATGTGATTGTATCATCTCCTCGATTTCATTTTGCTTAATGACTGATATAGGTTTTTGCTTTTTCACTTTTCCAAGTCGTTTTGTTTAATGAGTCTCTTGGAGGGGGCATTTGGTTGGATTTATCGCGCAGCCAAAAATCTATACTGTGACCCCTTCCTGTAGACCTCTCTCCCTTGGAGGTGAGGAGACCCGGAGCCACTAGATGCGTTTCTGACTGCAGTGCAGTTTTTTGCTAATGATAAAGTTTTCTGTTTCCTCCCCCTTTCCCCCGCCCCCCCCCCATTTCCTAGGGTAGTCTTCATGCATGGTTTCCTGGAATTCTAGTGGAGATTATTTTAGGGCTGTTTCCATTTCCTCCTGAATTTTCTTTGAAAAAGACTTGGAAGAATATACTTACCTCCAAGAAATTCCATAATCTGCTAAGAATACAATGGTTTTGATGGAATTTACTAATAGTAGTATTTTAAGGGTTAAAAATAAATGTCAGTATCTCACAGAAGAAGAGCAATGTGCCTCCATAGACTCTGGTCTTATACTGTGGGCAAGTATCGGTCATGGTATTTGAGTGAGTGTTTTTGCCCCCACGAAAGCCTACCCATCCCTTTGAAGATCTGCAAACCAGTGGGAGATGCGGCATATTAAGCTGTGGGACATAGACAGGAGCCACTGCAGCCAGGAGCAGCCCGGGCCATTGACTTAGGAGGTTCTGGAAGCAAACATACACTCATGAGCTATAGATGAATTTAGCTCAAGGAAAAAAAATGACCTTGGATATGCTGTGGGCATATGTGATGAATAAAGTGGATGGCTAAGACAGCAGAGCTCTTTCCTCTGGTTGAGCAGAGAGCAAATCCCCTGGAGAAGGAGCTAGGATGGGGACTCCTCTTCTAACTCATGTAGCCCTTTCTCACCACTAGGTAGATACATACATCTAAGTTCAGGTGAATGGCTACTTTTAAAGATGCATAAATTGGTGTAGCCACGATGGAGAACAGTATGGAGGTTCCTTAAAAAACTAAATAGAGTTACCATAGGATCCAGCAATCCTACTCTTGGGCATATATCCGGAAAAGATGAAAACTCTAATTCAAAAAGATATATGCACCCCAATGTTCACTGCAGAATTATTTACAATAGCCAAGACATGGCAGCATGTCCACTGACAGACGAATGGATAAAGAAGATGTGGTATATATACACGATGGAATACTACTCAGCTGTGAAAAAGAGTGAAATAATGCCATTTGCAGCAACATGGATGGACCTAGAGATTATCATGCAAGTGAAGTAAGTCAGAAAGAGGAAGACAAATACCATATGATATTGCTTATATGTGGAATTTAAAAGCATGATACAAATGAACTTATTTACAAAACAAAAATAGACTCACAGACATAGAAAACAAACTAATGGTCACCAGAGGGGAAAGAGGGGGAAGGGATAACTTAGGAGTTTGGGATTAAAATATACACACTACTATATATAAAATAGCTAACCAACAATGACCTACTGTATAGCACAGGGAACTATACTCAATATCCTGTAATAACTTATAATGGAAAAGAATGTGAAAAAGAATAGATACACGTATAAATATAGAACTGAGTCACTTTGCTGTACACCTGAAGCTAACACAACATTGTGAATCAATTATACTTCAATAAACTTTTTTTAAAAGATGCATTGTCTGTTTTCAAAAATGATGGCCTGTAGTATAGGGTCTATATCCCCTAAATTAACAACATAGCAAAATAAATCGAGAGAGCAAGAACCTAGGAAGAGGAAGAAGTAAACAGGTATATGAGAACAGGCAATGCATTTGGAGTAAACATGAAATTAGTTTTGAGCATCCCAGAAGAAAGAGGAAAAAAGGGGGAAAAATTATGTCATGGTTTCCATGATCAGAAAATAGGACGTATTTCAGCTCCTTGTGTTGACTAAAGGTTTTCTGGTTGTGACTTATTAAAATAAAAATTGACCTGGACTTCAACTGTGTGAAAACATCAGATAACATGATGAGAAAAGGCGTAAACAGTGTTTTTACAAGAAACCCAAGAGCTGTTTTCTTATGACTCTTTTTTCTTAGAGTAAACCTTGATAAAAGGCCAGGGCACAGTATGAAAGTTAACTCAGTAAACAGGATTTAGGATGAGGTGAGATTTATGTGGTCCAAGTACATAGCCTATGATATTCTAACTCAATGCAAACATTTTCTAGTCTTTGAATCTTAGAATAACGATATCGTAACTGAATGCGAAGAATGAATGTGAGAAGAGCGGAAGAACAGAAGGGCAGCGTGCATCCAATCCAAGACATCCTCACATCTAGTTGGGACATTTTTGGGCCTGAGATGTGCAGCTCCATGTGGTTGGTGGAGGGCAGGCCCAGGCCCTTGGGAACCTAGGATCTGGGGTGGCAGGATCGATCCCCTCCTTCCAACACTGAGAAGGAGACGGCTGCTTCCTCAACATGGGGAGGGCAGTGCCAGGCAGGATCTAAGATTTTTTTCATCTTTGGAATGGTTCTAACTTTAGGTCTGGTCTTTAATGAGAGCTCAGAGACCATTAAGGCCTGAGACGTCTTGAGAGAAAGTGTTACCCATTCCTCGTCGCTGGAGGGCCCAGGAGACCTTGGAGACCCTTTCTCTTTCGTGTGTTGGAGCAGCTGAGGATTCTGGGAACTCACAGGGATAACTGAGTTGAATATGCTGAATCGCCCTTGAACTTATCGAGTGACGACCATTGGGTTTGGAAGAGTGTCTGCAAAGACAGTGACCTTAGGTCTGGAGTAATTCAACTTGAGTTGCTCTTCCTGGTTGCGGTTGGATCTTTTGAGGTCATTCTTAGTTCATGGTCATAAAACTGTGTCATCAGCAGAAAGGAGATTTATCTTCATCCGTGTTATGTTGGGGGACACACACCCAGTTCTTTAAAAGCTCTGTTAGACTATAAAGACACAAGTTCATGGGTAAGGATAGGGGAAAACGGAGCTGCAACCTGGTTTCACATAGTTTGCGAGCCTGACCCCGTCTGTTGGGTCACCATTCCTGCCTCTTCTCATTTGTGTCGTGGTTTCAAAATGGAGATTTGCCAAAGCCCTGAGAGCTGAGGACTCTCTCACTGTTTTTGCCCTCTACAGTTTTGGTTTTTAACTTGTTTCAGATTACTAAATTACAATACCTTGACTTCCTTAGCCATGGAAAAGAATCCCATGCTACCGGATTCACTCCCAAGATTGTCCCAGAAAGCACCTAAGGAAAATAATTGCAGTGCTTTCACAAGTGCAAAAATGCTTTGAAAAAATCACCGATCCATCCCATTCACAACGAAGGGCATGTCAGCTGCACTTCATTAGCTACAGACATTTCTTAAGCGCCTCATTTTGACCACAAATATGAAGTTGCTGACCATCCACGGTTCTCTGGGAGAGAATTACCACGCGCAGATGTTTGAGTCAGCACACGGGCCGGGAGACAGAGGAGAGGAGCCACGTGCGTTTACCAGTGACTTAATGAGGCCCGGAGATTCTTCTCTCTGTGCCAAAAACAGTAGAGCAAAACACAACATGGTCAAAGATGCAAAAGTGGGTAAATCCCTCCATTCAGAAAAGAAGTGCCGTAGTAGAAAGAGAAGTACAGAAAGATGCAGCTAGCTGAGTTTTTCTAAGGTTATTTGCTTTAAATATATTCCTTTGGTGTTTGCCCCAGATTCCTACTCGGCTCTGAACTTTGGCCAATTGCCGTGAAGAATAGAGATGAATGAAGCAATTCACACAAGCCCGGGGGATGGGGAGGCCACTCGGTGTCATTGCCAAGGGTCCCTGTATGCCCAAGACTTTCTGCTGTCCAAGACCTCTCCCTTCCCCACCCTCAGGTACCCATACTTCTCAGGGAAGACGTTCCTCAGCGCTGAACTTCTGGCACGGAATTTAGCCTCAACCACAATTGTTATTTTTCCTCCAGCGAAACCCTTGTATTCATCAAGCTGGGTGGTCTACTGCAACATAATAGCTATAAGAATGTGAATGATTTACAGAATTCATAGATGTTATCGCCAAAGGGGTAAACCAACATACGCTTCAGTCCAGGGCATAGAGGCCTGTTGTTAAAAGATTATACTGAAGCATTCCTAGGTCGCTGGATAACATCTTCAAAGGTTGTAGATGATTTAAAGAAATGTATTAGTGCAAATTTCTGTTGCTATCAGCTCTTTGTGACTTTCTCTCTTCTTGTCTCTAAGAAAGCTTTATAAAACTTTATGAATAGTCTTCCTAAGAAATAACCCTGGAAAATAGATCCATTTGCCTGTAGTGAAGGAAGGCTATTTCAGAGAACATGATGCCAAGGAGAGCCTGGAAGGGGAGCAAGGCGCCTGTGGAATGGCGCTCCTACTCAGGATACAATGCCATTGGAAGGCGGAGCTGTTAGAAGCTGATCTTTGGAAGGACAGATCCCAAGATGACTTTCTTTTGGATCTAAAAATGAAGCGCAGGGCTTCCCTGGTGGCGCAGTGGTTGAGAATCTGCCTGCCAATGCAGGGGACACGGGTTCGAGCCCTGGTCTGGGAAGATCTCACATGCCGCGGAGCAACTAGGCCCGTGAGCCATGGCCGCTGAGCCTGCGCGTCCGGAGCCTGTGCTCCGCAGTGGGAGAGGCCACGACAGTGAGAGGCCCACGCACCGCGATGAAGAGTGGCCCCTGCTCGTCGCAACTGGAGAAAGCCCTCGCACAGAACCGAAGACCCAAACACAGCAAAAATAAATAAATTAATTAATAAACTCCTACCCCCAACATCTTCTTAAATAAATAAATAAAAATGAAGTACAAAATTATTATCAGGAGTTTGCGTCTTCTAATTCAATTCATTTTAGTAACTCCTCCAAACCATGTCCTCTGTAAAGGAATTATGCACAGCGGGTGGCATCTCTGTACGTCTTAAGACCAGGATGTGTAGGACCCTAACACCCCCAGCTCTAAAGGGAAAAGGTGAAAGATTTCTCTTTGTATCTGCAGTTGGCATTGCTTCTTCAGTTTTCACCAGTGCACGTCTGTCCGATGAGTGAGCTGTGCGCGCTTTCAGGTAAGAGGCGCTGGGGCACGGTGAAAAATGCAGGAGGGGCCTGACACACATGTAGAGCTCTGAAATACAGGAAGGTCCCAGCTCCCAGGGGCTCTGCCTTATTCTTTTTTTTTTTTTTTTTTTTTTTGCGGTACGCGGGCCTCTCAGTGCCGTGGCCTCTCCCGTTGCGGAGCACAGGCTCCAGACACTCAGGCTCAGCGGTCATGGCTCAAGGGCCCAGCTGCTCCGTGGCATGTGGGATCTTCCTGGACCGGGGCACGAACCCGCGTCCCCTGCATCAGCAGGCGGACTCTCAACCACTGAGCCACCCGGGAAGCCCCTCTGCCTTATCCTTGATGATAGCTCTCGCCATCAAGACTGAGCACTGTGTGCTGGATCCCGCCAGCTCCCTAGGCCAGCGTGAAGGGTGGCTGTGCCTGGAAGACCTCTGGACCAGTGTGTCTGCTCCTTTGTCGGAGATGACTGATGGTTTGTGTTTGTTTGGAATATTGTTTCCCCTGGTTCTTTTATTAAGATCAGCTGTGTTAGGCTCCCCTAAATTATTCTTAGCTCAACAGAATAAAGAATGTCAAATAGTGAGAGTGTCATTTGGGTTCTAAAATGAAAAGGCAGATTTCAATCTTGTTTCTTGGAAAGACGTAAAGGTGAGACCAGGCAGAAACCTGTCTCTCCAAAGATACAATGGAAAGAAAATCAATTCATAAAACGAAGGAAGAAATTCGGCCAGAATTGACAAAGTGGTCCAGGAGGAGGGCTGTGCTGGTAGAATGAGCCAGTGTCCTTTTGAGAACTTGGAGTCAAAAGGAGACCCTTACTTTCCTAGATGAGGGATCATGAAGGGAAGGGGTGGGACCAGCTTTCTCCAGCGAAGGAGCTGATTCTAGAATCCCCAGATCTCCTGAATCTTTTTTGATATGTTCTTGCACTAACCATAACACAAGGTTTTCTAGTGAAGTAAAAATTCGGCTGAAACAAGAAAGCCCCAGCTGTTTGCATGCATTTCCTCTGTTCTGAGACAGGCATCAGCATGCATCTCAGTGCGCTGCCATCGTTTTGCAGTAAATGACATCTCTATCGGCTAAAAGGCCACCACAGCTGTTTCCCTTGGACGCTTGTCACTGCAAATAGAGCTTGACTGGTGAGTGTCTTCATCACTGATGTTCTTATTCTACCTGATATAGGAGGTCCTGGGGTGTGACCAGCTGAAATGTACCACCCAGACCCTCAGTGCCAACAGACATAGGACGGAATGTGCTGGATGAGACATCAGAAGTCCCAAATAACTGGCAGAGCCCATAATTAGTTTCACATGCTCCTTGCTTGGAGTTCGCTAACCTTATTATTTCCAGGGGATTCACAAAAGCAGCTGGCAGCCCAGGGGGAGGCTGAGTGTGTGGCCGACCTCGAAGTGCCTTTTGCATTCGCCTTGAAGTTCGGGCCTCGTTACCCGCAGATGCCCTTCACCTGGCGGGTCACATTCTGGGCCTCGGCATCCACCGTCACCTCAATAGCTGTCTATCCATCTGCTCTGGGTTGTTTTCCTCGCTGCTGTTTTATTTGTTGTTGTTGCCTTTTCAATCTCATCTTTTCTTTGGGTCTCTATTAAATCAGCCCAACACTAAAGATTCCTTTCAGTTTCTTCAAATCTGGAAAGAAATCAGTTAATTCACTTAAAAAAATCTATTGTGTTACAAAAAAAAAAAAAAGGAAAATCATTGATTATTTCTCTCTGCACTGTTTTGCCATCTTGAAATCAAGTCTGCTGACACTTTTCTAAGATCAAAGCACAGAGCACCATTCCATCAAGAGAGGAGGATATTAGTGCCTTTTTGTTTATTTCTATGACCGGAAACAGTGCTGTCACATGGCCTCATCTTGCCTTATTGGTGGAAAGTGTTGTGGTTTCACAGTTACAGTCAGTATCTCACCGATTCTTCAGAGCACCTGGGCGAGAGGCAGGCCTGGCCTCCTTGCTCTCTTTCTAGGGGAAACACAGCTTAGGGAGGATGGTGATGTGGCAGGGCCATGCAGGCGGGTGCTGGTGGAGCCAGACATTCTGGGGCCCTGCACGTCCCATAACTTTGAGACCCCCTAGGACCCGCAGTGGGGTGAGGGTCATGAGAAATGAGTGAATGCTGGTGAATGCTCTGTCCTCCTGGCGGGATCTCCATCTGAGAACCTAGCACCCAGGCAGTGGGGGCCAGTGGGGAGTTGGGAAGTGAGCAGGCTGTAAAAAGGACATTTCCTGGATCCCAGGACCACTCTGCCCCAATATTTAAACATTTCTCTGAAATCCAGGATGTAACTCCATTTATGTGGAAGTGTTTCTTTATTCTTTCTGTTTTTTAAAAAATCTGCCAAATGAACTTATTTACGAAACAGAAATAGACTCACAGACATAGAAAAAAGAGTTATGGTTACCAAAGGGGAAAGGGTGGGGAGGGATAAATTAGGAGTTTGGGATTAACAGATGCACACTGCTCTCTCTCTCTCTCTCTCTCTCTCTATATATATATATATAAAAGAGGTAAACAACAGGGACTCCTGCATAGCGCAGGGAGCTGTACTCAATGCCTTGTAATAACCTATAAGGGAAATGCATCTGAAAAAGCACACATACATATATGTGTGTATATATAACTGAATCACTGTGCTGTACACCTGAAATGAATACAGCATTGTAAATGAACTAGACTTCAATAAAAAATATTTGCTACAGCTCCTTACCCAACTAATTAGTGGTCAGCACGAGCCAGTCAAATGGCTTTGTTATGGCAACAGGAGGGTGGGGCTCTATTTTCGTTCTTCCCTTAAATTTCTGCGCTGACCCTGAATGGGATTTACTTTGTCTAATGCTTGGCGTCTTTCTTTCTAAAATGAAGGAGTTGCGTTGGATTCTTTTTAGGGTCATTTTCTAATTAGCAAACCAACAAGTTGATGTATAATGAAGCATGAGGCATAGAGGTGAGTGTCCAGAAGCAAAGGAAGTTGTGTGAGGGGTTGATGGGCAGGGGTCCAGCGGGTGGACTCGGGATTCACCCTGTGTGATGGGAGCCCCCTCAAAGGGGAGCGCGTGGAGAAAGTGGGGACAGGCCTGAGGGCTCTGGGTGGCAGGCGACATGGAGGTGACAAAAGGAGGCTGAGAAGGGGAAATGTGAAAGCAACTTTCTAGCTGGCAACATGTAAATAAAGATGTGGCTGTTCACGCCCAGGTGCCATAATGAGAAACGCAAAGAATGGGACGTTGCTGTTTTGAAAAGAACATTCCTCCTTCCGATATTACCCCCCAACAGGCTTTCACCTCCTCAGGATGACCCTAAGTAACCTTTAAGTTTCCCTTTGGCAAACAGAGCCACCGAGAAGTGGAGTATTTGGTCCAATTCCCCTGCATGGGGTGCAGGGGCAGACCTGGGACTGGGGTGTTTGCATGGCCCGCTCAGGCCTCGTGGTCTCCTGGGTGGAGGGACCACTCGCTCTGAGGCTGAGCACGGCCAGCATCCCACCCGCTGCCGACCGTCCCCAGGGAGCGGCTGGTGCATCGAGGCTCAATCCTCCAACACCTGCAGCGACCGTCCAGGTCAGGGCAGAGGAGGTCACCTGACCTACTGTCTGGGGGTCATCGCCAGGCACATCTGTGAGGAGTGCAAGCTCCCCAGGTGGGGACAGGCCCTCTTCCTCCTGACTCTGCTCTGGTGCCCTGTGCAACACTGTCCACTGCCAGTCGAGTTGGGGCACAAGCGTCCGCTCTCCATCCTGAGACAGAATCGCAACCCAGGGATGTCACGGAAGGGGCCTTGGATCCCCTCACTTCTTGGTTCCATCTTCCAGGCCACCAGCAAGGGAGGCCCAGCGGGAACCACGGGTTTGGTAGAGTGGTCGGTCTTCTCTCCTGCACTGGGCGTTAGCCCCTCCACGTTGAGTTTGCTCTGCAGAGTGTCACCACCCCATCCTAGCTCTAGAGATGGGGTTAGATGAGGCCTCAGAGGGTCATCCTGAGGCAGAGCAGACACCCCTGCTATCATCTCTCCCTTTTTAATGAAGAACAATGTAATGGTTTTGGCCCAGGGAGCCTTTCAAAGAAGCAAACCATTATGATTAGTAAATACCGGCATTAAATAATTTCCCTGGGCTTCATTTTCTCTTAAACAAGGTCCCAGCAGGACCTCCCAACCTCCCAAGCCTTTTCCCTTAGTCTGCTCTTTTCTACTCGATTCCAGGACCTTGCTTGATCCCGGCTGGGAGGCTGTGAGCGTTCCCACCCCGGATCCCCATCCCTCCGTTGAGTCCTGGCCATTGAGCCCGAGGTATTTTAAAATCCCCAGAGGCTTAAGGCTGGAAAGCATTTTGACGGGTCTCCCAGGTGAAAGTCAGATGCCTTGCTGACGGAGCTGGAGAACAGGGGAGTGCCCTGGGGCCCCCCGACGGCATGCTGGTCCCAGGTGCAGCTGCTGCTCCTTCTGGCCTGTGCTGTTCCTGCCCAGCTGTTCCTCACCTGGAGCTCACCTGCCACCGAATTCTCAGGGGACGTGAACTGTGGGCCAGGTGAGTGTGATGCTAAAGGGGACCAGAGTCCCAAGAACTTTAGTGGAAATAACAGCAGTGCCTTGCAAATCAAAATCATAATGAGGTACCACCTCACACCTGTCAGAGTGGCCATCATCAAAAAGAACACAAATAGTAAATGTTGGCAAGGGTGTGGAGAAAAGGGACCCACACGCACTGGTGGGAGTGTAAACTGGTATAGCCACCGTGGAAAACAGCATGGAGGTGTCTCAAACAACTAAAAATAGAGCTATCGCATGACCCAGCATTTCCACTCCTGGGTATATACGTAAAAAAAAACTCAGAAAGACTAATTCGAAAAGATACATGCACCCCAATGTTCATGGCAGCATTATTTACAGTAGCCAAGATATAGAAGCAACCTAAGTGCCCATCAACAGATGAATGAATAAAGAAGATGTGATCTATGTATATATGTGGAATACTGCTCAGCCGTAAAAGAGAATGAAATTTTGCCATTTGCAGCAACATGGATGGACTTGGGGGGCGTTATGCTAAGTGAGATAAGTCAGACAGAGAAAGACAAATCCCGTATGACATCACTTATATGTGGAATCTAAAAATTACAGCAAACTAGTGAATATAACAAAAAAGAAGCAGACTCACAGATGTAGAGAACAAACTGGTTACCAGTGTGGGGAGGGGCAATAGAGGGGCGCGGAGTGGGAGGTACAAACTACTGTGTGTAAGATGGGCTCAAGGGTGTATTGTACAACACGGGGAATAGAGCCAGTATTTTGTAATAACTGCGTAAACTTTAAAATTGTATAAAAACTAATAAATGAAAAAAAAACGTATAAAGAGAAAAAGAAGATGTGAATTGCAGTCCTCCTCAAGAAGGTAGAGCTTTTCCAGCCCACCTGTATTTCAAATACTTTTTACAAAGAGAAAAAAATTGCACAATTAGAGTGTTCCAGCCGTGACCCAGCTGGTGCCAGGGCAGTGTCACAGTGTCAGGCCTTTATGGGGACCCTGCATTCCTAACACTGCCTACATTGAGATCCATCTGACAATCTAGCATGTGGTTGATGGGAGCCACTGATACGTTTCTGCACAACACTTTCATTTGGTATTTGCATTAATTATTCTACTCCTCGGGTACTCAGGAATAGCACTGGTGGTTTAGTGGCGAATAGGCAGACGTGCTCCATGCCCACGTGGCCTTCCCAGCCCAGCAGGAAGGCAAACAGTCCCAAACACACAGGTTGCTGTTTGGGTACAATTGTGGGAAGTGGCTTGAGGGAAGGAAGGCATGCTTGGAAAGTAATAACGGGGCAGGAAAGGCTTCCTAGGAAGGAATGTTCACACAGAGACCTCTAGGAGGACGAGTGTCAGCCAGGAAGGAACAAGAATTCCCAGGAGAGAGGAAAGCTTGTGAAAGACCCCGGCCCATAGGGTGAGCAAAGGAGAGATGTGGTCCTTGAGTGGGTGGGACCCGGAGCACACAGGCGCTGAGAGCAGGTGAGGACATGTGTCTTTATCCTACAGCAATGGGAAACCTCTAAAGGCCTTTAGTCCAGACATAATCCCTATCAGACTGGCCATTTTGTAGGGTCCCTTGGGATGCTGTGTACAGATCAGGGAGACCTAGAGTGGAGGAGAAGAGCCAGCAGGAGGCTGGAGCTCTGGTGCAGGTGAACCAAGGTGAGCAGGAAGGTGAGGCTTCCGTGGGCTGGGTGGCTGCGGCAGGACCAGGAAGGACAGGTGGTAGGTGTGTGTAAGACGTGGGGAGCATGGACGTGGTAACTGGCTGGCAGACAGGCACGAGCTCCAGAGATGGAGGAATCTGCTCCGAATGCGATCAGGAGACAAGGAGGGGGTGGTGAGGCAGGACTCACCTGGACTCTGTACGACGTGCCTTTGAGCCGTCCAAGGGAGACGTTGGAGGCGGGGGGGCTATGCCAGAGAATCAGGGAAGTTTACTCTCAAACAGGGAAAGCTCAGGCCAGAGATACACATGTGAGACTTGTCAGCGTGAAGATGTGATTTAAGCCATGGTGAGTAAGTCTTGGAAGACATCTGGAGGGGAGGCAGCAAAGAGAGGAGAGGAAGGACAGCCAGAGCCTCAGCCTCTCAAAGCCTCAAGCGGGGGCTGCAGGTTAGATGCTCATGGGCCCCTCCCTGTGCTCTGGCCCTGCCCTAAGTGATTCAGGGTTGATTTCTCAGAATCATGCCAGATGGACCTTCACCTCCACCTTATACGTGGAGAAACTGAGGAATAGAGACTAGGCCACTCAGCTCAGGCACCTGCTCTCTCCTATGTAGAAAGCAGGTCAGGTGGGGGCTGGGTGACCAGGAAGGCCAGGCCCCCCAGGGAGGCCAGTGGCAGATACTCAGCTCAGTCCCCTGTTGCCATGGGAACGGATGAGGGTCAACAGGCCTTTTGAGTTTTTAAGAGATTCGGATTTTTATGTTGGTTCCCTTTTTCTAAATACTGCCAATCCGTTCACAGTTTTAAAAAGCACTGTTGGGATCCAAAAAATTGGGGAAGCATATTTCAGACTGTGAGCTTTAAGTCTCTGATTTAAGGCTGGAAAGAAACACATACTATCAATACTATGTATAAAAAAGATAAACAACAAGGACCGACTATAGCACAGGGAACTACATTCAATATCTTGTAATAACCTATAATGGAAAAGGATCTGGAAAAGAATAGATATGTATACATGTGTATAACCGAATCACTTTGCTGCACACCTGAACGTAACACAACATTGTAAATCAACTCGACTCCAATTAAAAAAAGAAAGGGCGGATAGAGGAGGAGGGGCTGTCACAGGACACAGAGAAACAGGGGTGACCGGAGTGGTGGTGGCCCTGGCCCATGCAAGGGACGTGTCTGCCCAGGGAAACTGCAGCTTATGGCTCCTTTTTCTCCTTGCACTTGATTCTTCCCTCGTCCTGGGGAGACACTCTTCTCCCTGTCAGTGGTCAATTGTCTGAACATACTTCCCATTTCCTTTATGTGGGCCTCCGTTCATTCTGTATTATAAGGCATTGACGCCTGTGACCTGTGACCTGTGACCCGAGACTGAGAGTGAAGTAGGAGGCCAGGGACCTGTGTCCCAGGTGGACCAGGTGACCCCCGGACCCGTGGGGCAGGGGTTACAAACTCACCACATAGGCCAAACCGAGCTCACGCAGAGAGGTGGTTTGGGCCACCCGGCTGGAAGAAGTTTTCAGTGTTTAACGTTCTCTGGACAGCACGTGCAAATACGAATCCAGGCTCCCCTAGAAGTTGGATAGGATGCACTGAGTTCCTCCCACATGGCCACCGCCAGCCAGAGTTAGAGAGCCACCGACCCTTTCGAGGTCATTTTCTCCCACTGGGCTTGCTTTATCATTTTCCTTCCCTGTCTGCACTTACTTTCTGGGCAGGTGCATTTGAGAGTCTGCAGGAAACCTCAGCAAAATCAACCCCAGACCTCCTCAGGGCAGGATATTCAGGTGGAATGAATGCAAGGCTGAATGAACTAATGAATGACAAATCAGACCCTTATGACAGCCAGCCTGTGTCCCTCGAATCACAGCCCCTGTGTCGGGTGGCAGAGCTGGGGTGTGATGCCGGCCTCCTTTTCCTGCTCCCGGACCCCACACAGGCTCCTGGGTCTGTGTCAGGAGCTGCTTACCCTGAACTGGGGGAGGACAAATTCCTGCCAAAAGTTAGCCAAGGACGTGGATATGTCTCCCTCCCTTTTCTTTTTTTTACCCCAAACCCCTTCATTCTGCATCTCATGAAGTAGTACGCGTGATGAGGTCACCGACCCACCCCCGGGGTCTCCCCAACTCCCTGCAGTGTCTGCTTCCCACTCAGCCACGTCCCTCCAGATGCAGGCTTGGGGTTGGAGCTGAGCTCCATCCCAAAGCACTTTTCAGGCTCAGGCTGAAGCGGTTGTGTGCCTGCACGTTTTCCAGGAAACAATGTCTCCAAGGCCGGCCCTTCTGGGGGAGCCTGGCTTTCCGTCTCCCTGCTTACCCCTCACAACTACCCTTAGGTACCTCGAGAGGCCCAGAGGAATCCAAAGGCCCTGCCACCTGGGTCTGCATTACATCCTTTCTTGGGGAGTCCCCAGCTGAGGCTGGGCCGCTGAGAAGATTCTGAAGCAAATATGCCCACCTCCAAGCTGTGAAGCAGAGACCTGTTTATTTTGGGTTTGGTGAGTAAATCATGTGGAACAGAATCAAAAGCTCTGCTGAAGTCGACACAGATGCCATCTGTCACTTCCCCCTAATCCATCAGGCTTGGGGAAGGGCACTGGATTAACTGACAGGCTCTTTAGAACATTTGCCAGCAATGATTCAATGTCCTCTTCTTATTTGAAAATGCCCTAGCAAGTGAAAAATAATAAATTTTCACTCTAGTATCCAAGTTTGAAGTGTTAGGTATTGAGGTCAAGTGTGTCCGGTGGAATCATTTTCTGTTTAAAAACGCACATGAATCGTAACCACTAATACTTAGCTCACCTCTCATCCTTTTTGTATGAAATGTGTCCCCTGCAGTACATCGAGGTATTCATGAACATTAAAGAGCTGTCTGGGCTAAGCTTCCTCTAATTGAAAAGGTTGGCGTCCATTTGGGGAGAGATTCTCTGGTGGGTAGTGATTAATCCAGTTTAATTAAAAGTCATGCTAGTCTCTGTTTCCGTGCTAAAACATGGCCCAGCCTCAGGAGGACACTCTGTGCACCCTAAAGGGCCTCCGTCACCTGTGGCTGCTTGTCTCCCGCGGCACCTGTGTGAATCTGAGCACCCCTTACTCACCTCGACCGGCATGAGCGCTTCTGGACTCAGGGAATGGCCTGTCTCCTTCGGCCCTGACTTTGAGATGGACTTGGGCCCAGGGTGGATCCCACACTTGCACCCCAGCCCCATCGCTTTTCCCTTCTGGTCCTGGCCCTGCCCAGGCTCTGGACGATCACTGGCCGGTTGTCGGTTTGCTGCCCACTAGTAACCATTGCCCCCTCCTTCTGCATTTCTCTTGGAGGGCCCCAGGTCTTTTGTCCTGTTCAGTTTTCCTGAAACTGGCCATGCCCTCACCCATCTGTGTGGCAGCTGGCTTTGTGTGAGAGCTGACCTTCTGTATACTCCTTGCAGGGGGAAACTGAGGCAGGCTAGAAAGAGCCTTAGGCAAGAGACTGGGTCTTCCACGGGTCACTTGTACAGTCTGAGAGTTATTTGACCCTTTAAGCTTCCATTTGCTCATATTTAGAGTAAACATTTTAATATCTTTCTTATAGAGTTGTTGCAAGGATTAAGTTAGTACAGTGTAAAGGAAAAGAAGCGCCTAGATCAATCCCTGGCGCACGGTGGTACTTAATAAATGTTAGTCAAAAATTAGTGTCCTGGGAGATGCACATACAATTAAGCTGTAGAAGGAAACATAGGACCTTCCCTTCCGCAATGATAAGAAATCGCTGGGTAAGCCACAATGTTATCTTGGAAGTGTCGACACCAAGAATTCTTAAAGAACTGAACTCCAGAAGGATCAGCCATTTCCAGGTGGTCAAGGGCCAGATGCTGAGGTCAGGGCCAGGGCAGCAGAGGAGCAAACCTGCTAGAGAAAGTCAAGGTTAATCTTTCCAGGTCAAGAAGAAATTGGGGAAAATGCTGGTAAATCCAGGGGGCTTGTGTTTTGGTTGTGAGTCTGCAGGAATTCTAAAGTAAAGGAAATTCTCTTAGCCTGGTAATTCTCTCATGTGGGACATATACCAAGGATGCGCCATGTATATGTTAGATACCCAGGAGCAGCTCAGGGGCTGAGGGTATTAAATCATGTGATGGACACTCTTCCAGTCTCAGAGTCTTAAGATTCTGCAGCCTTGAGGTCTTGCCATCTTGAGATCTTACAAACTTGAGGTCTTCCCGGAAGGAGAGGTCTCAACTCTCCTTCAAACGTCTTGAAGCCACAGGTGAGCTAACCAAAGTTGCGACCAAACTTCCACCCAATCCGACTTCCAGTCTCTCTGATTTCTTCTTTTTCTGTCAGCCGGAGAAAGGGCTCGTGAGGTTAGATTTAGGCTCACCCAGATAATTCAGAATAATCTTCATATTTTAAAGTCAGCTGACGAGCAAGCTTAATTACATCTGCAAAGTCCTTTTTGCCAACTCATAGGACATGTTCATGAGAGTAACACTAGGGAACAAAGGTCATGGGGCCACAATTCTGCCTGCTACACTTCCTGTTCCAGAAGCAATGATTATCAGAGGAAATAAAATCTTTTTACAGTTATGTATATCCTTCCAGTCCAAATCAGTCAAGTGAGGAGGGTCAATAGGTACAACAATTTTCTTAATCCGTGTTCCTGTGGTGCTTTCTTCTCCCCTCTCTACTCCCTAGAAAGGGAAGGGAGAGGCCCTGTGAACGAGGTCCTGGCTTGCACACCCCGCTTAGCAAAACAGGAAGCCTGCAGCTCTCCAGATGCTTATCTCCTTGGCTATCTATGATGCCAAGGACCACCAGTGTTCATTGTGCACTTACTCTGTGCTTGGTACTGTACTTAGTACTGTGTGCACATCATGCCATTTAATCTTCCCAGCTACCTCATGAGAGGGGCATTATTAGAAGCCGATTTGATGGTCACCTGTTGTCACTGGAGCAGTTTCCTGTAACAAGTCAGCCTCCATCCCAAGTGGCTTATGAAGGGATTCCTTCCTTCCGATGAGGTTGACCCTTCCAAGATAAGGGCGGCTAAGCAAAGTGTCCCCCCTCTCCCTGCGCTTTGGAAATGCTTTGGTGCCTCTGACCAGTTGGTGACCGTCAGCTGGGCTGACCTATTACTGAGCTGACGACTCATCACCTTCCTCCTCGTGACCACACAGGGCCAAGGGTGCAGGTCAGACTCCAGGGTCAGTGGTTTCCAAACTATTTTTAGGTTTGAACAGGTTTAGAAACCTCTCAAACCAAGACACAGAAGCTTTGGTTGGTAGTGGGGGAGGGTGCATGAGGGAGAAGCAGCAGATCTTCGCTGAACCCCACCTCTTGTAGAAGCTCGGAGGGACTTCTTGGACTGAAAGGTGGTGCCCAGATGGGACAAAGAAATGTCCGTAAGGGGCCATCTCTTCCCAAGGTCCCTTAACAGTTGCATGAGTATTCCATTTCATGGTTATAACGTAATTTATGTTTCCAAATCCTATTGTAATATGTTTAGGTTGGCTCTCATTTTTTTTAACCTATAAATAACTCTGGATGAACAACTGCCAAGCTACATCTTTGCAGACATTTGTGATTATATCCTCAGGATCTATCCTCTATAGTGGGGTTTCTGGGTTAATGGTACATGGATTTTAAGGTTCTTGATACATATTGCCAGTGTTGAATCATTACAATAATTTAAGCCTCTTCTTTTATGTTTTATTTTGAAATAATTTTGAACCGACAAAAAAAGTTGCAAGAATAGCACAAGGAACATTTTTCCTTGAATTATTTGAGAGAATGCTATAGCCCTGTGTCCCGTCACCCACAAATACTCTACTGTGTGTTTCGTGCAAACAAGGTCATTCTCCTACACAACCGCAACACAGCTGTTGAAATCAGGAAATTAAAGTTGATACAGTATTATTTTTATTTTTTTTAACATCTTTATTGGAGGATACATTATTATTCTTTGATTCTCAGTCTCCTTTCATGTTTTATCAGTTGTTCCAACAATGTCCATTTAGAGCAAAATGACTCAACCCAGGTCATGGGTTATAGATAATTGCATTGCCTCTTTTAGTCTTGCTCATTCTAGAAAAAAATTCTTAATCTTTCATTGACTTTCATGACCTAAACAATTTTGAAGATTAGAAGCTAGTTATCATGTGATGTGCCTCTTGATTAAATTCTTAATATTCATATCTGTCAAGAGTAACATAGACACAATGCCGTGTTTTTCCCATTGCATCCCAGCAGGTACCAAATGATTTTGTTTCATCCCTTTACTGGTGATGTTGACGTCGATCACTTGGTTAATGTGGTGTCTACCAGGATTCTCTTTTGTAAAGTTACTTTTTCCCCTTTGCAATTAATAAGTATTATGTGGTGGAGATGTGTAAATATCCTATTTGTCTTCAAACTTTCACCCACTAGTTTTAGCATCTTGATTTTTGGGGGATGCATTATTACTGTAGTACAGTTGTTGCAAAAAGTTATGATTTCCTAATTCCGTCCCAACTTCTGCATTTACTAGCTGGCTTTCAACTCTAAGAAGAGCTTCCTCTTATCCCTATTTATTTATTCATGGCCTCCTATTTTACCCAATGGGTTATGATGCGTTAGTATCATTCCTTATTTTGATGCTCAAATTATGCCATATTTTGCTAGTGGAAGCCCTCCCTACTTGGTATCTACACCCTTTTGTCTCATCCTCACCATGGGTTAAGCAGTTCTATATTTGCTGTTACAATGAGATGTTCTAGCCTCCCAGCCTTGAAATAAGCTATTTCTCCAAGTGGCTTTGATTCCTTTCAGTAGAGAACGGTACTTAGACACCAACATCTGGGTACTAAACAGGCTCATTCCTAGTGTGGTGTTGCCACTTATGTTCTCTTCAAGGACAGAGCTGGATCTTACATGTATATGACTTCCCAAGAGTACTTTAATTCCAATTCAATGCAGTAGGATTCATCTTAACTTCCTTCCTGTATTTGTAACTCCATTATCCTATTATCATAAGTATGTTTGCCTAATTGTATTTTTGTTGGTATTTAAACTTTTTCTTAAATAAATACACATTAATTATGAAAACAGAAAAACGTCCTTAATTTTGAAATTAAGACACAAGTTCAAAGGAAAAAATGTGCATTGAGGAGTGGGCAAAGTGATATTACAAGTTCAGTTCTGATAACTAAACCTGAAAAAGAGAGCCCAGAAAAAAAATTCTGATAACTCATCTATTAACTAATTTAAAAACAGTACATAAAGTGTTCAGGAAACAAATACAGAACACTCAGAAACAAAAAGGAACAAAATATAATTAATGTGTTTTAATTATATTAAAAACCATGGTTTTACCCTGAGAAAGTACAGTTGATTCAACATCAAATAATTTATTCCTATCAAGTTTAGAGACTAAGGAGAAAAGCCCATGACAATCCTAATTAATGGCAAAAAAAGACTTTTGGTAAAGTAGGAAATAGAATTATTTTTAAAGTGTGTAATAAACTGAGAACAGAAAGATACTTTCTTAAGTATTTCTTAAGTATCTATCAAAACCCATAGCATTAATGAGGGTGGATATAGTACTTCACCTCCAAAATCAGAAACACATCTACATATCAACTATTATAAAGACTGCTCAACTTTGCTCTGGAACTTTTAGAAACTTCATGAAAAAGTGTAAAATCGATAAATATGGCAAAGCAGGGGGAAAGTTGACCTTATTTGTATGTCACAGTGTCTGTCAGTAGTGAATTAGTTCAATATAGTGACCACATAGAAAATATATTTATGAAATTTAACATCTCCACTGTCACTATAAAATATGAGAAATTATGCTCTACAGCAACAAAAAGGTACAATAACTTAGAAACTAGCTTTTAAAGAACGTTTGTATGTTACAGGCAAATTAGAAAACTTAACTGTAGTGAGAAATTACAATGATCTAGACTTACGTGGATGACACTGAGTCATTTCAACACAGTATCATAAACCTACTCCTTTAACCTACTCCTTGAATTTCAGTCTAAATTTTTGTGGCTGCAATTCTTTTAGAGCATTAATCTCTTACCTGCTCAATTCCCATGTATTAACATGTTAGAGAAGATCCCTAATTGTATTTTTAAAATCAACTTTATTGAAGTACGATCTTCAAGCAGTAAAATTTACCTTTATAGTTGAATTTTGACAAATGTTTAGCTGTGTAACTGCCACCACAATCAATTCTAAAAACTTGCGTTGGTGGCATAGTGGTGAGCATAGCTGTCTTCCATTCTAAAAACTCCCCTTATTCTCCTCTGTAATCGATCCTTCTCCCCACGCCCAGCCTCTGGCAACCACCGATTTAATTTCCATCCCTGTAGGTTTGCCTTTTCCAGAATATACCATGTAAATGATATTCCATAAATCCATAATGTAACCCTTGGTGTGGCTTCTTCCACTTAGCATAATGCTTTTGAGATTCATCCAAGTTTTTATACATATAAATAATTCATTCCTTTTAACTCCTGGGTAGTATTCCATTGTGTGGATATATCACAATTTGTTTACCCATTCCCCAGTTGAGGGCCATTTGTGTCATTTCCAGTTTTGGACAATTATGAATAAAGCTGTTATAAACATTTTGTGTAGGTTTTTATGTGAACATGTGTTTTCATTTCTCTTGGGTGGATATTGAGCTGTGGGATTGCTTGGTCATATGATAAATCTATGTTTAATTTTTATTAAAAATTGCATTTGGTTTTCTTATTCATGGCTCCATCTTATTTTTCTTAGCTTGAATAACTCTTCGTAGTGATTTTACTTACCCTTACTGTCCCTTCACCTTGGTCTCCTGACATTGAATAAAAATGTCTCTTTCCATGGTTCTCAACCCTGGTTGCTCGTTGGAATCAATCACTTCTCCAATGTAAGACTATATTACAGTTGCCAGGGGTATTTAGTTGGTCTGAGGAGGGAAGGGTCTTTAATCTGCATTTTAAAAATGCGTCACGTGTCGTCAGATGATCCATCAAGGCTAAGAGCTCCTATCTGAAGTATACCACTTAAAGCCGTAGCAGATAAGAGAAACTGAAGATAGACAAAACAAATATTAGGGAGCACGGAGGGATGAAGTGTACCTGCACTGTATCTCTCGCCTTTCTGAAAGGAGAGTAAGTGCTCGCTACATATGGGTGATGGGCTTGGAAACAGATGTCTAAGTACATTGTTTAATGTTGTAATGACAGCCACAGGGATAACCCAAACCAGAAACTTTTACAGAGGTTGTCTGTAAAATGTGGGATGGGAAGCAAGGTGGAGAGGTTTTTACTCTTAGCATCTTTCTGTACTGTGTGAAATATTTTTTTTTTTTTACCATGCTGGTGTATTACTTTTACAGTAATCGTTTAAAACATGAGCTTAGCTGAAGGATAAGTTGCTGGTATGGAGTCTGTGTTAGAAGGAACACTGGCAGTTGGTGGGGCGGTATTTGTAGCAACAAGTTCCTACAGGAGTGTTGGAAGGGATGGAATCCAGGATACAGGTGCAGAGGCCAGCTTTAGAGAGGAGGGAAGTCTCTGAGTGGGAGGATGGCGTGGGGTGTGGGAGCCATGTTTTTTATGGGAGAATGTTGACGAAAGCTCTGGCTGCTCTCGTGGGGTGCTTTCAACTCTTTTCATTCACTGAGGGGGTTGGTGTTTTATGGAGAAAAGACTGGCTGTGGAGGATGGGATAACTCACGGAGGCAGTGAGTGATGGGTGACAGCCCCAGGCGGTAGCAATAGGTTGACCAGATGGCTGAATTCTGGAAGGTCCAGATCCCTGGCCCAACTAATTCAGAAGTTGATGTTGAAGACGGGAGGTACATTGGGCAATGAGTCCAAAACACCTCCTATTACACAGTGCTAACCAGACTGCAAGCCTAGTTCTGAAGTTCTGGAGACCCAAGGTAAAAGCAATCGTGAGTTTCTTAAATCATAATCTTATTAGGGCTCAGATGTAGGGTTGCAAGGACATGTATCCCCTAAAGACCTCCCCTACCTTCATGTCCTGAGATTACAAGGTGCAGCCACAGGTCACTGCCAAGCATCCCCAACACCCTGGCATCTTACCTCTGCTCTCCGTGTTCGTGTTGACATCGTGTCCCTGGTTTCCCGGCAGGTGTAGAATCACTTGCAAGACCCCGAGAGTAAATGCCTCCTTCAGCTTTGCACTCTGGGTGCTTCACTCACCTTACCTGAGACACACAGCCCTGATCACATAGTGAGAAATCGGAATATAAGGCACCATGGAAATAGCAGAATGAGTCTCTCTCTTCTCAGTCTTCTAAACGTAACTATGGATTCAATTTGGGAAAGAATAAAGGTTTATTCTACATGAGGAGATTTTATGTTTTTGCCCCAGAGCAATTTTTTCCCTTGCTTTGTATATGTTTTGGATATCTGAGGTAAGTAGAATATGTGAAAGTGTTGAGGAAGATAGTAAAAATAAAATAACCATCTGGATGCTTTTAAAGAAAATTCAGCAAAGCAGTTTGCACCCCTCCAGATGTGGTCTTGCACAGGCACAGTGGGACAGAAACTAGATTCCCAAGTACTTGGGCACATTTGAAAGCAAAAGCCTTACTTTCACAGAGAGTGGGTATGCAAAATTATTGTATATGTTTTCCACAGAGTAAAAGAACTGAAAAACAGCATGAGAATCTCATTTGCTGGATATATTGTGACAAGATCAGCTGATCTTTACGTATCCCAAAATCAAAAACTCCATCAAGTTTTCTAAACTTGCTTTTGCAAATCAGTGAGATTTAAGGGTTATCTATCTATCTATCTTAGATTTATCTGGAAGGCAGAGAAGGAAATCAGAGGCCAAAAGACCAGCCAGGAGGGTACCTGTTGGCAGTACCTGTTGGTAGCACCTGGAGGCACACCTGCACAAGGTGTGGACTAGTCTGGGAGATTTGTAGGAAAGGGGGCTGATCTGATCATTATCAACCGTCTTCCCACACCCCCCCCCCGACCCCAGCATCAGCACCACCTCTATCACCATCATCACCTCCATCACCGTCAGATGTGTACGCACTATGTAGATTAGAGACTCACTGCAGCTCACACACCTGCCACATTGTGATCGTGAAGGTCAAGCTTCTGATCTGGGAAGGACAATAGCTCCACACACCTGACCCTTTGACGTGCAAGGAAGCAGAAATGGCACTGTGAAAGGCAGGTCAAAGTCTGCTTGTGCCCTAAATCTGCCACTTCAGGTCACAGAAGGCACGTGGAAGGCTCATGCAGTTAAGGAAAAAGCTCACCCGAACCCTATCCAAGTGTCGTCTGCTACTGTCAGGCTCTGAGCAGATGAGGGCTGCACACGGGAACCAGATGTGGCCTGCAGCATCCGCCCGTGTTATTTACTGGACATGACAGCGCAGATAATACAATTTCCACATATGGAATGTAAGGAGAAACGCTGCCGGTCACATAGACAATTGCATATTTTCTAGAGAAGCATACAACAGGCACACACATTGTTTAAGAACAGGAGATGCTCTGGGGCTTCCATTAGTTCAGTAATTCGTGCTGACTGCCTTGGCTGTAATCTCACCCAGTAAGTGATGAGATCTTAATTTTTGCAAGAGGATTCAGAGGCAGAGTAAGACAAAAACAAACAACAGACAAAAAACACTATGTAAAATGATTAAAAACAAGAAATTCTTAAAATGTTCTATATATTTAAATGTCTATTTTATATATTTCTAGTTCTCCCTGACGGTGAGGCTCAGAAAACCATGAGGAAATGCTTGTTCCCACCTCCAGGGCTTTATCGTTAAGTGTGTTTCCAGAGTTGCCTTGAGCAAAGTCTTGTACTTTCAATCCATCCCTGCCACGAGAACTCCCACTCGGAGGCCAGCTGCACCCTGCACCCACTGAAGCCTCACAGAGATCACGCGTGACAAACACAGGGAAGAGACAATCTGCAATTTTATGCACCAAGGTGTTAGCAGAGGTGCTCTCTGAGTGATGGGATTGAATTTGCTTTGTATTCTCCCTTCCTCTCTCTCTCTCTCTCTCTGTCTCTGTCTCTCTCTGTCAAAGCTTTCAAATATTTCTCATCTGGGCAGGACAATAGCTCCACACACCTGACCATTTGACATCCAGGATGCTTTCAAATATTTCTAAAATTTTCAGATTATCTCTCTAGTGTTTGTTCTTGGCGTTTTTTGTTGCTGTAATTTTTTAAAGGAGAGAAAAGAATCCACGCTTCCTGGCCCACTTGGCCAGAGATGAGTTCCTTGCACCAGGCCGTGAGGTCTACATACCTCGCTCTGCAAGGTTTAGCCTAGGGCTAGTCCCACGTGTGGGCCCTCTCCCTGTGTCTGCGGCTTCCCATCAGCAGCGTGACAAAGCAGCCTGCTGTAGAGAGCGGGGTTGTGGTCACGCACGCCTGTACCTGCTGGCGTGTTGTTGAAGCCACATGCTGAGAAAACCCAGGCGGGAAAAGCCTTCTTCCTAAAGTTTTCTTTCTGGAAAAACACCCGAAGGTGTTTGGAGACCAGCTGCAGAAATAACAGCAAAGCTGCAGGCACTTTCTTGGGGGCCTTTGTTACCACGAAGTAACATGCAGTTGGTTAGGTGTCTGGTTAAAAAATCTAGAGGCCAAGGTGATGGCTGGGCTGGCACTAAGTGGCGGGTCTTTCTGGCTTGGGAAGTGCAGGCGCTGCTGCCCAAGCCCTCTTTCACTGCTTTTCTGTTCCATTAAATACGTAATTGCTGATTTTGTGAACAGAATCTAAAATGCCAGCACCGTCTCTGCTAAACCACTTTTTAAACTTCCCAAGGAGCCTTTATTCTCAGACGACCAGTGTCATTTGATCCCACCCGGCCCAGCTTTTCTTTCTTAATCCTTCTTGTTTACACTGAATTTAATCTCTGTCGTATTTAGGGTTTAGGTGGACATATCCCACCCTTCCTCGGTCTGGCCATGTGACCACATCAGTTAGGCCCGTGACTGGGGTTTTAAATGTGTCTATCTCTGGAAAGAACAGTCTCAAAGCTTTCAAGCTTCCCCCATAAAGAGTTTTTAAAGGACCTCGGAGGCTGGAGTGATAGGGGACCACCCTGGTACAGGATAAACCAGGTTTTGAAATGAAAAATTAGTCAATCTTTCAATTCAGTGTGGCCTATGAAAAGACTCAGACCAGTTTTATAATAGTTTTGTACTTAATAAAGCAAGAGAAATTCCATCCATATGATTTGAGGATAATATTCCGACCCCCAGGCTCTTGAGTCCTACGTCCCAGGTTGGGAACATCCAGGTTGGTGCATGTCTGGGGCCGCCGTAGAAAACTGGGTCATAAACACTGTCTAGGGTACTTGGAGTGATTTGTGTATGGAGAAGCCCCCTAACCATGTCCAGACTGTGTCAGGGCAACTGCGTTTTCTTTTTCCCTCTGGAAACTGGTAGTTGGTTCACGGAACAAGTAAGGGTTACAGTGCTCACTAAAGGCTACTCGATGGAGCCCAGCAAAGAGGAGTGAGAGGCACAGAGGTCACACACTCAGCTGGTGACCTTTGACCTCCTTGAGTTTACTGGTCTAAAAGCAAAGCTGTCTTTACACTGTGACTTGAATTTAACTCAACCCAAGACATTTTTTTTTTTTAATTGGGGCTAAATACACATAACATAAAATTTACCATTGTAACCATTTTTAATTGCAAAGATCAGGGGCGTAAAGTACCATTCACAAGGTCATGCACCCATCACCACCATCTGCGTCCAGAACATTTTCATCTTCTCCAATGGAAACTCTGTCCCTGTTAAACACTAACTCTCCATCCCCCTCCCCCAGCCCCTGGTACCCACCATCTACTTCCTGTCTCTATTATGAGTTTGACTCTTCTAGGGACCTCATAAATGTGGAACCATATAATATTCGTTCTTTTGTGACTGGATTATTTCACTTAGCATAATGTCTTCCATGTTGTAGCCTGTCTCAGAATATCACTCCTTTTGAAGGCTGAATAATATTCCACTGTATGGATAGACTACGTTTCGCTATCCCTTCATCCATCTGTGGACACTTAGACTGCTTCCACTTCTTGGCTATTGTGAGTAACAACATTGCGTGTGAGTATGGATATATAAATATCTGTTCAAATCCCTGCTTTCACTTCTTTGGGGTATATCTGGGGTATGTCAGAAGTAGGATTGTGAGGTCACATGGTAATTCTACGTTTAGAGTTTTGAGGAATCTCCATAACTGGCTGAATCATTTTACATTCCTACCAACAGTGCACAAGGGTTCCAATTTCTGCACGTCCTTGCCAACACTTCTTATTTTTTCTTGTGTGTGTGCGCATCTGTTTTTTTTTAAAAAAATAATTGCCATCCTAATAGGTATGAAGTGGCATCTCGTTGTTTTGATTTGCATTTCCGTAAAGATTAGTGATTTCGAACATCTTTTTATGTGCTTGTTGGCCATTTGTGTATTTTCTTTGCAGAAGAGCTATTCAAATCCTTTGCTGTTTTTAAGTTGGCTTGGGTTGTTGCTGAGTTTGGGGCATATTCTGGCTCTAACCCTTCACAGATGTGTGATTTGCAAGCTTTCCCTCCCGTTCTTCGGTTTTTGCCTTTTCACTCCGTAAGTGGCACCCTTTCATGACGACCCACTGAGGTTGTTTTTTTTTTTTTGAAGATGTTGGGGGTAGGAGTTTATTAATTTATTTTATTTATTTATTTTTGCTGTGTTGCATCTTCACTTCTGTGCGTGGGCTTTCTCTAGCTGTGGCAAGCGGGGGTCACTCTTCATCGCGGTGCATGGGCCTCTCACTATCGCGGCCTCTCCTGTTGCAGAGCACAGGCTCCAGACACGCAGGCTCAGTAGTTGTGGCTCACGGGCTTAGTTGCTCCGCGGCGTGTGGGATCCTCCCAGACCAGGGCTCGAACCCGTGTCGCCTGCATTAGCAGGTAGATTCTCAACCACTGCACCACCAGGGAAGCCCGACCCACTGAGTTTTAATGGGCATGTTCATCCCTCCACTAGTCTCTGTGTGGGACAGAAAGTTATGGGACAGGGTGTGAGGAAACAGTGACCCGCATCCCTGGCCACTGGGGCAGGGAAGCAGAGAGGTTTCAGAATGAGGTACCAGACAATAAAAGGGAAACTGATGAGCAAATCCTGGCATTACTGTTAACGCTCCTGTGTTTGTGGGCCGCCCTCCTCACCAGGCTGGGAAGCAGGGACTCACCCTCAGCACCTCAGGAGCCCAGCGCCCACCACCAGCACCTCCCCCAGCTCTGTCCAGTGAATGAACGGATGGAGCAGGGGGTCATGTGACCAAATGACCGTGGCACAGGCAGTCAGCAGGCCCTATAAGTCTGTGACCTTGGATCTGTGCCCACACTGGCCATTTACCCTGGGGTTTCTTGTTGCAGCATGCCCTCTGAAGCTATTTATTACTCACACAGAAATTGGAAGCCCTGAAGGTCATGGGTCACACATGAAAGAATCCCTGTGGGCAGGAGAAACCTGAATCTTTGCATTAAGTAATGCCTTCCAGACGTCCCCTGACCTTCCTCACTTTAGACCCCAACTCTCGAGGTTAACCTACTGGCCCATCCCATCCCTGCTTCTGGTCTGTGGTGGCTGGCATGACATTGATCTTTGGAGTCAAATCTGCTGTTCCCGAGGGGCAGACCCATCCGTGTACATGCCGGCTCGGAGATAAGGGCATCTTCCCTCTCCCTCCTCTGGCTGGTACCCCTTGCCATGCTCGGAGCTGACCCCAGGCTCTGAGCTGAGAGTCATGAATCCATAACCCCCCTACTCCTTCTTTCCGTCCTTTGAGGTTGCCGTCTGTCCGCAATACAAAAATGCTTAAGATTCCAGATTGGAATGTTGACCTAGAAACCTTTTCCCTCAGTTGTGTGCGAAATAATGGATTTTGCCTCAATATCTCTCTGGCTTGCATAGCTTTTTCTCACGTTGTGTCAGAAGCAAAGCACGTAATCAAGAACAGGCAGTGGTCATGCCATGGGGGATGACTGTCACCCGAGTCCCCTGAGTGTCCCAGGCTTTGGAGGTGATTCCTGTTGACCTTTGGAGACAAATGACAAGAGTCAGGATGCTGACCCTCAGGAGATGGGGGCGGGCAGTCCTCTTCCAGAGCCTGTCTTCCCAGTGCAAGCCGAACTGGTCTGAGCTCTGCGCCTCAGCCTGTGCAGGCTTCCGCTTCACCGTCGGGTCAGCCATCCCATCTGGATGAGGCTCTGGGCCTTCTCTCTGCCAGGCCCAAGCGCCTTCTTTGCAGAGTTCTAGCCTTCTCCAGGCCACATTCTTCCACCTCTCCCTAGCATGAGAAATGTTTCTTTGTGTGTGTGTGTGTGTGTGTGTGTGTGTGTGTGTGTGGTTTTTAAGGTAACTTTTTTCATCCCAGATGAGCAGATGCCCGTACCCTGTAGAGGGTAGAGGCAGGAAGAGTAGTTTCCTGGAAAGGAAGGGTGTTGACCTGTCGGAAGACCAGAGGCAGGGCCGAGAGGAATAGGGAGCGGCTTCTGAGTATTTCCTCAACAAAACGGTATGTTTGGGGAAGGGGGGCTATGTTGGTGGATCAAGAGAGCCGATGCCTTGGCGGTCGGGGAGGGGCAAAAATCCGGGTGCCAGGGAGGCATCTAGAATCTCGAATGTGTCCTGTGGGTAGGGAACAGTTCCTGTAGGAGTGACACGATGGGGCCGGGGGCTCCAACCAGGAAACGTGAGGGGCAGGTGGAAGGAGGAAATCAGAAAGAGGTGGGAGCCCGGAGTCCAGCAGCCCAGCCCCAGGGCTTAGACCTGGGTGGTTAAGTGTTTGCATCTTCATGACTTGATCGGGTCCTTTCCGTGGGACCATGCGGGTGGAGGTCTTACTCATCCCGGTACCACCCACGCCAAGTGCAAGGCTGCATACTAGGCAAATGCCCAGGATGTGGGCCTGGGCACACAGTCGGGTGTGGGATGAAAGGGCAGGGGGCACAGTGGGAGGAGAATCCCTGGACTGAAAGAAGGAGGGTCGCTGGGAGGCGAGCCGCAGGTTCTCACTGTGAACGGCTTAGGGAGCAGCCCCCCAGGCAGGTGAGCTTTGCCCTTCCTGGCGCTCATTCCTAGAAGAACTGGAAGCAGACGGGGAGACATCAAAAGCTTTAGGATGGAGTGTCCCCACAGGTGATATTCGGGAGTCAGTCAGATTCAAGACCCATTAATGATTACCGTCCGCACTGAGGAAACTGGGGGACTGTGGGCGGGGCTCAACGCACCTTCGCTCTGGGCGGTTTACTGCGATGCTCTCCAAGGCGGTTACAAAGTCAGAGACATTATCCCCCTGACACACACAGCGGCCTGTGCTCTGGACCCTGGACAAATCGGATGCCCTTTGGTTGGAGGATACAAACCCTGTCCTCCAGGGCGTGTGGACCCCAGGGGTGGCCCCAGCATGCCGAGCTGGACCGGGTGTGACAGGTCCAGAGGATGAGTCCCCACAGGGCAGATAGGCAAGGAGGCAGAACTCAGATGATGCCTGCTGCACCTGGCTTGGAAAGAAGCCCCGTCTTCATCTGCAAGGGCCCCGCCTGGGTCGGGGTCTGGAAGTGCGCGTGTGAGCGGGGAGGCCGGCAGCCGCTGCTCCCCATGCCTTGTCTATGTGAAGACATGCACTTCTGAGGACAAGTCAAAGACAGTCCATAAAGACACTGCAGGCGCAAGAGAGAAACCAGGGGGCTCTTCCGCTGCTTCTCCTCTCCGGTGGCCGGGGGCTTTGCTGAGTCAGTGGAGAACCTTCATTCCACAGTGTCAGGAGCCGTATGTGTCGCTCTCAGCGTCTGTACATTCGTCGGCTCTGCTCTGGGTGAATTCAAGCCCTCCCCCGCTTCCCATGTGACTCAGGCCACCCAGCTCCATGTCCCGGACGTCACTGTGGTCACCTCGATGGTGACCATCACTGTGCCTTCCTTTATCACGGGTACATTTCTTGGATTGAAGCCTCCTGCGAGCACACTGCCCCGGGGCAGAGGTTGAAACAACCACAGATTTACTTATTTACGTATCTTTCCTTGTATCGACTGAAAGCTCAGGCTTGGATGCACACGTCCAGCTGGTCGTTTAGTTGGCTCTTGTGGAGCTCAAGTCCCGGGACTGTCCCCCTCGTGGCTCTTTCAAGAACAGCTGGCTCTGGACTGTATCTCTGCTCAGCTTCGGCCATAACAGCCACCTCCTGAGCATCTTTTGAGACTGGTTTCAGGTTCCTGGAACCTTTGTCCCCACTGCTGACACTGTCCATATGCCCAGCCCTGCTTAGTGCTCAGTTCAAATCTCTGTGCCAGTTCCTGCGGTTCTGCAACTCAGGGGACTAAGACATCAGAAACTTCTCCTATACGGTTCTGCGGGCCACAGGTCCCAAAGCAACGTGTCAGCAGACAGGGCTGCACTCCGTCCAAAGCCTCCAGGGGAGGATCCTTCCTTGTGTCTTCTAGCTCCTGAGGGCTCCTGGCACTCCTGGGCTTGTGGCTGCCTCCTTCCAAACTCTGTCTCAGCTTCATATGGCCCTGCCTGCCCTCTGTGTCTGTGCTTTTGGTTTTTTTTTTTGTTTTTTTTTCCTACTCCTTCAGCTTCTCTGTTTCCTCTAAGGAGTTAGGGCCCACCCTAATCCAGGACGATTTCATGTAATGAAGGTAACTTAGTTACATCAGCAAAGATCCTTATTCCAAATCAAGTCAGATTCTGAGGTTCCAGGTGGGACGCATCTTTGGGGAACATAATACAACCTGTGCAGGTCCTCTGTGGCTATTTCCCTTTTTACACCTGAACAAGCAGGGGTCTCGGCCCCTGGCGTAACAGGTTGGAACTTGGGATCTTCCCGGACCAGGGCTCGAACCCATGTCCCCTGCATTGGCAGGCGGATTCTTAACCACCGTGCCACCAGGGAGGAGGGAAAGGAGGCCACCCGACAGCTCCCGGGTTTTTATCTTAAAAGCTTTCATGGGATCCCTTAGGTCTAAAGTGGAGAAGTCCTGAGAAGTTTACTGCCTGAGCCTGGGTACGGTGTGCCCACCCCCTGGTGAAATAGCCGTGGCCAGGGTCCCCTCCCTTGTACCCTTGTGGACAGGAGGGGCAAGCAGAAAGGGAATCGCTGGAGTCGGGGAGAATGTCTGGGGCCCCTGGAGATACCTAGCGTGGACAGGGGCTGGGCAGAGTCCTTTTCTTGGACGCAGAGAAAACTTGGTGGCTATTCAAGGCCAGTTAAAGTGTCAAAGCCTTGACGAGATTAGCATGCATGGGCTGCTCCCAGTGGAGAGAGTCAGAGATGAGTAAGCAGCCCAAACAAAGGCCCCTTAGAAAGCGCCGAAGAGACCCTGATGCTTTCTAGAGCTGCTTCGATGATTTTGAAATGGCTGCAGAGAAAATGCAGGGCCTGGGCTGCCTGCAGTTGGACGGGGTTTTGTTTATTTTGCTCAGTCTCAGCACCACTAACCATTCTCATGCGTGTAAGGACAGGATGATTTCAGGAACCGGGTGGGAAAGCACGTGGGCGCCATGTCCCAGCCGCAGAGGGACAGGCTTCCAGTGGGGGGCTGGGACAGTGCTTTCATCTTCAAAGAATCCAGCATCCTTCTCTGAGGGCCACACGCCATCGCTCATCCTCAGATCCGCTCATTAGCCCGTCCCCTGGACAAACTTCTCCCTGTCACCCCAAGCTGCAGCCACCTGAGAGGGGACAGCCTGCCGGTGAGTGCATCCCGACCCTTGCTTCCTGTCTCTCCATCTGGTCCCGTGTGGGACCCCTGCTGGACCACCAGGCTGCCCAGGCAGAGCTGACACCATCCTTTTTGGAACAGCTGTGGTTGATGACATCCCTCTGGATGGCATTGTCCCCAGTGCAGACTTTCCCTTTTTTGTTTACATCAGAACCCATGGCTGTGCTTCATAAATCTGGAGTGTGGTGGTGATGGAAGGGAAGAGGTGCTTCTAATTTATGTTTTTGCAAATTGTGATGTTGTAGATCTATGTTCTATTGTTTCAGCGCATGAAAATGGAAAACTCATCTCAATACTTTTCTTATTAGACATGAAATATATGCTCATTGAAGCTATTTGGAAAATACAGGAAAGTAAAGAAGAAAATGAAAATCGCTTATAAAATCAGTTAATCACTGTTAACATTTTGATGCATTTTCTCCATGTTTTTATTCTTCAAGTACTAGTTCAGAGCAGCATTTGTTGGAGTCAGGTGTGCATATGAATTGCCTGGAGATCATGAGGAAATTCAGATTCTGAATCAGAAGGTTTAGAGTGGGGCTGGGATCTCACATGTCTGAGCTTCAGGTCACACTGGCGTTGCTGGTCTGGGAACCGCATCTTTGGGTAGTAAACGTGAGAGTTCAGGCTTTCAACATCCAGAAGGGCCAGTGAGAAGATTATTGACCTTTCTTAGCCTCAGTTTTCTCATCTGTAAAATGGGCATAGCATCTACCTTGTAGAGAGTTTGCAAAGAATAAATGAGATAAAGTATGTCAAGGTTCACCTGTTGCCTGGCATGTAGCAAGTGCTCAACAAACTGTAGCTAAATTAAAAATAAATGAATTATTTCCCAGAACACTATAACTTCTGTGTGCAGCTGAATATCCTGCTTACCCTCACTTGACATCACAGGGTAAACATTTTTATATTATTAAAAATGATCTGAGAACATAATTTTTAATAGCTGTATTTTAATGGCTCCCACTGTGTTGATGAAACATAATTTATCTGAGCATTTAAGTTGTATAGATAATTGTTTACTTGTGTATTTCTTATAATTCAATGAAATCCTATTAACATAGTAGCTATTTTTTGGGGAGAGGAGGGTCCTAGGTCTAAAAAAAATAGTGTGCTATGCTTTTCTTCTTGGGAGACAAGAGTTACGAGGCATTTGGAGAGAACGGCGGTAGCAACATACAGGCCTCAGGCAAGGCTTTATTTTTATTTACTTATTTTTATTCTGAGCGGTCCTGGTACCCTTATGTACTCTTGACAAACATTATAGAAAAGCAGTTATATTTCAAAAAAAAAAAATTACCCAGACTTTACAGCTAACTACCCTAAGTAAAATTAGGGCTTTTCAGACAAAGAGGGTGTTTCATGTCTTTGCTCCCAGTGATGGAGAAAATAATTATTGAGAAGAAAAGGACCCAACGTGAGAAGACTCTTGACATTTTAAGAAAGAGTTTCAGACATTTTAGGACCCTTTTGTACTTGGAATTAAAAAAAATTTTTTTTTTTTAATTTCATAGCAAGTAACCCATTTGCAAAGACGTGTTATGGAATTTATATTAACCCTTGAGAACGATGTTTCTTTGGAATCCCCTCGGCCATTTCCTTCCATTAGCGACAGCTTTGGCCAATAGCCGAGGATCAGCACTGATGATTTTAGTATCTTTGGGGAGGATTTTGAAGTGTCTTGAGTTTGTGGGCTCTGTGACACAGGAGGAGGGGATGGCTGTGGACCCTACTCATTTGCCCTCGGCAGGGTGACCGTAGCTGTGGCTGGGATCCTTGCAAATCTTTCTGCTGCGATGCATGCCTGGCCCATGTGAATTAATCATTCACCAAAGGCTGTGGGGAGGACCTGTTATTCCCCCCAAATTCATCATTCTCTGGCTGCTGGCCCTCCCCTTATGGAGATACACAAGCTCTGTCTTCACATGAGGAACGTTGGTCCTTGTCTCTTCACTCCTGAATGTGTCTCTCCATCGTCCAACACACACAGGAATTTGATACGTGCTCTAGAAACACAGATCTTCCTGTTCAACCCGTTAAACCCTGCGTCTACCCCATGAGACCCGCTCTGCTGGGTAAACTTCTGGAGGATTTGTTGCAGATTGAACTTCGATTTTTGTCTCCTCACGGGAACCCATCAGAAGCGTGAGTCATGCTCAGGGTCTGCTGAAGTCGGCACACCCTTCTCTCTAGGTTCCTTCAGGGAATGAAGAGATTTTTGCCTTTTTCTTCTCTCTTACTGACATTCAAGAGAAGCCTGGGCTTCCAACTTAGGTGAGCCTCAGAAATAAGCTGTTTTTCAGCTCTTTACCTCCAAAAAGCCATTACATACGCGTCTACTTGATGCTATTTATTTTTTACCAGTAGTCATGTTGATCCTTGGGCAACGTTGCCAGGACAAATATTATTTCATTGATTTTAACATTTGTTCATGTGAAATCTGATATTCAAATTCACCGGGTCCCGTTCCCCAAAAGCTAAGACACACTCACGTGCCCCGGGGACTACACGCCCATGCCTGGAACTAGCACAAGTAGTTTCACACCTTTGTGGTGTGTGTGCATTTCTTTATTTTCTGAAGAGATGCATGCTTGCTTTAACAAATTTGAATGACACCACAGTAAAGTAACAAAGAAATGGTTCTCTGCTCCCCCCCGCCCCGATTCCCCCTGCAGGACCCACTCGGGTGCCGTGTTCTGGAAGGGTTTCTGCTCCTTGCAGCCATTGGCAGCTGTCCAGCATTGCAGAAATTTGACATCCCTTTTCTCTTAGAAGCACAGCACGTTTCTTTGGTGGACGTGGTAACCGCCAACCGCAGCCCTGCCTTTCTACATCTGAGGGATGAACTTGGCTCTGCACGCGTCTGTCCTGCGGCAGCAGAGTTGGACACCCCCGGGCAGGGTCTCTGGAAGCTGGGAGAAGGGTGGACTGCACGCCTGAGGGCACCTGCCAACGAAAGGCCCGTCGGAGGGTGGCTGAGTGGGCAGTGGTCACTTCACATAGGCTACCACGTGTCCGGGGCAAGAAGAGTTGTGACAAGGTCCTGTGTCCTGGGTGTGAATGGACGCTGGCTCTATTTCGGTACTACGCTGGGAGTCGTCTGGTCACCCCCAAACCCCAGTTCTGCGAGAAAGGACACTGCTCGTCCCCGTGGCAGGTCCTGAGACCCGATGGAGCCAGTCCCAGGTGGGAAGGAGCTGGGTCACAAACACGTGGGGATGTTTTGCTCTGGGACCTGGTGGCCATCCCTCCAGTCACAGAGAGACCCAAGCTCGCCAAGTCTGAGGCTGGAAACATGCTTTTTCCGTGGAGTGATTTGTCCACTTGACCTGCTGTATGTAGTTTTATAAGAAGCCAGGTTTTAGGAGGCTTTGCTCAAAGGCATCTTTACAAATAATGAATGTGAGACATGTCACTTCTAAAGGAGCTGTTGATCTTTGCCTCCCACCATGGAAGATGCCTGTCTGTGGACTTATACACAATCCTCCCTTTTAGAAACAGCTCTGTCATTCAAATGGGGCTCTAAGCTGCTGTCCCCTGAGAAAGCCTTTCCGTATTTACCCAGAGGTCTACGTATGGAAAGGATATTAAGAGGCAAAGGGAAGGTCTTAAGACCTATCACACATTAATTTTAAATTTTTTGAGGCAAAGGGAAGATCCTAAGACTTATCACACATTAATTTTATATATTTTTTAAAAATTTAATTGTGGTAAAATACACGTAACATAAATTTACCATCTTAATCATTTTTAAGTGTAATTTCAGTTGTGTTAAGTGCATTCACATCATTGGGCAACCATCACCACCATCCATCTCCAGAACATTTTCATCTTCCCAAACTGAAACTCTGCCCCGATTGATCACTAACCCCCCCATGCCCCTCCTCTAGCCCCAGGTGACCACCATCTACTTTCTGTCTCTATGAATTTGACTCCTCTAGGGACCTCATATAAGTGGAACCGTGAAGTATTTGCCCTTTTGTGCCTGGTTTATTTCACTTCGCATAATGTTCTCAAGGTTCATCGTGTTGTAGCCTGTGTCAAAATTTCCTTCCTTTTAAAGGATGAATAATATTCTACTGTATGGATGGACCACATTTTGCTTATTCATTCATCTGCTGATGGACACTTGAGTTGATTCCAGTTTTCGGCCACTGTGAATAGTGCTGCTATGAATACGGTGTGCAATTATCTCTTAGAGACCCTGCTTCTAAATCTTTGGGGTACATATCCAGAAATGGAATTGCTGGATCATATGGTAGTTCTATTTTTAATTTTTTGAGGAATCTCTGTATTGTTTTCCAAAGCTCCTGAACCATTTTACATTCCCACCAACAGTGTACAGGGTTCCAAGTTCTCTCCATGCTCACCAACACTTGCTGTTTTCTGTTTTTTGATAGTGGGCATAAGGTGGTATCTCATTGTAGTTTTAATTGGCATTTCCCTAATGATTAGTGATACTGAGCATCTTTTCATGTGCTTATTGGTCATTTATAGATCTTCTTTGGAGAAACGTCTATTCAAGTTCTTTACCCATTTTTAATCTCGTTGCTTGTTTTTTTGTTGTTGGGCTGTTGGAACTCTTTATATATTCTGGATATTAACCCCTATCAGACATGTGATTTGCAAATATTGTCTCCCACTCCATAAGCTGCCTTTTCATGCTGTTGACGGTATCCTTTGATACACAGCAGTTTTTAAAAATTCTTGATATAGTCTACTTTATCGGTTTTTTCTTTTGTTGCCTATCGTATATTTTTGAGAAGAAAAACTTCATTTGGTCAAAATACCAAAGGGCCAGATAGAAATGAGAAATCATCTCATGGTGACGTTGCCACGGTAACTGAGAAATTGCTCTCTGGTAGATGAGGGGAAGCCCACATCTGCCTGACTCTCTGAGGGAGGAGCAGCCTTCAGCTAACATTCATTTCGCACCACAAAATCCACAGACTCAGCAATTGTAATAGCCCTGAACTCATCGATGGAACCTTCAAGGAGCAAATGTCCTCTTGTTTCAAAAGCACAGAAGCCTGGCCTGCAGAGAACATGGCACTGCTTGTTATATATCATTTCTACGCACCTGTGCACATACCACACACACGCACACGCGCACACGCACACGCACATGCGCGCACGCACTCAGGTGTAGATTATTTTCTAATCGTTTGTGTTTATGATGTAACTGCAACCAGATGCCCCTGGCCTTAACTATTATTAAGTTTTTGAATGTTACATGTTCTATACTGTATATATTATGTTTCTGTCAAAACAGAAATTCTATCCAAAACTGAGGCTCTTATTCCAACATCGACTTTAGTAAGCATTCTGAGACTTAACTGTTTTTCTACTCAGACCATAGGAAAAAGCGTCCCCACAGAAATTCTAGGAGCTCTGGCTTCTGTCTTTGCTGGTGTTTCCTCTTTTCTCCGTCCTCTGTCCCTCCATGCTCTTACCCTTCCAACGGTATCAACTGTGTGTCATTGTTTAAATCTGAATCTCCATCTGGGATGTCTCTCATGCTGCACCCAAATCTGAGGTGCCTTAAGTGGCTGAAGAACCTGGCTGGTCCACAGACACCTCAGCTCAGCACATCAGGATGAACTGAGCATCCTTCCTTCGTCCTGTGTGCTTCTCTTCCATTGATCTGGATTTCTGTAGGCGGTGCAATCTGCCTCTGGGGGCTTCACTAGGATTTGGCTGTTTTCCAGAGTCCCCATCCGCCACCTTGGAAGCTGCCACTTCTTCAAAGTCAATGCTATTTCTAGAATATTCCATGCATCTGTCCCCACCGCCATCACCATTCCCGATTTATGGTCTCTTTCCTGGTAGACAAGGGTCTACTTCTTTCTCTGCCTCTGATTTCTCTCCCTCACCCACCTTTTCCACCATCATCACCACCACCAGCTTCCTAAGATCCTGGTATGCAGCTCTGACTTTATCACTGAACTGATAAACGTCCACGTATATTTCATCCCCTCCCAAGAAAGGCCCAAACCCCTTAGCCTGGTTGTCATAGCTCTCCTCATCTGAAAACTGGAGGAGTTAAAACACCTTCCTCACCTCACAGGGCTGGGGTGAGAATGAGCTGGGGTGACAGGAGGATGCATAAGAAGTCTGAACCAAAATGCACTCAGCTGACTATATGTACCTGTGTAACTGAATCGCTTTGCTGTACACCTGAAACGAACACAACATTGTACATCAACTAGACTCCAATTAAAAAAAAAAAAAAAATCCGCTGAGATTCCCGGCAGGTTCCTTGTCCCACAGCGTCAGCTCTGCTCAAATGGATTTTCTTTGGAAGATACAAAAACACTTTCCAGTTAATGTTCAAACAAATTTGAAAACAAAACCAAAAAGGCAGTGGGCAGGCCAGTGAGATGACCACAGCTGTGTTTTAGTAAATGCAGGGGTGAGCAGACTGTGGGGCTGTTTGGGAGGCGAGAGAACAGAGTTAACCAGCAGATTCAATTAGCCAGAACCACTGTGGGTCAGCCATCTGCTTGGCCAAGGCTGTGTTCTACCTTCCTCCTTTGAAATGATGCTCTTCAAAGCTGTACCCCCAGGACTTATTCTCTGCAGAGGAGGAGGACCAATTTCGTCTATTTAGCAAAACAAGAGGCTAAGTTGAGGGCTGCTGGGCTCTTTGCTCTGCAAGGAAGAGAGGATGCAATGCTTTAGGAATTTAAACACATTTCTTTTCTTTTTTTGAATATGTAGATTCATGCCATAATGTAGTGGAATCAGAAAACGTTTTTGTGCTAAACATAAACACTTTTTGAAAACAGATGTCTTTTTTGGACTGCCACTAAAATATTCTCAATTCCCCATCTCGTGCATGCGTGCACGCGTCCTCCCATGACTGGCCAAAGAAGCTCTGTGTCAACACGCTGAGCCCCGTGCCCCATCAGGCAGGAAAATACAGGTCAAAGGACCACAAAATGCCGGAGCCAGGAGTCAGCCAGAGCCTCACAAAGCTGTGGAGTTCCCTCTTCCCATTTGATCAGTTGGCGTGTGTCCTGCAAGCGCGTGAGTTGTAAGAAAGCCAAACTACTCTCATGCTCGCTAAGGAATGCCACCTTTACTAGTTCTCGCGTTAAAACAAACATGAAGTGCGTGGGCTGCCATGGTAATATTACGTAGAAGCAACCGCTTATGGGTTACGGGGCAATAACATTTCCCATGTCTGTTATATTATTTACTTCATCATTTTCTAGGAGCTCCAAAGCGATTGTTTCCTGGAATCCATGGAGCTTTAAGATTCTGGGTACAGATATGCTTTATTGGCTAAGGAATGGAGTCATCCAGCTCTCCAAAGCCACCGGCCAGGAGTTGAAATCTTGGCCAGTAAGAACAACTCCCCAAAGAACGGAAATACTATGCACATGCCCTTGGTAACTGATGTAATTGATTTTTAAATGATATACTTTTAAAAAATATTAGGAAGTTTCGCAGTGACCCATGGCTTAAGCCACATATTGGATATCCGTGAACATTTGGTATCATTAACAAACCTTTTGACCCTGTCATGCTGAGATCCATGCTGTCAGAGCCGTACTTTCCACTGAGAAGGTTGGCCAGTGGGATCCAGATTTTCCAGATAAAGTCCACCTCATCCATCCATTGACACGTTCACTCAGCAAATATATTCTGAACACTCATTACGGACAAAGCACCAAAAAATGGCGATTTTTTTCTTTTTTTTTTTTAGTGGAGCATGGGGTAATTAAGTGTCAAAACAAACGCAATTGCTTAGCAAAAATTGTTGGCTCTCCTTGCTCTGAAGAAATAGACCACATGCCTGGGAATTACAGACGACCTGCGGCAAAAATCTCCCTGCGCGCCCTGCAGAGAGTATGGGGGAGATTAGGTGTCACTTGCGGGTGTGAACAGTCCAACCCTCAGCCGGGGAATTGTAGAACGTGTTTCTTTGTGAGCTGGAGTTAATATGTGTGAAAGGAGTTCTGGGCACCATGCTCTGATTCTGCAGTTCTTTGTCCGTCATCTGCAGTGAGAAGTGGACACAGCACCTAACATTTTACTTTAGTGTTTGTTAGTACAGTTTGATAAACTAGGACTGCAGATCCTGGGTGAATGTCAAGGAAGAAGGAGTCAGATCCCCTCCTCTGAAGGCACAGAGAGTCCAGGGTGGACAAGCACATCACCCCTGGAGCTGTTGCCAAGTATCCTTGAGTCACTCGGCAGCAGCCTAAGGAAGTTCATGCAACCCCCCTGCTGCCTTCCGTGTGTTCTTCCGTGGGCCTGCCTGGATCTTTTCGTGCCTTTGTGGAAAAGGAGGCCCCCCAGTGTTAGCACGTTGGGGTGCTGGCTACTCCTTGCCCTCTCTGCTAACACTATGTGTAGTAGGTTTCTGAGGTCGGGAGCCATCTGGATAAAAGCCATCGATAACGCAAAGAATCTACACACTGGGTAGGGCTGTACAGACAATCTAGTCCCACACCCGAGGTCCCACAGCCAGTAAAGGGGACACCAGCCTTTGAACCCGATACACCGTCTGCGCTCAGACTGTTCCCTTGGTTCTTCTCCGTGGCTCACTTCTCACCCCCTATCCAGTGGGGCCAGTCCTGTTCTCTGCATCTGGAAAACATGCTCTGCTCCAGCGCATCTTTCTTCTCCATCACTCCCACCTCGTCCAACCCCACATCCCTCAATTGGGCTGCAGCAGCAGCTGCCCAGCTCCCCTCCAGGTGGCCCCTGGGCCCCTTTCCAGTCACATCCAACAGTCACCAGGGGGAATTTTCCCCGTAAATCAGGCCACACCAGTCCCCTGAGCAGAGTCTGGCTCTGGTATTCCATCTCACTTGGCCATACTTGACCTGGCCCCTCTTGACCTGGCCCCTGCCTGTCTCTTTTCCTGTTCGCCCTGTTTTTTCTCCCTGGAATATGTCAAGATTATTCTTGCCTCTGGAATTTTGCGCTTGATGTTTTGTCTTTCTGGATATTTTTCTGCTCCTCTCCCAGATGTTTGTGAGGCAGAAGGTCCTTCTTCTCACGGATGTCTCAGCTCACCTCCTGCCAGTGGTCTTCTCTGACCAACAGTCTCAGCCACTTCTCCACTATCCCACAGTGGCTGAATCAGATCACCCATACTATTGTCTTTATAAGCAATGATCGCTAATTGGTTTATTTTGTTCATGAACTTGGTTGCTTGTTTGTCTTCTGCTCCTTGTCTCTCTTGCCCACTTTTATACCTCCTGCAGCTCTGCATGCTCATCACGTGGTGGGGATTCAACAAATATTTGCTAAGTGTATTTGTTTCCTATTGTTGCTGTAACAAATTGCCACACGTTTAGGGGCTTAAAACAACATAAGTTTATTCTCTTCTAGTTTTGGAGATCAAGAGTCCTAAAATCATGGTGTCAGCAGGGCTGCCTTCCTTCTGGAGGCTCTTATTTCTTGCCTTTTCAGGTTTCTAGAGGCTGCCTACATCCCTTGGGTCATGGGCCCTTCCTCACATCACTGGACTTCTGCTTCTGTCCTCTCATCTCCTTCTCCGACTCTGACCCTCCTGTCTCCCTCTAATAAGAAACTCTGTGATTATACTGAGCCCGTCCAAACGATCCAGGATAATTTCTCCATCTCAAGGCCCTTTAACTTAATCACACCTGCAAAGTCCCTTTTGCCAAGTAAGGTCACGTATTCGTAGATTTCAGAAATTAAGATGAGGACATCTTTGGAGTCCATTGTTCTGTTTACCACATGAAGAACAAGATGCATGAGCATGGTGATTGAAAAATCTGTCCACAAATTGATACTCCTTCCTTCAAGAAATGGAGCTTAATTCTTTCCCTTTGATTGTAAGCTAGACTTAGCAACTCGTTTCTAACAAATAGAAGATGGTGGAAGTGTTGGTTTGTAACTTCTTGGAGACAAGGTCTAAGCTTTGGGACTAGGTTATAAAAGGCACTGTGACCTCTTCCTTGCTCTCTCTCAGATCATTGGCTCTGGGGGAAACCAGCTGCCATGTTGTAAGGATGCTCATGTAGCTCTATGGAGAGGCCCACAGGTAAGAAACTGATATCTCCTGCCAATAGCCTTGTGCATGAGCCACCTTGGAAGTGGATCCTCAGGCCCAGTCAAGCCCTTCAGCTGATACCTTGACTGCAATCTCATGAGAGACTCTGAGCCACAAGCACCCAGCTGATCCACTTCCAAATTCCTGACCCACAGAAACTGTAGCATAGTACATGTCTATTGTTTTAAACCACAAATTTTGAGGTCATTCGCTGTAGGGCAACAGATCATTAAAACAATAAAAGCTATTTCAGAATCCCCCACATGAAAGAAAACACATTATTTTCTGCTTTCATAGTGTTTGAAACTCTTATCTAATCAGGATGCCACACCATCCCATGGGACAAGATGAGTAGAGTCTGATCCCAGTGACCACACCCTTGGGATTATGGTCTGTCTCTTTTTAGGACCTTCTCCAGAGTTACCATGGAGCTCCAGAATATGTCAGTGAGCTGAGAATTTGATTCACAGAGCAATCCAGACAGGTAAATTTGAAGTGTAGCTTCATCAGTCAACTCAGTTCTGTCCTATGGGTGTGATCACTTTTGTGTTTTCTTTCAAATTCCATTTCTCTTACCTCCTTTGGCTGTTGTTCATTGCAAGTATTACCCAATGTTTCCTGGCTACCGACCAATCTGAGTCTTCCCTCCCACTATTTCCTTACCTCTTTATTTTAACAATGTTCACATGCCTTGTCTAATGGTCCTCTGGGTCTTCCAATCTTCGAGATCCTCCTACCCATTTCTCCCCTCACATGGAAGACCCGGACGACACAGCTGGCTGGTCACCCAAGATGCCCACCATGCTGCATGGTTCTTGCCTGGACTCTCACTGCTGCTCCCATAGCCCAGATGTTTTTATCAGTCAGGATCAGACAAAGTATGCTGCAGTAACCAATGAGCCCAAAGTATCGGTGGATTGAAGAACTTTGTTTTTGTCTGTTTGTCCCCCTTACTCAGGCTACATGTCCATCACTGCTTGGTTGGGACATGAGCTTCTCTCTATCTCATGGACCTGGGATGAGGGAGGCTCCACCTTGATGTCTCCATGATTGGCAAGGCAGAAAAAAGGGATGTGTTGAAATAACACATTTGCTCCTAAAGCTTCTCCCTGGAGGTGAAATGTACCTCTCTGATCACATTTCATTTGTCACAGAAAGTCATGTGGCCGCAGCCAAGTTCAAAGGAAGTAGGGAAAAGCAGCATGAGCCTGGAAAACCAAGAATTGGGGAAATTTGAGGTATCAGTGATGTCTGCCACAACGCCTCTGGTTCTTGGCCTGCCCAATCCCTTTGTAAGCTCTCTGGTTCTGCAAACAACTGGTAAGGCTCTTTTAGTTGCAATAGACAGAAATGTAATTCAAGTTGGCCTAAGAAAAAATGAATTCATTGGCTTATAGAACTGCAGTTCCAGTGGGACCTAATTCTAGCTTTAGGGAAAACTTGTTCCAGGCATTCAGGTGACATAGTCAGAAGCTAGTCTCCATCTCTTAGTTCTGCTTTTGTCTGTATTTGTTGCATTCTTAGATAGCATCTCCCAAGGATGGAAACTCCAGCCTTAGAATAGTTAAAGAGGCTCTTTCTCAGGAAATTTAGCAAGAGTCTCAGGGCTGGGGCTCACATTGATTGGCTGGGTTGGGTCATGTACCTCAGATCCCAAATGAATCACGCTGGTTGAGCAGTTGTGACATCTTGTTATCCAGGATGACGTCATAGCCTTTGCCCACATCACGTGGCCCCACTTGTCCCACTAGCCCTTCCCGCTGTGGCCTCCCCTCCACCAGAACCCAGCTCTGATTTGCTTTGGGTAGACCTTGGTGGCAGTCAGAGAAGCATAGTGGTCCCAGCTCAACATGTCCTGGACAGCAAGGACAAAGCTAAGAACTTGAGGGTGGTTTTTCCTAATTAAATTCAGGCACTGCACCTTCTCATGGTATCAGGAGCAGATAGATTCAAATATAAGCCCCAAGATTTTTAGAAAACCAAGCCCAAGAAAAATTTTTAAAAATCACTCTGATGTAAAACTCATGCCCTCCTCTCTTCTAGCATTTTTAGATGGAGACAGAATTCTATTTTGAGCAACTGGAAAATCATGTGGATAATTAGGATGGAGAGATAATGCAGGCCCAGTTTTAGACACTTACGCCCACGGGGTAGTTGTTTCTGTAAAGCCTGTGGTCCATGTGAAAACTCTGACACTTTCTATAAAAAGAGGAAGATGAAACATCTCCTTCAACCACAGACCTATGAGCTGGATCCATGGCAAGAATTTAGAAATGATTTTCAAGTAGATGGTTTATAAGCCTCTGGAGAGGGAAGGTGATCATTTGAAGCCAGCGGGAGTTCAGTAAGGGCCAATCAGGCAAGATTAGTTTCATTTCCTTGTTTTGACAGGGAAATTGGACTCACAGAGCTGAGGCCTTCTGTAGACATAATATATCTGGATTGAAACAACATTTTTGGAAAAGTTTCTCATGATACCCTTTGGACCTGTAAGCTGGGGGATCAACCTGGATTGGTAAGGGATTAATGGCTCTATTGAAATGGGGCTGATGACTCTTAAATTAGTGGGCGGCCCCCAGCTTTCCAAAGGACTCTGTCATGTATACTCTGCTGTGAAATATTTCTGTCCATAATTTAGATGACATTGATGGCACACTGGGTATTATTATTAATAATATTAATATTTCTTATTAATGACAACTGTGACAAGGGTAACCATAACTCCTGGTAACTGTCGTGACTGCTCGCTGTGTGCCAGGCCCTGTGCCCAAGGCTTCACTTGGATTATATTAGGCACCAGAATCCAGGAAGTTGGGAGCCCTTAGTTTCCCATTTTCCTGATGAAACAAAGGCTGGCGCTGAGAGGGAAGTGGAGGGTTGGGGAGGATGGTGAATTTTCTCTCATATTCAAGGGGTCTCATTTCGGGGGGAAGGGTCTCATTTCAGGGGGAGGGGTCTCAGCAGCTGGAGTCTCACTGCAGACTTTCTGCTCACAGCAACCTTCCCTTGGGAGCTCCCATGCTGATCCCGGGAAAAGTCTGTCTGTTTAGGAAGAGCCCTCACACCTGGGATGGGGACCTGGCAAGTGACAGGCAGGTGTCAGAGCCTGTTACAGAAGGTGAGCCTCAGAGCAGCACCCCATCACAGCGAGGGGACTGGGTGCCGGCTGAACACTCATAGACACAGGCAGAGGAGGCTAAGCTGAAGGGGGCCATCTGGACCTCCGTGCCCCTGGCCATGGGTGGCTCCTCAGGGATGCTGGTCTTGGACAACTGGAGTAAGTCCAGACCCCACGCCCTGATGCCAGGGGAGGATGCGGGCTCTGTGTCCCTTCAACACTTGGGGTTCTCTTTAAGAAAGAGAAAACATGATCACAGGCACTAAATTAGGTGTTTGTTTACACCTGGAAAGAAATCATGACAAATCACAAATTTTGAGAAGCTGATATATAACACATAAGTTACAAAATCCAAGAAAACAACCTGCTTTATGACTCTTGGAATTATAGTTAATGTATTTTATTAACTGCCTAACCCCTGTTTATCACACTGTCCCCTTCCATTTAGCTCCATATTCATTGATCACATCTGTATTCAACAATAATTCTGAACTATTACTTCCTATAGAGACTAACAGTCAATTCACCCCTTCCTTCAGCAGGGTTGGTCAAAATGAGTTTTATATTTTGGACAGTCTAGGAACGTGTCTTTCAGCTTCACAAGCCGTTATTGGTGACTGGATGTTAGGGGGTAAATACTGAAAACTCAGGTAAACTGTTAGGATGGTTGTCGAGCTTGGAAAAGTGGCTGCTGAAATTCTTTCCTGTTCAGTTTCAGGGCATTTCTGGGTTTCTAGCCCAGGGACTGCACCTCACGATTCTCTGTGTTGGTGACACTGGTAACCAGTTTGTCAAAATCCAGGTGTTAGCACACTCCATGGGCAGCCGGGGGATAGGGGGAGGATTCACAGAAGTTATTTCTAAACCTGGGTGGTGACCAACAGCATAACTGTACACAGAAGTGGCCACAAACCACAGCAAGATATCCCACGACCCAGAACCAATCGGTTTCCCAACTCAGCTTCCCCTGCAATGGATCCCCAAATGCCCTGGCCCCTCCTCCACCCACGGCAGAAGGATGGAGAGAAGTCGGAGGGGAAGGAGATGGTGGGCTTAACTGGTACCGGTCCAGATACATCCCTCTGCAAGCTTCACACAACAAGTGCCCCCAGGGACACACTGCTAGGCTGCTCCCAGGGCCCTGAAACTGAAGCTCCACCCTATTCACGACCGGTTGGTCCTGCTGATGGGTCTGGGAGAGCTGGTGGGCGGGCACAGCCCCTGACAGAGGAAGGTGCAGTGAAGGCGCTCGTCCCAGTGGCTGGGGAGGCTGGCAGATGCTGGGACTGGCTCCAGGCAGGTGTGGGGTGGAGAGGACCCCGGGTGGCAGGGTTGGCCTAGATGATGTCTCTACCATCCCTAACACGTGAGACGCCATGCAAAATCCGTTCACTGACCTCTAGAGTCAAGCAGCACAAATAGAATCCAGCCCTCTATTGGCGACGATTTTCTAATGTTTGAAAGTTTATTCATTGTGTGACAATCTGAACCTCAGCATCCAGTGACCCACACAAGGTTTGGATCCTGTAGAATCAGGAGCGCTCAGTGCAGCTGTGAGTGACCTTGCAAGTCTTGGGTTCCCATCCATGGAATATTGCCCACCCTTCAAGCAGAGGAATAGAGAGGGGAGAAGGACGTTGCTTATTTTTATTTTTTGACTCTGCTGCAAGTTTGAGCACGTTTAGATGCTGTGGGTGAGGAGTCCAGAGAGTGGGAGGGTGAAGATGCAGGAGCGACTGGGATACGAGAGGGAACAGAACCCCAAGGGACAGGGATTCTTGTCCAAAGGATATCAGGCTTCCTCATTTTGTTCTAATTTTGGGTTCAGGAAAACAACACCAACCATTGGGACCAGTACCTGATTCCCCAGGTTCACACACAGAAACATATGTTTCATCAATGGAGCTACAAACTTGGGTTAAAGATATTTCACTCTATGAGCTCATTATTCACCAATGTAATTGATTTATTTACATACCCACCTCTTTACACAAATGATTTTAGGTGATGTTCAGAAAACAGATATGTGAGTCAGGAAAAAAGGAATAAAAAAATAATGCATTAGGACTGGGGGCATCACAGTTGGGGGAGAATCAAGATAGCAGAAGTTTAGGGAAGGCAGAAAAACCCTATGGTATTACCCCTACCAAAGAAGCTGAGATGCAAATTTGGTTCTGACGGTTGTGGTAGCCAAAGCAAAAACAGAAACATGGATTGGCTATCAGATTTCAGCGTTCATGAAAAGAAAACAAATGACTTCCTCAGGGAGGCAAAATGTCTCCTGGTGCGTGTGTGTATGTGTGCGCACGTGTAATGCCATTTCTCACATCGGGCTTCTTAAGTGATTTGATGCACTGTGTCCTCAAGAGCTAAAGGGTTTTTCTTCTGTCACCACTGCATGCACGTGGAGAGTCTGATGGTAAAGTACAATTCTGTGGCAGGGAAGGGAACAAGATAATAAAGGCTACGTTTCATGAGGAAAATTCTGGAACCGGTGGAGAACTAGATGGACTCCGTGCCTTTTCTCAACGGGAGTGTGGGTAAGAGTTGCTCTGGACGTGGTTAATTGCTTTTGAAAAGTGCACCGAACCTGGGACTTTTGTGTTATTGGTTGAGGTCAGACCCAGGTAACTCAGAGAGTTTATTAGATGGTCACGTTGCATGTGTTTTGGGAAGTGAGAATCCAAACCCAGACTCTCCACTAGAAGGAAACTGGGGCAGGTGGGGAGAGGGGGGAAATTAGAAACATTAAGAATGAGTGGGTTTCCCAAAATTCTATTCTGTAGAGAATATTGGAAAAGTTATTTTAACTGGGATTTTTTTTTTTTTTTGGTGGCAGGTTCCTCATCATGACCAAAGGGGGGAAAAACCCTCAGTGACATTCCTACAGAGCATCGGTTTGGGCACCATATGATTTCTCAGTGAAACCAGCAAGAAGAGATCACTGTCAAATGTACCCTTCTATAGCCCTCTGCCATGACATTTTTTGGAGAACATCTGCTGGAATGGGGATTGGAGTTTAAGACAAATGGCTATCACGTTATAATCTCTGGCAATAGTTAACCAGCAGGACTGGTTTCCCCACTGATTCCCAACTCTTGACTGTAAAACTGTGTGCGCCCACATAAAAGAAGATTGCCTGGAGCTCTCTGAAGTAGGAGGATGGGCAGCCAGCGCTGCTCAAAGCCATTTTAATTATAAGGTCCTGTTTTACGCCACTTGAAACTCTAGTTCAATTCATGCAGCTGTGTTTAATGCAGAGCCCAGGCACGCATGAATCCTGGAATCCATAGGGCATGCACACTGCTTACCCCGTAGGCTGGTCGGGTCCTCAGCCAAAGCCTGGGGACAGGTCCCTGAGAGCGATGAACGTCGTATTGTTTATTAAGAATCCTTTAAAAGGGGTTCCCGAGTGCAGCCAGGCTGTTAGGACGGCGAGAGCCATGCTGAAACCCTGCAATCTTGACCCTCGGTCTGGATGTTTCACCTTGTTGTCTTTATGACGAACATGCTTGTAGCCAATCTTTGCTCAAAGCATTCATTACCTTGTGTGACATTTACCCCAATAGCGTCTTTAATAGTTATGTTTTATTCAGTCTTCTTCTCCCTTTCATATCTCCTTGAAAAACAATGAACCTTGGTCTTTTCAGAGAGAACGATTGCCCATGATTTTGGAAGAAAACAGGTTTTGTGTTAAGTTTAGACGTGACTAACGTCTAAGCTCACGTGACTCCTATCATGCCTTGTTTGGGGGCAGCCGCAGGAGCTGCAAGGAGTATCTGGAAGCTGAATTTGCATATCTAGCCTGGGACCCACCGTGACGCCTGCGGCTCATTTTCATAAAGTTCCTGCTCACCATAGAGTTTGAGTCCTAGCCAAGTCCCCTCAATTAACTTAGGCTGTACCGTGTGCTACTTGGAGCACGCCTGTCCCCAGGGGGTTGGGAGGGGTTGGAGGGCATGGCACTGACGGCCATTCATGTGTGGGGCACAGAGCTAGCTCTGCCTGCATCACCTTGAGATCTCACCATGACCCTGTGTACTAGGTTATGGGCCGAATTCTTTCCCCTCCAAAAGAGATGTTGGAATCCTAACCCCCTGCACCTCCAAATGTGACCCTTTTTTGAAATAGGGTCTTTATAGAGGTTGCCTAGTTCAAACGAGGTCATAGGGTGGGCTCTGCTCCAGTATGACTTATATGACTAGAGTCCTTATAAAAAGGTGATATCTGGATATAGAGACAGGCTCGCCCAGAGGCAGGACCATGTGGAGAGTCACAGGGAGAACACGTGTAAAGACCAGAGTGATGCTGCCACAGGATCATCTGTGGGTCCCAGAAGCTGGTAAAGGCTAGAAGGGTCCTTCCCTTACATTTCAGAGGGAGCACAGCCCCACAAGCGTCTTGATTTTGGACTTCAGCCTCCAGAACTGTGAGATAATAACTTTCTGTGGTTCTAAGCCTCCCGGTTTGTGGAGCTTTGTTACAGTAGCCCTAGGAAACGAATACACTAGGGGATATTATAGTTTCCAGTTTATAGTTGAGGAAACTGAGTCTGAGGAATTTCTCCAAGCTCTTTTAGCAAGTGTTGTGGGATAAACTCAAGCATCTTTATCTTTAGAGTTCCTTGGTGCCTCCCACCCACAGGACAGGGATGTTTCGTATGGATGATAGCCATCATAGGTCCCAACAACCCTGCTTTTGGAAGGCGGTGGTGATAAACATAAGCTTCCACATGCCTGGCACACAGACTGCTTTTCTGCACATTTCACCATTTACTCTGTGCACAAACTCAGCTGCTACGAACAGGTAGAATGGGCACGATTATAAACGATGAGAGCCCTTCCTGGAGATGTTGGTCCCTGATTTCAGCCAAAAGATAAGAAATGGATGCACTTAACATCTACCTGAGAGGACGTGGCATGAGCCGGCAGCTGTGTCATTTGGAGATGAGAGGAAGAGTCCCTTAGCAGAGAAGAAGGCATAAGTCAGCCTGATGGGCTACAGGAATCAGAAGGTGGCCCCTCAATAACTGGCTTTGGGTACAAGATTGCAAGAGCAGGGTGACTTGTCAGCGTCACTCCTGATTGAAGCCTGGAAGAGTCTGGGTTCAGATACTCCTGAAATCTCTGATCCCGGGCAGCAGGCAGGGCTCCAGAGGAAGAGATCAGTGTTGTAGAAACACATGGTTCCTCACTGTATTATATTTCCGGCAGCTTCTTGATCAAGACAACCATCTGCATAATGTAGGCACTCTTAACCCATACTTCAGTAACTGTAACCATAGATCACAGAAATTCACTCACATGGCACACAAGATAAGAGATGAAGAAGCCGCTTTGTGCATGCAAATCAAAACTGCTGTATTCCTGAATATAATGATGGAAAAAAAATGTGAGTTTCCAGATGTGCTAGCGAGAGATTTTTAAGACCTACAGTCACTCTGTAACACATTCTGATGAATTTTTCAGAGATGAAATATGCCTTTGATTAAGGAAGGTTTTTTTCCCTTTTTGATAAGTCCTGTGTGCATGGGGGTACTCATTCAGTCGGGATGTCGTACGCAGAATGAAAGGATAAAACCTTCACTTTGATTTACGATCATGGTTATTAATTTCGGATGCAGCTTTTTGGTTGGGATTATTTGGGGGTGGAGGGATTTGGCAACGTATATGAGGAGCCGGAGAGATTTACTGGCACAAACGTCACAGCAGAGGTCTACTTGTAAAAAACAAAACTTCTAAAAGAAGTATTAAACCCCACATTATTAGTAAGTACAGGAAGCAACTTTAAAATGTAAAAAATAAGTTGACAGAGACTAGGACCTCTGCACACGTAACTTCTGAAGGGAGCCCCATGTGCAGAACTGGAGTCACGTTTTCTTATTTCCTGTAAGAGCTGTGATTCCAAACTCTTTTCGCTAGGATGGGGTGTTTCCTAGATCCTGGTGCAGTCGGCTAAGATCAATGGGTCATAAGATATAACTTTGATAGGTGATTTTTATTCCCTTTTGTGAATGTGCACAGTATGGGCTGGCTGTACCAAAGTGCCAACTTTGGATGTGGGCAGAATTCATACCATTTTTAGCCTGGATGTATCAGGTGACACCTTGTTGGTGGCTTGGGCAAACAGCCCTAAGGTGATGTGAGGGTGTCAAGCTGGCCTGACAGGAGGGAGTTCAGACGTGGGGGCATCCAAGGTGAGGGGGCACTGGGTACCTGGTGTCCTCTCACAAGGTCTGTGATTCTCAGGACAGTTCTGGCTGGTGGCCATGGCCATGGGGATGTACCTGACCTGGGGTCTCCGGGCAGAACTTGGGATGGAGTCGCTATTCCAAAGAAATTCAGCTGGGTCCCCCCAGCTGGCTTAGAGACCAGCTCTGGTCCCCAGCAGTGAGTTTGGCTGTTCATATGGGAATGCGCTTTGCAGACGGGATCCAGAACTGTGGGTGAGACTGTGCAGAGGCCCAAGGTGGAGGTCAGGATGTAAGGTGATTCGTAGGGGGAAGAAAAGCCTAGTCGGACGGCAGCACACGTGGGAGGGGGTAGGGAGGTGAGGGGAAGGAGGCCTACAGTTTGGGGTGCTCTGCCTGCCTCATTCAGGATTGGGGATTCTCCCTACAACACCTAGAATCCAAGGCACTGGCAGAGTGAAAGGAGAGACGTGTGCATAAGTAGGTAAGGGGCTGTGTCCCCTCGCCCACAGGGGTTTACAGAAAAGCCAGGAGCGCTATTCCCAGAGAAACAGCTAGAGCCGGGGCGAGCGATGCCAACTTGTCGTGCCGCCTCCATGCCCTGCGCCCCGAGGTGGCTCTGCTAACATCTGCTCCCACTCTTCCGTGCCCTGCTCTCCCCGCCTGCACTTCTGCCCTAATGGGGCTGGAGGACTTTTGCCCTCTCTGCTTAGCCAGACAGGAAAAGCATCCCTGCCTGGGCTTGTTTATCTGATACTTTCCAGAAAACCAACACGTGGGATTGTCTTTTATCAGATGTGAAGCAGAACCGGCTGGTAGGAGAGGGGCACGAGGCTCTAAAAGCCAGTGCATCTGGCGAGAGAGGCCTGAGGACACTGAATGGCTTGGAATTAGCTGAGAGCATTTGCTGGAGAAGCCACGGGAGAAAGTAGAGATGGGGTGGCTTGCAAGCTGCCCGGGTCCCCATTTTCACCTGCCGATTCTCTTCTGAGGTCCTGGCAGGGAGGACAGAGCCCTTCTCTCTGCCCACCTCTGAGCTCTGTCCTGAGAGGTGCTTGGCCGCCTGGGTAAAGCCCTGTGCAGTAGTTCTCCCTGCAGACCCGGCCAGCTCAGGCCCGTGAAAGCACCTCTGTAAACAGAGGCACAGACCCACTTCCTCTGAAATGCCCGTGTGGATCTGATCTTCAAATGAGAAAGAAAAATGGAGGGGAAAGGAAACAAGCCATTTCAAGCAATTAATTATCAAATGACCGTGTATCCCCACAACCCCCACAAAGAAATTAAATTTAATGAAACAACTGATTCAAGTTACAACAAACATTTAGGCAAAGCAGATTTTTGATGAATTTTTCAAACGAGCCGATGAGTCACAGGATCATAATTCAGTCAAAATTGTTAAACCAGAGCACAGTCGCAAAGAAGCTGAAGTGACTGCCTTTTAATGGTCTAAACTGAGACACGAGAAGACAAATACATTTAGGGGATTCTTTTGCTTTGTTTTTTTTTTTATGTCTGAGGCATAATCAGTTTGGGATGCTTTGCCGTAATTAAGGTTTGCAGAAGGGTGAATTGTAGAAATATGGACGTCCTGTGGGAGATACAGGGCGAGGGGACGTTGATAATTGTGCGACGAAACAGAGTTCCAAGTTCCTGGAGGCCAGGCTGCTCTCTTCTGAAGCTCTCTGATGGCCTTGTAAAGCCTCAGGGAAAGTCTTCTGGCCTATCCCTCCACTGCCAGCACACGTGCAAAGGCCGGACAAGCCACGAGTGCAGAGGGAAGTGTCAGGAAAGGGTCACGGTGCCAGGGGATGGGCTCCAGATGGGCAGGCTGACCTGCCCTGACCTCATGTCCTCCTCGGAATGGTGTTTCCATCACTCCTTCCAAAACACACACACGCAAGCTGGGCCTAGACTGGAGAAAGAATTCCAGTTGCTTAATCTTGACCCCTCTGCTTGATAACTCCCTTCTCATCCCCTTGTTTGTGGATAACTGAGCAGACAAGGGGGAGAGAAGCATCTCTGAGCTTCCCTGCTTTTTCTCTTTTCCTTGGATTCCATCCTCCCAGGCTGTGAAGCTCCCCTGGAACCATCTCTCCCAACGAACCATCCACCCCTTTTGCTTGGACAAGCTCCCGCCATCTCCCTGGAGCCAGAGGAGGCTTCTCTCTCCATATGCTTTGTCTCCATCACCCAAAGCCCTCTCGGTCCTCACTCTGGAACCCCGTAGCTGGGGTCCTCAGGAAGCTCTCGCTTTGATGGGGGAGACGTTCACCTCTCCAAAACACCCACCCATCCCAAGATATGGGGCTATGTTGCAGATCACAGGCTGGTCTCGTTGGCGCCTGTCAGAGACGTGCTCAGAGCATCCCGAACCAGATGCAACTTGGCCACAGGTGCTTTGCTCCTCAGGATGGCTGGAGTACGTGGAGTCTGGGGAATGGTGCCCAAATCACAAAATGTGTCAGCTCTTTCTGATGAAGCCATCTGCTTTCTCAGGAACAGACAAGGAGGTGCTGGAAACCCTACACTGAGACTGGTGGCTTTGGAGACGTCTGATTTGGCAGTGGGGCGACATGACCCAGCCTGTCAAGCACATTTTGAGGTGCCTCCTCTGAGAAGAGCTATTCCCTTCTTTCCTTTCTCTATGATATAAATCAGCCCTCAGGTTAGAGCAAACCCTGCTGCATCTCACGAATATAATGGAATATAATTGGAATGAGGTGTCTGTGCAGAGATGGGCCCAGAGGTCATCCCAGCATGTGAATCAAAGGTGCCGGGAAGTACACCAGGCATGTGTGGGACTTAAGCTGGGCATCCCGGCGTAAGCTCAGTTGCCCCAAATTGCCTATACCTGTCTTCTGGGCTGGGACAGGTCCTGGGGCCAGCGGTGGACACAGCCCCAGGGAAAAGCCCAGTTACAGGCAAGAAGCAGGGCTCACCATCCTCCCTGAAACCACGAAGCCAGTCTCTAGATCTAAACCCAGCCCTCATTTCTGTGCTTTTGTAGAAAAGGACACACTGAGAGATTGTCAAGTGCTTTGCTACAAAAAATATAACTTTCTCTCATTCTTATTTCCTAGTCTACCAAATCTTTTATTTTCTCATTTAAAAAAATTTTTATTTTATTTTTGTCTGCATTGGGTCTCTGCTGCTGCGCGAGGGCTTTCTCTAGTTGTGGCGAGCGGGGGCTACTCTTCATTGTGGTGCGCAGGCTTCTCATTGTGGTGGCTTCTCTTGTTGCGGAGCACAGGCTCTAGGTGCACGGGCTTCAGTAGTTGTGGCACGCGGGCTCAGTAGTTGTGGCTCGCAGGCTGTAGAAGTCAGGCTCAGTAGTCTTGGTGCATGGGCTTTGTTGCTCCACGGCATGTGGGATCTTCCCGGACCGGGGATCGAACCCGTGTCCCCTGCATTGGCAGGCAGATTCCTAACCACTGCACCACCAGGGAAGCCCTATTTCCTCATTCTTAAAAAGCAGTTACCACAGTCCAGCTTCATCTTGGCAGCCTGATGCTGGTGTTGAGTGACCCTCAGGACCAGTTCCTGGGCACAGACGTCTGCTCCACCATCTGTTCTAAATGCTCGTGCTGTATACTGGGATGTGGAATTGTATACACAGTGTGATCACAACTGCATCTAAAAATTTTTGCATGTGGTACGAACTGGAAACACAGAAGGATACCAAGAATTGGCTCTAGGTGCTGGACCTTTTATATAATTTCCTTTCTTTATTTGCCCCACTTTTTTGGTATATTGAAAATTTCCACAGGTGATTTTGTTCTGCTTTTATAATGAAAAATAAATTAATATCAAAACAAAATAGCACATCATGAACAACTCTAGGAGGCCAGGCCCTGGACCTCACTGGGCAGATGCATAGATTTAAAGCAGATTCAGTGTCCCCTGGAGGCTGGCGGACAGTATGGCATCGCTGCCGGGTCTCCCGGGAAAAACCCAGGAGGGACTCCAGCTCCAGGAGGGAGTGTGTATGTTTCAAAACGTCCACCTTCCGAGTCTTGCCTGTGACACCTTTCCTTCCACACAGATACCAGGAACGAGTAGTCAAACACAAAGAACCTTCCTTCTGTCAGGAGCTGTTTCGTCTCATTCTCCCCTTATAAAATCAGAGGAACTCATGAAGTCAGCGGGGGTGAGACCATCTATTTGAACGACTTCATGTTACAAATGAGACAGCACAGAAATATTCACCAGAGCTCTTCCAATCAAAAGCAGGTTTGGACCAGGGAAAAGCACTTACCTTGGGTTACGGTCAGCGTCTCTGCATCCATCATTTCCGCACTCATTCATTTTGCTATTTTTGTGTGAGAGACAGTAGAATATTTCATCAGAAAACGGGACAAATCCATTCACGTACAGCCATTAGGGATTGGACTGTAAATGCCATTCCCCAAATTAATTTGGTTTAGGCTTAAATAGAGAAGAAGCCGTCTGGTGCTTCATTTTTCACTGGGAAGAGATCTAGCTTCCTTCTCCCTGTGACCTGGGATGCCTGGAGCAAGGCGCCCAGGGGGCTGGAAGATGCTGGGGGTGCCAGGGTCGGGGTGCCGGGGTCCGGGTGCCGAGCAGGGGTCTGGGTCAAACGGGATGAAAGCTGCTGGCTGGGGATGAGGGTGCTTGTGAGGTTATCAAACGTGCGAACCGATGGCGAAGACGGAGGAAGCAGAGCGTGGGATGCAGGAGTCTGTGCTCGGTTCCCATCTAACGGTGTGGGGGTGTCTTTTCAGTCTGCTCGTAGCGGACTTCCAGCAGCCCACCACACTGAACTTTAAACAGCCTTTAATATTTTTCTATCCCCGTTCACCCTCTCGATCGTGATTTCTGTCTCTTCTCACCGTGACCTCTCATCCCTCTCTCATCCTCGGGCCTTTTCTCTTGACACTGGTCTCTCCGGGAGCTCTTTTCCTCCACAGGCTCAAGCCCGTCCCCTGGGCGCCCTGGATCTGAGGTTTCCTTCCTTTCTGGGTCTGTCAGCCTCTGATCCCCACACACCTCTGTCACCTCAAACTTAGCGTGTCCCCAGCCAGCTGATGTAGTAATTGAACAAACCACGTGCCCTGGTCAGAAGCTGAGTAGTTAGAAAGTGGAGACAGAGGCGGAGGTGAGGGAGATGAGCGGGTTCAGAGTCCCCCAGAACACAGGCTCTCAGTGGGGCAAGTCGAGGAAGGCTTACTGGCCAAAGGTCTATTTACAAAGGTGCGGGAGCCTGAGAAACCCCAGGGAACCGAGGGTACGCAGACTGGTAGCAGCTGGGCCGGAGGCACCCGGAAGCTGGTTGAGATGCCCATTCCAACTCAGTGGGAAGGGTGGAAGCCCAAATTCCACATCTCACTAGGACCCCTCAGGGTGGACACGCTTTGAGCGGCCAGGGTGAAGACTCAGCCGCCTTGAGGGGGTAGGGATCTTTGGTTGAGAGACAGAGGTGGCTCTCCCTGGGGGGTGGGGGGGATGACCTCACTGGGGAGGGGCCAAGGGGGCAATGCTTGGCCTCCCTCCCCCCTGCCTCTTTCTGACCTCCTGCTGGGCTGTTCGCTGGCCAGACCCAACCAGAGCTACCACGGGGGCAACCAGTTGGTGCCGTCTCCCAAAGCAGAGAGTGCTGTGGGGAAGCGTGGAGACGCAGCAGCGCAGACACGGTCCCGAAGCTGGAAGCGCGCAGCCCCAGTGGAGCTGCTACTTCCTTCTGTGAAAACCTTCCATGGTCCTTCTGTACAGCTCAGGGAGCTATAGTCAATATCCCGTGATCAACTACAGCGGAAAAGGACATGAAAGAGGGCGTATATATATGTATAACGGAATCGCTCGGCTGTACAGCAGTAAGACAACGCTGTAAGTCAGCCGTACTTCAACAGAACAAGTTTTGTTAAACCTTCAAAAATATTAAGAAAAAAAAAAAAGACAGGAAAACCCAGCGCCCTGCCCTGGGCTGCCTGGCGCTGCTCCTGCTTCAAGAACCAGGCTTGTTTGTCCTGTCTGCGTCCTCTTGTCACATCCCTCGGCGGCCTCAATTTTCATCTTCTCCGGGGCAAGTGCAAACCGCTCCCAGGGACCCTGCCCAGCTGTGAGGTCAGATCAGGGACCTGAAAGGTCTGACTCAGAAGCTAAAGAGGTGCTGCCTGCAGGATCCCCCTGCAGCTTTGCTGAAGAACCGAAGACGCTGGGCTCACGGGAGAAAGTTTCTGGCCTTTTGTCCACAGGAGCTGGCTGTGGCCTCGCTGTGTGTGGGAAGCCTCTCTGTCTTCACTCACTGACATGTGGCCTTAAAACAAGCCAGAGAATTCTCTGCCAGACATGCACAGGGGCCATCCAAGACCAGGCTCTTTACCCATCGTGTACGGTGTGGGAAACACCAGGGCCTACCTACTTTCTAAGCGGCCCCCTACCACACTGCCAAAAAAAAATGGTTACAGTCTGGATAAAAGATCTATGGGCTCTGAGATGTAAAAGAAAACCTGCAAAATCAAAATTCATAAACGTTTAAAAGTACACAAAAAATATACGGTAATAACGAATCAACTCAACTCATAGAGACCTGGGGATATATTTAATTTCTCTGACGATGCTCTGTTGAGAGGCCTCCACAGTGTAAGTGTCCTGAGCCCTCAGAGGTCTTAAAAAAGCGCCCCGTACAAGCACTCAGTGCCACAGAGCTTGAGCTGCAGACTGACGCATTTTATGACTGAGCCATTAAAAACACAAGTCAAGACATAGCACATAGCGTCTGTAATGGGGAAACAACTGATGCTTAAATCGTTAGGAAGCTCGGAAAAGGATTTACCCAGCCTGTGAATGCTCCTGTAATATTCACAGCTTTTCAATCTTATGAAATTCTATTTTCTCTCTTCTAAACATTTGCCAATTCACGGTCCCAATCCTCATTTTCCCTCCTGCAATTCCATTTGCTTATAGGCTCAGCCCTATTCCATTGCCCTTGTTCGCTTTAGCTGAAGATTCTTTAGGATCCAGTCAGTCTGCGTGTAGGGACTTGATAATAGCTCCCGAGCTGGCTGGGTTGTCTGGGAGCTGGTGCTGAGATGGGGTTAGGAATGAAGAGGTTTGTTGGGGTAATTTTTGTGAAGGTCAAGGGGAAGGAGCAGGGTGGGCAGGGGGGTGCCATCTGGCTCGGTGCAGACCCTGCAAAGTGCCCTGAGTGACCCTGTGATGGGTGGGAATGGCCAGGGCCTGGATGGTCTTGCCAGGTCATTGGCTAGGGGCCACCTGAAGAAGAGCATGACCGTGGCTCCAAGCTGAGATGAACCCTGAAGGAGCCCATGGCTGGACGTACCAGACACACATACCTCTCCAACTGGGCAGGGAGTTCTTTCTAGAGTTTCACCTGAATGATGCATCACTGGGGCAGCGACCACTTCCTCTGAGCTTGGACGAAAGCCTGCTTCATTCACTGCCGTTTTGGTTGATGAAATGCAGAGGTTTGCAGATGGCGGATCACCTTCCAGGAAGTAAGATGCCCACATCTGGAAGCAGACCCTAGTCGGGGATCTCATGACCCCACCTGCCTGTCACCTGCATTCTTGCTTGAGCTTCCTTGTGATGGACTTTTCCAGGCAATTTTTGATGGAGCACCACAGCCCTCTTGCGTCCAAGTATGTAGAGTTCTGGGGGGAGACGATAAGCCCCAAGGGTTCCTCAAGGTAGAGTGTCATTTCCTAAAAGCAGTGACCTTGCAGCCGGGAGATGACAGTGGCATCTCAGTGGCATCGGAGGCACCAGGTAGGTGCTGTCCCATTGACAGGTTGACCATTTGGAGAAACCAGGCCTGCCAGGACCATGCAGTTTTGATGGGTCCAGGCCAGGCTGACCACCACAGAGTGATTAGTCTCCAGAACTGTGTTCCCTTGGATCTGCATCAACTCCATAATTTTCAACTCAGAGGATGGTCTTTAGCTCCCATAATTATGGAGCGCTTTTCTGAGTATGAATGATTATGGAGTGGTATTTTCAAAACTTCCCTCTAAAAATAATGGATTTAGAATGATTTAGAGCAACCTTCTCAATATTTCAACACGGCCCCGCATCTCTTAGGCTGAAATTGCTTAAGGTTTATGAATCTTGTTCAAGAATGCGCTGGTGTTAAAATCTCTATAGAAAAAGATAATTAAAAATAGCATTAATTTGCACACAAGTTAATCATTATAGCGTGCAGCATTGCAGAAGATGGAAATGATCTCACTAGAGCCATCAAAGGATTTCAGGATTAGAAGGAGGCTGATTTTCCACAGTGATTTTCCAAAACGCATGTGATGCTGTGTCGAATCACCTCTCCTTCCAGAACTGTTTTGACTGTTTCGGCCATCGACTCAGGGCCTATGGTGAAACTTACAGTTTATGAAAAACTTAAAACCTGTAAGGTAAGAAGGAAAATATAAATATCAGCTTTTCCTTAACTGCCACACACTAAGAAAAAAGGCAGTTCTGTTTTGCTTGCTGACAAATTATCACATTTTATTTCCTTTCAGGGTCTGGATACTATGACTTTTCCCACAAATCTTGTCTTTGAATCTCAATCTCACTCAAAGACACAGAGCCTAAATACAAGGAAACCACTCATCACTTCAGCTTATTGTTGTATAATTTTAACAAACACTATTATCTGTGCGGCTTAAAGTGGGATTTATTCATGGAGGCTCCATTTAGATGTTGCCACAGGTTTTAGAGGTCTTAGAGAGAAAGCTAGAATAAGTGGAACATTTTCCACAGTTTATTTTGGCCAAAGGCAAACCAAGTACAATTCTTTTTCTAACAGAACGTAGTACGTTAAAGGACAGCCGTTTGTGTCAGAATAGTTTCATTTAAGGTTAACTATATAGGGTTATTCTCCTGAAGTCAGGAAAAAAGTATTTATAGCGCATGTATTACACAACCCTGCACTCATGGTCCTCATTTATTATTGAATAAGTATGTGGTATGTGTGTGTGTGGTGTGTGTGGTGTGTGTGTGTGATGTATGTGGTATGTCTGTGTGGTGTGTGTGTGTGTGGTGTGTGTGGGGTGTATATGTATGTGTGTGGTGTATGTGGTGTGTCATGTGTGGTGTATGTGTGTGTGTGGTGTGGGGTTATGTGGTGTGTTACAAGTTAAGATGAGGTCATACTGGGGTTGGATGGGTCCTGACCAGTGACTGACGTCGTTATAAAGAGGGTTGACTTGGACACAGAGACATGGAGGAGACGTGCTCACAGGGAAGAAGGCTGCAGGATGATGGGGGCAGAGACTGGAGTGATGCCCCTTTGAGCCAAGGACAGCCAGTAACCACAGCCAGTAACCGAAGACAGCCAGTAACCACAGCCAGTAACCAAGGACAGCCAGTAACCACAAGGACAGAGCTGGAAGAGATGAGAAGGGATGCTTCCCTAGAGCGTTCTGAGGGGGCGTGGCCTTGCAACACTCGATTTCTGACTTCCAGGCTCCAGAACGGTGAGAGAATACATTTATTTTATGCCATGCACTTTGTGGTCCTTGTCATAGCAGCCACAGGAAACTGATATACTTTCTGCCAATTCCTTCCTGCAGAGTGGAAGAATGTAGGGTCAGTAGTGGTGATAGGTATGGGTAGAAAAGACATACACACACAACCACACACTACACACACACAGAGCACACACACAGCATATCACAAAGCCTCTACTTCCAAATGAGATCACATTCAGAGATACAGGGCGTTAGGACTCAAACATATCTTCTGGGGGGACACAATTCCACCCACGACAAAAGGAGAGGCATAGAACAAAAAGAAGGTTACATGGAGGATAAGAAGTCAAAGAACAAGGAAGCAGAAGTGAACAAAATCTCTGGACCAGACTCTGGAGACAGGGCTCCGGGATTTAGTGCACATGCCCTCCCTGACAGTGGCTGCTCTGCTTTTAAGGAGGGTTCTGAGCCAAGTTCAGAGCCACTGAGGGACGGGTGTCTGGCTGATTAGCAAGATGTGCCACGGATGTGGGAGGGGGGCTTGGTGGCCCGTACACAGCAGATCTGTCAGCCCAGTTCAGTGTTCCTTGCTAGAATATTCATTCATTGTTGTTATATGCCTGTGTTCATGATGAGAACCAACACATCAATTCCCACATCCAAAACTTAGCTCTTCACTTAAATCTGATTTTATTCCAGCTCCCAGCAAGGATCTGTGATGTTGAACAAATGGTAATCTGCTTAGTCAGTGCCCTTGGGATTCATAGGGTCAAATTCTGGTCACCCACCATGGGGATACAGGGATATAACGATAAAAGAAATGCATTTTTCCAAAAAAGATGTATGCTTTCCGGAATGACATCATAAATCCTTGATTAGAATGCTAAGAAAGTTAAATGTGCCTGGAAGGGAAAACAGAATTGTGTTTCTTTGGCTCTTATATGTTACCTTATGAAAAAGTCTTATCTGTGGTTAATAAGAAATCCTAAAAAAAAGAGAAAATATTATGCCACTTACTTTCCTATTTTGTGAATCTTATTCGTAGATTTTTTCCCCTCTAATCCTTCAAATATAAGATGAGAGTTATAGACTATCAGGTCACAGCGTTAGTCTGCTTGGGCTACCATAACAAAGTACCACAGACTGGGTGGCTTAAAGAACAGTAATTCATTTCTCATGGTTCTGGAGGCTGGAGGTCTGAGGTCAAGGTGCCGGCAGGGCTGAGTTTTTCTGAGGCCTCGCTCCTGGGCTTGGAGATAGCCATCTTCTCTCTGTGTCCTCAAGTGGTCTTTTCTTGTTGGTTCATACCCCTGGTGTCTCTTCCTCTTGTTATAAGGGCACCAGTCCTATTAGATCAGGGCCCCAGCCTTATGATCTCATTTAACCTCAACTACCTCTTTAAAGGCCCCATCTCCAAATACAGTCACATTCTGGGGTACCACGAGTTAGGGCTTCTACATATGAATTCACAAGTCAGTCCATAACTTACAAAGGAGCTTAGAGACAAGCTAGTCAACTGTGGTCCCTTCTATAGAAGAAGCTGCATTCTGAGTGATAAGCAGGCTGGGCAAGTCTGTGGTAACAAATCAAAAGGTCTCAGGGATTTAAACAGTGAGGTTTATTTCTCGGCCACGTGGACCTGGCCAGTGAGGGTTGATGGAAGGCTCTAATCCAAGTCACTCAAGGCCCAGGAGGAGGGAGTCTCTTTGAAGCTTGTGTCTGCACCTTCTGGAATGTGAGGCACCTTGTGGCCGAGGATAGGGAAACAGCACACACACTTGTCGCCAGAAGTGATACCTGCCCCTTCCAGCCATAACCCACTGGCCAGAACTGGTCCCATGTCCACTGAATCCCAGGGGGCTGGGAGGTGGGGGAGGCACATGGAAACACCTCTTCTCCAACTTAGTCCAAATCTTTGCTCTATGTAATGATGAACCACATTTCATATTTTACTCTGTCTATTCCATCTGTGCTGGGAGGAATAATAAAGGAATAAAACACAACAGTAAAGATACTTTTGTGTGAAAAACTCCCGAAGTGTTGTCATAATGTGTTTTATTTTGTAAGTTTTTTCCGCTGAGCGCTGGATGAAAGGCTCCTGCGTAGGTTCCCAGGATACAATGATAAATAAGACACAATTCCTTACTTCAAGGAACTTTAAGTCTAGAGGGAGAAGAGAGTCCAGAAAGCAGGTGGTGAGATAAGAACTTTACTGGACGAATGTATAAGGCATTGTAAGCCGAGGGAAGCTTCAGGCTTTCCAGGAAAGGCGCGTGGAAAGATGCCTAAGCTTGTGAGGTAGGCGAAAGACAGCCTCCCAGAGAAGACAACAGGTGTGTGTGTGTGTGCGTGTGTGTGCGCGTGCGCACGTGTCTGCTCCTGTTGTCTCCTATGCTCTGAGCGCCGTGGGGAGGGGTCTCCTCCCTTTGTCCCTGCACGCACACACCCCACTGCCGTCCACCTGCTTGATCATCGCTGGGCCCTGGTGCCCCCTGGCTCTGGTTGAGTTCAGCCAGTGGGGATCCCCGGCAGAGGTCAGAGGGAGGGAGGGGAACAGACCTGGGCCTCCTACCTGGGCAGGGTCGAGGGGATGTCTACTTCCTTCACTTGGATCCCATCTCCTCTCAACTGTCCTCAATGGACCAACTCCTGGGCTCCTCTCATCCCTTCAGGTTGAGAGTAGAAACAGCAGGAAACAAATGAGGGTTGTTGCCTGAGGACTTTTAGTGAAGAGCTCCTTCACAAAGGCGTGGGCTAAGTGAGAGGGAATCTGAAGGGCTGACCAGGATGACGGGTCTCTCAGGTGTGTATCTGTCAGATGGGACAACCCATCCCTTTTACACCACTTTTGTAAGTTGCAGTTAATCAATTCCACGTCTGTCTCTTCCCTCAAGTCATCATCCCCCCTCCCTCCAAGTGGTCTAAAAGCAAGTTGTTCTGAATTACACTGAGGCAGAATCATGGCATTGTTTTCTTGGGACAGAGCCAGATGTATTTGGACTCATCTTAAAGGAAAGAGCATTGGAGAAAATAGATTCATTACGTGAATCGGTCCTACCTTTAAACAGCTACACAAAGAATAAACCCACCATGGTTCATTTGTTTCTTCCAGCTCTAAAAATTGTATTTCAGGTTTCCAAATAGCCAATAGAGTTATTTATGTAATGAAGTAAAAACAAACAAACAAAAAGCCCAGCTGGCACTGGGTTCCTCTTAAGGAACTACCTTGCTTGAAGGGTTATGGTGAGAATTGGATACATAAAGAACTTAGGAAGATGGCTGGTTTGGCCAGTTTATACTCAATGTCGGCTGTTCCTTGGAGAAATCTTGGGGTGGGAGGTGCAGTGTGGAAAGCCTTGTAAGAAGGGGAACTGCCCTGTGTGGCCGGAAGAGGAACAGAGATCAATACGAGGAGGTGGGGAAGGACCAGCCAGCAGGGAAAGTGGACCTGGGGCCAGTTTGGGGTGGCTGAGTAACATTGTAGAAGAGCAATGTGATCAGTTCACCTAGACATTGACGTGTTGAAACTGTGAAATTCCTTTTTTCATTTCTCATTTTTCCACCCAACTCACATCAGGAAAAACGACACCATGCATACAAATATTTTGGATAAATATTTTTTGGTTTTGGTTTGTATTGCTTTATTCAGGTATGTATGCGTGTGTGTATAAAGGAAGAGCTGATTTCGGTTGTAAAGTCCGAGGAGGACTTAGAACTTGCAGAGGACATGGCATTGGAAGGTTTGAGTTGACTATTTCATGATGTCCTAGGACCAGGAGATAACAGTCGGTTACACTTGCTTTTCCATTCAGTATGTTGCTGAGTTGATACATTTTCCAGAATGGGAACAATGCATAATATATGTGACACTTGGTGACAAGCTCAGGCTTTGGGGGTGGCCCTCAGGGCTGAGTGGGAGAAGAGGTCAAGGATGGGTGCACCGCTGTTTGGTGGCTGGAGTAGCTCTCAAGGATTCTGTGAGACCTGCTCCAGGCTCTGACCTTCCCATGCTTTACCTCCCCCAACAAAGGGTGGTGCCTCCTGTTCAGGTAACCCTCCAAAAAAACAGTAAAAATTTGGAAGTTTACCTGAGACACCCTACTTCACCATCATGTCAGAGATGGTTAGAATATTTGTTATCAACAGTGTATGATGTATTTGTCACTGTTTAAATACATGCCAAAGAGCAAATGGGAAAAGCGGTTTTCTTATGATCAACAAATATACTTAGAATCAGGCTGCACGTGTTTTTTTGTTTTGTTTCTTTTCATTATTTTTTTATTTTTGAAAATGACAATTCTAACTCATGATACAAATCACATAGGTTCATTGCAAGGGGAAAAATCAGAAAATAAAGGCAAGCAAAGACAAAGAGAGTAAAACATCTCTTTAAAGTTCTATCTTTCAGTGTATCCTTTGCCACCAGGCTGTGAATGCGATTCCAGGTGATTTTCTAGGCATGCATATATTTCTTTACCTTTAGATTTCTATGGACAACAGTGTTTGTTTATTCACTGGACAGTAACAGCTGGGAGAAAATCATTGTTCATTGTTGCAGAGTATCCCATCGTGGGGATGGACCTCAACCTCCCAGCAAACGCAGAGATGCCACACAAGCTGGTTGGTACAGTTTTTCTATGTTATCACCATCTTGGTTAAAATGATCTTGATAACTAATAAATTGAACACATCCTTAATCATGTTCTTTGGAAAGAAGGCCAAGGAGCAAAAGTCTAGGGTCAAAAGACATGACCATTTTAAAGCCTTTGATATTAATGGCTAAATTGTCTGCCAGAAAAGTTGCACCAATTTGTATGTTTGTCAACAGTGATTGGATGGGGGAAGGGGGGAGTAATGTCCTATTGTGTAGATTTGAAGTTTCTTGCTTATCAGTAAGTTTAAATTGTTTTCATATAATCGTTACCATTTATACTTATTTTATACAAATTTCCTACTCAAGATATTTTCAAAAGTTTTCAATAAGTGTTTATATTTTCTTTTTAAACTTTTCTTTTATTCTGTATTTATTATCCACACTCTCCCTTAAAAAGTTTTTGACACAGCTTGTTTTTAAAGATTAAAAAAATAAAAATAGACCACAGTAACAAAAAGAAAGAGACGTACAAAGTAAGCAAACAGATATAGCATATATGGTTACTATACTGGACCCATCTATTTCAGTCTGAACTTCCCAAAGGACAAAGAGGAAAGGAAAAAACTCTGAATCTTTCCCATGGAAAAGAGAGCATACCATCTCTTCAAAAAAGACAAAATCAATTATTTTGTTAATATTTAAAGGAGCGTATCATGAGAATTTGTAGAAAGGTTTTGGTAATCATTGCTGAAAATATCTTCAGACAAGAATATTAGACCCCTGGTAGTTATAGTTAAATAATTTTATGGTTCTATACATGAAAACAATTATAAAAAGCATCTAGTTTATTGCTTCCTAGAATTTGGTTTTTAGAGACCCCTTAAATACAATAAACAGTAAAAAGTGTATTGGCAACAAAAAATCACTAACTTCTAATTTTCTCATGTAAAGATAGTAATAAGATAATAATTAAACAGTAATAATTTATTATAATAATAATTTCATTAATGAACACAATTTATTACTCCACCCCCATAAAAAATCCCACTAGAAAGTTATGATATCAGAATAAAGGATAGAAATTTCCCAAACCAGCGGTTATAATTACACACACATATAAATATCCTTGTTCCCAGTGTTTTCATTTAGCTGTGGCTTCATAATTGACTGGCACCCATTCACGGACTGGTGTCTGGGAAGTCCTATGACTCAGGAAACTGAGGCCAAGAAAACTTAAATGCAGTACCTGAGATTCCCCAGCTAACTAACAGCAAAGTTGGGGTGAGAATTCCAGACTCCTAATTTCTGTCCCCAAAGCAAGACTCTTCAGATTGCAAGGGAAGAAGCAAAGAAACTTAAATGTGAATTTTGAGGCAGAGATAAGCAGAGGCTGAAGAGATAAGCAGAGGTCACCTCCTATGCAATTGGGTTCAGTACTCAGGCTTAGACTGTGGAACACCTTCCCAGGGTATGGGAAGAGCTTTTTGTTTCTTTTCTTTTCTTTTTCTTTCTTCTTTGTTCTTGGAGTCTAGTTGATTTACAATGTTGTGTTAGTTCCTGCTGTACAGGAAAGTGAATCCATTATACATATACATATATCCGCTCTTTTTTAGATCCTTTTCCCATATAGGTCATTACAGAGTATTGAGTAGAGTTCCCTGTGCTACACAGTAGGTCCTTATTAGTTATCTATTTTATAGGAGGGCGTATATGTCGATCGCAATCTCCCATTTATCTTGCCACCCGTTTCCCCCCAGTAACCATAAGATAAAGGATATGATGGATAGTCAGGTCAGCAATACTTGGGGGTCGAGGAGGCACTGGGAGCCTGGATGTAGAAACTGGAGTTCAAGGACAGCTGAAGACCAGACACCGATATGGCCCACAGCAGCACCCGGGGTCTGCTCTGTCCTCAGCATTGACTCGGCCCCCAGCTCCAGGATGCCACACATCTTGAGGAGTGCGGTCCTCAGCTGTGTGATGGCTGCGGGCACTGCAGGAGCTGTAGAGAGAGAACCCCATGTCCCCCATTCTGCACTTAGCATGAGAGATACTCACCATGTCTCAAGTTCCCGCAGCTGGTCACACGGCCCCTGAGTGAGGGGATGCCCACCCTGGGGCAGTGATCACCCTCCCCCTAGCCTGCTTGCCGCTGCGTCTGGGGAAGCACTTCCCTCTTCCTTAGAGGCTCATCCCCAAATTTAAAAAAAATCCATCCTACTACCTGCAACATCAGGGTAACCCACCCCACCTTCACCTGTGGAGCCACCTGTCAAGCCACTGCCCCCATTAAAACACACCATGCCCTACCTTCCCATATTGGGACAGCCCGCCCTCCCAGATGCCCCTGTCGGGGGGTTTAGGCTCTTTTGACTTCACTACGGAGGGCCAGGGGAGCCCCAGTCCAGGGAGACAAAGCAACGGTGAGCCACTTTAGGGACTTGAGTTCCCACGGTTAACTGCTTAGGTGGGGTTCTACCCTGTATAACACCTTCCCTGGAAATGAAGTTCTCCTCTTAGATTTTCATTCATTTGGATATTTCCGTGGGTTTCAGGGAAGAGAGGAGCGTTAACCCCTGCATGACTGCACTGCCAGTGGGGGTTACATTTTAGCGCCTGCTGCAGTGGACGGACCTTGCTGGCCTGATGGCACCTGCTCTGGGGACAGGGCTGCGGAGAGTCAGGGTGGGTGCGAGGATCGAGGTGCTGGTGGGAAACAAAACTCCTGCCTGAAAAAACAGACAGGGAAAATATATTTTAGCCATTTAGAGACAGATTATTTAAAAAAAAATAATGCGTTGTTAGTATTTCCCCATCTGTTCGGTTTATTGGTTTGAAATGACTGTGGCTTCATTCTTGAGATGGGAAGCAGATGGATAGCAGGACCATTAAGGTCACAGGGCAAGGTCTCTCCAGTCCTGGGCAGGGGAGCTCAGCAGATGAAAACTCACGGTGGTGATTAATTAAGGAAAGAGCCACGAGGTCCGGATAAGGCTGGGTTATAGAATTTTAATAAAGAAATTCGCCTGGTTAAAATGCTGATACCAAATAAAAGTCAAAGTCCAGAAAACACAGTATAAGAGTTATTTTTCTAAAGCAGAAAAAGACTTTGGAGGACGGCTCATTTAATCATCTCATTTTTTAGAAGAAGCGGCCATGCAGGAAGGTCCTCTGAGAAAATGTAAGTAAAGACAGAGCTTCTGGCCTAAAAAGGGATCTAGACAAACACCAGCTCCTCTCCCCTTATTTAAAATCCTATTCCCGTTCAGGGTTGAGGAAGGAGGACCCCGCCACTTCTCAGCATTCATGAATAAATGAGAATGATTTGCAAAGAGCTTATTTGCCTAAAAAGCACTGCTTTCCTAGGTGGCGGGTCAGAGTTGCCAAGAAAGATTTGCCCTTTAAAGTGCTTTAACATCTTCCACTCATCAAAATCTGGCTGGACTCAATTTTCCGGTAAAAACTTTTCCTAAAATTAGAATTTATGTTAGCCTATGCTTACCTGTATTATTCTATCTCCTGAAATGATCTCTTCTAAATTAATAGTTTTTTTAACCTAATTATCCCACTTCTCGGAATTGATCGATGGTTAATCATCACTGATTTAAGTCAGGAGGTGTTGCGGGTGAAGCCGTTCACAGCCTCCCTGTTTTTACAAGCCCTAAACTGGAAACAACCTGAATGTCCAACCAGGGCCTCCTCTGGCCTGTATGGTGTCGTGGACGGAATGGGAAAAGTGTGTCTTCTGTGTGGCCAGCCCTTAGCTCATGGCCTGACCAGCACACCTCCTCCAAGGAGACACAGCCCTGGCCAGGATGCATGGCTTGGCAGGTTCCGTGTGAGCTGGACTCGTCTCTCAGGTGCCCTTCTGTGGGGTGCTGCTGTGCAGTGAACAACCTGTACAACCACACCTGGAAACCCTACCCAACAAAAGAGAAGTAGATACAAGTAACAGAGTAAGTTTATAGGATGAAATATTATATAGCTATGAATAATCAGGTTGTAGGTGAACGTTTATTGAAAAAAGCAATGTTCTCAAGGAAACATTGAAAAAGAGAGCAGCAGACCACAAATGCTGTAAAGTACGAACACTGACACCCTGAAGAAAGGCAGAAAGAATGTAAACCAAAATTTAACTGTCCTCGTCTCTAAGAGATGAGGTGGCAGGTAAAGTTTTCCTTAATGATTTTATATTTTAAGTTTTCTTTATGTACAACCTTTATAATTAATAAAATTACAGTTCATTCTCATTCTCCACAGTAGTTATTTTCTGTCAAGTCGTCACAGACACTGAATTAGCAAATACTGAGCCATTGCTCCCAAAGGACACACAGGGTTAGGTTCCTGTGAGCCTCTGGTCGTAGCATTTCATCAACCTATCAATACGTAACCCTGTTATAAGTGTGTTTCCGTTTAAAGACACCTTAATTTATATTTCTTATACATAACTAATTACATGCAGTATTTCTTTATAATAAAATGCTAGCTGAGAAGGGTTTAACATTTTCATGACCCTGGGAAATGTGGCCATACATTTCTTTGGCTTTTAGCCTCACAGCAATGCCTTTACCTCTAGATTTAAAGAAATCAGTCATCATCTCACAAATGCACAAATCTAGCTGCTTTTCCATTGCTTCCTCGTGTACCATAGATGTTCCTGTGGCATTTTCCAGAGTGGCCCCGCGTACAGATTGGTGAACTTCCTCTTCCTACCTCTCAGTGTGCTGCCCTGTTCACTCATTAACGTTGAACTCCCAGCCAACAGCGCTGTTACTCAGGCCTGAACCAAGCTCATCTAACACATGTATTTTCTCCATAAGGGCACATCACAGCCTTCTTGCACTTGGAGCACTAGACAGCTCATGAGCACTACACTTGGAGGCCATCGCAAACAGCGAAGTCACCCTCAATAAGCACAAAAATGCAAAAACATGGCACTGAACAGACTGCAAAAAGGCCAATTATTTATTTTTCTTTTTTAATTTTAATTTTTATTACATCTTTATTAGAGTATAATTGCTTTACAATGGTGTGTTAGTTTCTGCTTTATAACAAAGTGAATCAGTTATACATATACCTATGTTCCCATATCTCTTCCCTCTTGCGTCTCCCTCCCTCCCACCCTCCCTATTCCACCCCTCCAGGCGGTCACAAAGCACCAAGCTGATCTCCCTGTGCCATGTGGCTGCTTCCCACTAGCTCTCTACCTTACGTTTGGTAGTGTATATATGTCCATGCCTCTCTCTCGCTTTGTCACAGCTTACCCTTCCCCCTCCCCATATCCTCAAGTCCATTCTCTAGTAGGTCTGTGTCTTTATTCCTGTCTTACCCCTAGGTTCTTCATGACATTTTTTTTTTTAAATTCCATATATATGGGTTAGCATACGGTATTTGTTTTTCTCTTTCTGACTTACTTCACTCTGTATGACAGACTCTAGGTCTATCCACCTCATTACAAATAGCACAATTTTGTTTCTTTTTAGTGGCTGAGTAATATTCCACTGTATATATGTGCCACATCTTTATCCATTCATCTGTCAATGGACACTTAGGTTGCTTCCATGTCCTGGCTATTGTAAATAGAGCTGCAATGAACATTTTGGTACATGACTCTTTTTGAATTATGGTTTTCTCAGGGTATATGCCCAGTAGTGGGATTGCTGGGTCATATCAAGGCCACGTATTTACACTATGAATTGAAACAAAAACCGGAGCATCACCTTGTAGGACCTCATTTGGGAGCACATGCTCTGGACACTCCTGTTGGCTGGCTGTTTCTCATCTGTGCACGAATGACCAGGTGCTGTGTGCACTGATTTGGGAGTTACCAATAAATTTTAGGGAGAAGGTGAATTTGCAGGTGCAGAATCAGCACATGAAGAGGACCACAGTCATTAGAAACAAACACGTCAAGTTTCCATTGTATCTGTAGTATGTGTAAGCAAAATCACTTTGATTCCATTTCAGATCTTCTTGATAAATCACGTGGGTCTAAATTCACTAAATTTCTGATTTTCTGAACACAGGGCTAGTATGCTGTCTACTAGGGAATCATAATCCATAAAATTTAGTGACATTTCATATGTTTTATGTTAGCAGTAATTACCAATCAAAATCATTATGTCTCAGTTTTATTTTTCTGCTTGGAATTTTATGCAAAAAACACTGAATCGAACGAAGCAAGATGTGCTGGAATCCAAGTGCAGCCCTGGTAATGGGGGCCTCTGGCATTAAGGGCAGGGTTACTTTGGGGGAGTTTCACACTTGGGAGAATCTTCTTTCACTTCCCTTGGCTTGAGCCCCACCCAGCACCTGGGAAAATAGAGTCCCTCCACCCACCCACCCCAGGCATCCCCGCTTCATAAAGAGGTTTAATTTAATTAACAGAAAATAGCATCAATAAACATTAGCTCAGCGAGGCTCTTATGGTGACTCCAGGGCTGCAGGCACAATCAGTTAGGCACACACCCTGGGTCTTGGCAGGGCTCCCTGACAGCGTGTCCCTTGCCTGGCCTTCTGGAAACCTCCACCATCCCCTGAGAAGCAGAGACTATTGATGTGTCCAGCCAGCCCTCTGTCCTGTCACAAGTTCAGTCGCCACCTCCATTGAAAAGAAAATCACGGTCCCCCATGCTCTCTGCCCTGGGCCAGTTGGAGAGGGGACACCAGCAAGTACAGCCTTCTTTGGTCTGTTCCCCTAAGAGCCCTCACACCATCCATGTTAAGGATGGGCTGAAAAAATGGGGAATCTTCAGCAAGCACCATAAGTATAAAAAGGAAGGTGACTGCATTTGTGGACAAAGTGGGTCTTGTAGGTCCTGCATTAACTGTGACAAGATTAATATCAGCCGTAGTTGATGGGGTTTGGTGATAACAGAAAGGAGAGGCTGCACCAGGTTATCTGCTCCGGGAGAGGGGTGGGGGCAGAGCCAGGACTTGGCATTGAAGTCAGGTCTGCCTCTGACCAGCCAAGGGATGTGCAGAAAGAACATTCCTTATTGAAATGTCAAGATAGTCTAGCCTGCCCACGTCACAGAGGTGTTACAATCAAACGAGAAAATGTAGAGATGCTTTGAAAAGACAAGATACTGTGTTCAGGTGAGACCTTATTATTGTCAGATAGGCTTCTGTGCAGGGGAAGTGAGTGTTCCAGCCTCATTACTGCTTTTTCATAGTAACTGCAGTGTTAGCCCCTTTAACAGTTGACATTGGCAAACGAATGAGAGTATATAATAAGAAAAAGCATAATAGGGAAAGACATGCTGAGATGTAGCAACTGCATTTCTGTGCCTATTAAAACAGCATTAACGTGGGATTCCTTTGGCCCCATAGACATCTAAGCCTTATGGAGGCAACATTCGGCATTGCCAGGAAGGTGATGGGTTCCAGGAATAACGAGGCAAATGAATCTGACACGTGGGTACGTGTTGGAAATGTAGCTGAAGCAGCTTCATGTGGGTGACGTGGCATGGTGGATTATCACCCGTGACTTTTCCTCCAAGGCAAGAAGACCAAAGTCTTCCTAAGTCATGCTCAGCAGGTGGCTGTGTGGCTGGGCATCTCTAGGAGGACCAGGAACTTGCCTGATGCAAAATGGTTGTGAGTTGGTCAGCGTGAGGAGGGCCCACCTGTTCTGGAAGCACGGTCTGTCCAGTTGGAGAACAGGGCTAATGTGTCTACCTGCCCCTCTCCTGTTAACTCCAAATTTTATGAAGACTGCAAACAATTTCATGGTGATTGATTCACTAAGAAATGAACTAAATATATATGTATGTATAATGTGAATGTCATATATCCTATATATGTATGTGCATGTACATACCTCCACTCCCATTCCCTCTGAGATAGGGTTTTGTCTGTTTCCACTTTGAGGATGGAACTGCTGTGTGAAAAGTGACCTTGTCTCTTGGGTTCACTGCTGAAGCTCCAGGGGATATAGTATAGACTGAATGTTTGTGTCTCCCCAGATTTGTATGCTGAAACGTTTTTTTTTAAACATCTTTATTGGAGTATAATTGCTTTACAATGGTGTGTTAGTTGCTGCTGTATAACAAAGTGAGTCAGCTATATGTACACATATATCCCCATATACCCTCCCTTTTGCATCTCCCTCTCACTCTCCCTATCCCACCCCTCCAGGTGGTCACAAAGCAAGGAGCTGATCTCCCTGTGCTATGTGGCTGCTTCTCCCTGTGCTATGTGGCTGCTTTTATCTAGTCTAATAGACTAGCTATGTATTTTACATTTGGTAGTGTGTATATGCCCGTGCCACTCTCTCACTTCGTCCCAGCTTACCCTTCCCCCTCCCCATGTCTTCAAGTCCATTCTCTATGTCTGGGTCTTTATTTCTGTCCTGCCCCTAGGTTCATCAGAACCATTTTTTTTTTAGATTCCATATATATGTGTTAGCATACGGTTGACAGACTCTAGGTCCATCCACCTCACTACAAATAACTCAATTTCGTTTCTTTTTAATGGCTGAGTAATATTCCACTCTATATATGTGCCACATCTTCTTTATCCATTCATCTGTCAAAGGACACTTAGGTTGCTTCCATGTCCTGGCTATTGTAAATAGAGCTGCAATGAACATTGTGGTACATGATTCTTTTTGAATTATGGTTTTCTCAGGGTATATGCCCAGTAGTGGGATTGCTGGGTCATATGGTAGTTCTACTTTTAGTTTTTTAAGGAACCTCCATACTGTTCTCCATAGTGGCTGTATCAATTTACATTGCCACCGACAGTGCAGGAGGGTTCCCTTTTCTCCACACCCTCTCCAGTATTTATTCTTTGTAGATTTTTTGATTATGGCCATTCTGACTGGTGTGAGGTGATACCTCACTGTACTTTTGATTTGCATTTCTCTAATGATTAGTGATGTAGAGCATCCTTTCATATGTTGGTTGGCAATCTGTATATGTTCTTTGGAGAAATGTCTGTTTAGGTCTTCTGCCCATTTTTGGGTTGGGTTGTTTGTTTCTTTGATATTGAGCTGCATCACCTGCTTGTATATTTTGGAGATTAATCCTCTGTCAGTTGCTTCATTTGCAAATATTTTCTCTCATTCTGAGGGTAGTTTGTTCATCTTGTTTATGGTTTCTTTTGCTGTGCAAAAGCTTTGAGTTTCATTAGGTCCCATTTGTTTATTTTTGTTTTTATTTCCATTTCTCTAGGAGGTGGGTCAAAAAGGATCTTGCTGTGATTTATATCATAGAGTGTTCTGCCTATGTTTTTCTCTACGAATTTTATAGTCTCTAGCCTTACATTTAGGTCTTTAATACATTTTGAGTTTATTTTTGAGTATGGTGTTAGGAAGTGTTCTAATTTCATTCTTTTATATGTAGCTGTCCAGTTTTCTCAGCACCACTTATTGAAGAGGCTGTCTTTTCTCCATTGTATATTCTTGCCTCCTTTATCAAAGATAAGGTGATCATATGTGCGTGGGTTTATCTCTGGGCTTTCTATCCTGTTCCATTGATCTATATTTCTGTTTTTGTGCCAGTACCATACTGTCTTGATTACTGTAGCTTTGTAGAATAGTCTGAAGTCAGGGAGCCTGATTCCTCCAGCTCCATTTTTCTTTCTCAAGATTGCTTTGGCTATTCAGAATCCTTTGTGTTTCCATACAAATTGTGAATTTTTTTGTTCTAGTTCTGTGAAAAATGCCATAGGTAGTTTGATAAGGATTGCATTGAATCTGTAGATTGCTTTAGGTAGTATAGTCATTTTCACAATGTTGATTCTTCCAGTCCAAGAACTTGATATATCTCTCCATCTGTTTGTATCATCTTTAATTTCTTTCATCAGTGTCTTATAGTTTTCTGCATATAGGTCTTTTGTCTCCTTACGTAGGTTTATCCCTAGGTATTTTATTCTTTTTGTTGCAATGGTAAATGGGAGTGTTTTCTTGATTTCACTTTCAGATTTTTCTTCGTTAGTGTATAGGAATGCAAGAGATTTCCCTGCATTAATTTTGTATCCTGCTACTTTACCAAATTCACTGATTAGCTCCACTAGTTTTCTGGTAGCATCTTTAGGATTCTCTATGTATAGTATCATGTCATCTGCAAACAGTGATGGTTTTATGTCCTCTTTTCCGATTTGGATTCCTTTTATTTCTTTTTCTTCTCTGATTGCTGTGGCTAAAACTTCCAAAACTATGTTGAATAATAGTGATGAGAGTGGGCAACCTTGTCTTAGTCCTGATCTTAGAGGAAATGGTTTTAGTTTTTCACTATTGAGAATGATGTTGGCTATGGGTTTGTCATATATGGCCTTTATTATGTTGAGGTAGGTTCCCTCTATGCCTACTTTCTGGAGAGTTTTTATCATAAACGGGTGTTGAATTTTTTCAAAATCTTTTTCTACATCTATTGACATTATCATATGGTTTTTATCCTTTGTTTTGTTAATATGGTGTATCACACTGATTGATTTGCATATATTGAAGAATCCTTGCATTCCTGGGATGAACCCCACTTGATCATGGTGTGTGCTCCTTGTAATGTGCTGTTGGATTCTGTTTACTAGTATTTTGTTGAGGATTTTTGCATCTATGTTCATCAGTGATATTGGCCTGTAGTTTTCTTTTTGTGTGCCACCTTTGTCTGGTTTTGGTATCAGGGTGATGGTGACCTCGTAGAATGAGTTTGGGAGTGTTCCTCCCTCTGCTATATTTTGCAAGAGTTTGAGAAGGATAGGTGTTAGCTCTTCTCTAAATGTTTGGTAGAATTCGCCTGTGAAGCCATCTGGTCCTGAGCTATTGTTTGTTGGAAGATTTTTTAATCACAGTTTTAATTTTTTAAAATTAATTAATTTATTTATTTTTGGCTGCATTGGGTCTTCATGGCTGTGCACAGGTTTTCCCTAGTTGCGACAAGTGGGGGCTACTCTTCGTTGCAGTGCACGGGCTTCTCATTGCAGTGGCTTCTCTTATTGTGGAGCACGGGCTCTAGGTGTGAGTTCAGTAGTTGTGCCTCATGGGCTCTAGAGCACAGGCTCAGTAGTTGTGGCACACGGGCTTAGTTTCTCCACAGCATGTGGGATCTTCCCCGACCAGGGCTCGAACTCATGTCCACTGCTTGGCAGGCAGATTCTTAACCACTGCACCACCAGGGAAGCCCCCACAGTTTCAATTTAAGTGCTTATGATTGGTCTGTTTATATTTTCTATTTCTTCCTGGTTGAGTCTTGGAAGGTTGTGCTTTCTAACAATTTGTCCATTTCTTCCAGATTGTCCATTTTATTGGCATATAGTTGCTTGTAGTAATCTCTCATGATCCTTTGTATTTCTGCAGTGTCAGTTGTTATTTCTTTTTCATTTCTAATTCTATTGATTTGAGTCTTCTCTCCCTTTTTCTTGATGAGTCTGGCTAATGGTTTATCAATTTTGTTTATCTTCTCAAAAAACCAGCTTTTAGTTTTATTGATCTTTGCTATTGTTTCCTTCATTTCTTTTTCATTTATTTCTGATCTGATCTTTATGATTTCTTTCCTTCTGCTAACTTTTGTTGGTGTTCTTCTTTGTCTTTCTCTAATTGCTTTAGGTGTAAGGTTAGGTTGTTTATTTGAGATTTTTCTTTTTTCTTGAGGTAGGATTGTATTGCTATAAACTTCCCTCTTAGAACTGCTTTTGCTGCATCTCATAGGTTTTGGGTCATCGTGTTTTCATTGTTATTTGTTTCTAAGCATTTTTAAATTTCCTCTTTGATTTCTTCAGTGATCTCTTGGTTATTTAGTAGCGTATTGTTTAGCCTCCATGTGTTTGTATTTTTTAGTTTTTTTCCTGTAATTGGTATCTAGTCTCATAGCATTGTGGTCTGAAAATATACTTGATACAATTGCTATTTTCTTAAACTAACCAAGGCTTGATTTGTGACCCAAGATATGATCTATCCTGGGGAATGTTCCATGAGCACTTGAGAAGAAAGTGTATTCTGTTGTTTTTGGATGGAATGTCCTATAAATATCAGTTAAGTCCATCTTGTCTAATGTGTCATTTAAAGCTTGTGATTCCTTATTTATTTTCATTTTTGGTTATCTGTCCATTTGTGAAAGTGGGGTGTTAAAGTCCCCTACTCTTATTATGTTATTGTCGATTTCCCCTTTAATGGCTGTTAGCAATTGCCTTATGTATGGAGGTGTTCCTATGTTGGATGCATAAATATTTACAATTATTATATCTTCTTCTTGGATTGATCCCTTGATCATGATGTAGTGTCCTTCTTTGTCTTTTGTAATAGTCTTTATTTTAAAGTCTATTTTGTCTGATATGAGAATTGCTACTCCAGCTTTTTTTTGATTTCCGTTTGCATGGAATATCTTTTTCCATCTCCTCACTTTCTGTCTGTATGTGTTCCTAGGCCTGAAGTGGGTATCTTGTAGACAGCATATATATGGGTCTTGTTTCTGTATACATTCAGCCAGCCTGTATTTTTTGGTTGGAGCCTTTCATCCATTTAAATTTAAGGTAATTATCAATATGTATGTTCCTATAACCATTTTCTTAATTGTTTTCTTTTTGTTTTTGTAGGTCTTTTCCTTCTTTTGTTTTTCCTGCGTAGAAAAGTACCTTTAGCATTTGTTGTAAAGCTGTTTTGGTGGTGCTGAATTCTCTTAAATTTTGCTTATCTGTAAAGGTTTTGATTTCTCCATTGAATCTGATTGAAATCCTTGCTGGGTAGAGTAATCTTGGTTGTAGGTTTTTTCCCTTTCATCACTTTAAATATGTCCTGCCACTCCCTTCTGGCTTGCAGAGTTTCTGATGAAAGATCAGCTGTTAACCTTATGGGGATTCCCTTGTATGTTATTTGATGCTTTTCCTTTGTTGCTTTTAATAATTTTTCTTTGTATTGTATGTTAAAACTTATATCCCAATGTGATGGTATTTGGAGGTGGCACCTTCAGGACGTTATTAGGTCAAGAGGGTGGAGCCCTTATGAATGGGATTAGTGCCCTTGTAAAAGAGACTCAGAGAGCTCTTTTGTCCCTTCTGCCCTGGGAGGACACAGGGAGAAGGTGGCCGTCTGTGAAGAGGCAGGTCCTCACTAGACACCAAATCTGCTGATGCCTTGATCTTGGATTTCCAGCCTCCAGAACTATAAGAAATAAATTTCTATTGTCTATAAGCCATCAGTTTATGGTACTTTTGTCATAACAGCCAGAACAGACTAAGATGGCATGGAACAATGCATGGCACAGGGTTGGTGATCAATACGTATTTGCTGAGTCAACGAATGAACAAGGCGATGGCAATCCTGGAGTTGACTCGGGTCCCACCAGGACTTTGGGTACAAATGGGGTTGCTTCATGGACCATGGTCCTGGTCTTCCCTGCTCCTTGGCCCTCTTGCCAGTGCAGGGAGTGTCCCCTGTCCCTGTAGCATTTGGGGGCTTTCCCAAGAAGGCTCCCAGGGCTCTGACAGGTCTGATTGTCTGCCTCATAACATTAACCTTCTCTGGGCCACGCTGCTGTCCCTTGGGGTATGCCCGGTGAGTTTGGCCTTCCCTGCCAGGCACAGCCGTGACCTCCTGGACCCAGACAGCTGGGTTCAAATCTCACATGGACCCCACTGCTGTGCCTGACCTCTTCCTGGGGGAACTACCTGTCAAGGCACCAGGCAGTGGGGTTTCAACCAAGAGCAGGAAACCCCCCTTCCGACAGTTGTATTAAGCAGGGTTAGCACTCGGTGGCTTGTTCAGCATTTGCCCACATCCTTGCCTTTCTGTGGTCTCCAGCATGAGCTATGGTAACATCTAGTAATAGTCTCAGGATGCCTTATCAAAGCACCAGAGACTGGGGGCCTGAAACAACAGACGTTTACTTTCTCACATTCCTTGAGGTGGGAAGTCCAAGATCAAGGTGCCGCTGATTCTGTTCCCAGCGAGAGCTCTTCCCTGGTTTGCAGATGGCTGCCTTCTCACTATATCCCCATAAGGAGAAGAGAGGGGGCTCTGGTGTCTCTTACTCTTCTTAGAAGGGCACCAGCCCTGGTGAGTTAGGGCCCCACCCTTATGACCTCATGTAACCTTTACCACCTCCTCACAGGCTCCACCACCAAACATAGTCACACTGGGGGTTAGGGCTCCAACATATGAATTTGGGGGGTCAGAAACATTCAATCCATAACACTCTGTCCCTAGCCTTCCCTAATTCATGTCATTTTCACATGAAAACACATTCATTGCATCTTAACAGTCTCAAATATTTTAAGTTGTTCCAGCATCGACTCTAAAATCTTGAGTCCAAAGCCTCATTTAAATTTCATCTAAATCAGATGTGGGTGAGGCTGGAAGTACTTTTATCCTGAGGCAAAATTCCTCTCCATCTGGGAACCTGTGAAACCAGACAAGTTATGTGCTTCCAAAATATAAGGTTGGCACAGACATAGGATAGACATTTCTAATCCACAGGGAGATGTAGGAAAGAAGGAAGGAGCAAAGGGTCCCAAGCAAGTCCAGAACCTAGCAAGGTGAATCCTGTTAGATCTTAAGGCTTGAGAATAAATCTCTAAGGCTCAACACCCTGCCTTCCAGACACTCTGGGGCAGCAGTCCCAGCCACATGTTCTGCTGGGTCTGAGTTCCACCCTCATGGCTTTCGGCAGAGACCTTCTGGTGGTGGCTCTGATGATCTCTGTATTGCCCTCAGGGTCATTTTCCCTTTTCTTGAAGAATACCACAAGCTCACAGTCCAATAGCTCTATGATGCCGTCCTACAGAATCCAAGTCCTTCTTTCATTTTGTCCCGTCTCCATCCCGTTCAGCTCCACCTGGCAGTGTTTCTGCTGGTAAACTCCCACTTCTATTCCTGCTTCTGCTGTGCTGGCTCATTCAGTTCGTAGTTCACACCCATGCAAACCTCCTTATCAAATGTTTGTTCAGTCACGCCCTCGGTGTTCTCTTCAAAACAAGTTTTCTCTTTTTTTGCAATATGCATAGCCTAAGAATTTCCAAATCTTCAGTTCTGGCTCCTTTTTGCTTAACCATTCCTTCTTCAATTCTTCTCTCTCCTCTCGCCTTTGACTATAAGCTGCCAGGAGGAAACAAGTGTTTCAACACTCAACTTAGAGATCTCCTCAGCTAAACATGCAATGCCATCGCTTTGCAAATTCTGCCTTCCACAAAACTCCAGAACACAGTTCAGCCAAGCTCTTTGCCACTTTATTACAAAGATCACCTTTCCTCCAGTTTCCAAGGACACGTTTCTTATTTCCGCCTGACACCCCAGCAGAATGGCCTTTAACATCAATTTTTCCAACAATAGTCCCTTCCCAGAAATCCAGGCTTTTTCCAGCATGAACCTCAGCACTCCGCCAGTCTCCGCCCATCACCCCATTGCAAAACTGCTTCCACACTTTCAGGTATTTGTCACAGTATCAGCCCACTTCTCAGTACCAACACCCATGTCAGTCTGCTTGACTGCCGGGACCCTTCCCCATGACGTCACCTCTGCTGGCACATCCTTCCCGAGCCTCTTGGCTGCTCTGAGTCCCACGCTCAGCTCCTTCTGTAAGATCAGCTTGAACATTCAGACACAAGATCCTGCCTCAGCCTTCCCTTCTTGCTCAAAATTCCTCAGCACAAAGGTTTCTTGTTCTGTGATGGTGGAAGCTGAGACCTTGGCCTGTACAATGTCTGATTTTTCTGCCTGTCCTCCCTGCCCTCTCAGCAGGGGGTGGACCCATGTCCCCTCTGGCCAGGCCTACACAGAGAGCCCTTGAATCCCTGGCCTTTGGGGGGTGCCCTTCAACCACTGGCACAGAATCATGGTCTTCTGATGTTTCGTCTGAGTTAGTGGTGGAGGAGGTTCAGTGCACAGACACAAATCACTATCTTGGGTCAAGTGCCCAACACTTATATATAAAAAGCTAGTTAAACTAATTTAGGGTTTGTTTTACTAAATAAATATTTAAGAAAACTATGACGACTGTGGTCCTATGTTTCCCTTCCTCTCTCCCTCTCTTCCTTTCATTTTTTATATGCTGTGTCTGAGAAAGCCTAAATGATGTGGCCTCCTCTGCTGCCCTCAGGACCCACCATTAGTGGATTTCCGGCATATTCCACCTTGGAAAGAACTAAACAGCTTCCTTAGGACAGGCTCCTCAAGGTCACTTTCTCAAGGAGCAGAATGCCACCAAGATTCCCAAAGGCCCCCGATACGCAGCATGCGTGGCCAGGGAAGAGGACACAGGAGTTTATCACCTTATCAGACAGTAGGGGCTGCAGAGTGGTGGGGCCTGCAGGCGACATGCCAGCCCCAGGCTTATTTGGTCTGTGATCACAGAAATCCATCTGGAAAACCCTGAGGAGCCCTGACGAGACCAGGGCAGGGACTCGGGCTGGTCTGTCGGGTCCTCACGGACAGGAACAGGGATGGGCCTTGGGAACAGCTGAATCATCTCCTGAAAGCATCCTCCAGGTCATACCGGGGTGGTGGCTTTCTGTACAGAAAAGTTTTTCTCTCCAAAATGGTCCTGAAAGGGCAAGAATGCATTTGGAAGGCTCTGGGTACCAGCTCTCAACCTCTAGTGGGCATCTGAGTCACTGGGATGTGCATTAGGAAAAGGGCAGCGATTCTAATACAGGCGAGCCACTGGCTCCGAGGTGGCCCTGACCGGGGGAGGGGGAGCAGAGTTGATGGATGGTATCTAAGCCCCCTGAGCGCCTCACCCGTGGGGCGCGTGTTAGCGAGGGTGCTCTGGCTGTGGTTGAATGTGAGCTTCCCTTGCTGGTCAGAGGGGCTCGTGTGGGGCGTGTGACGGCCGGGGTTTGGCACGGGCTCCACTCTTCACACTGCTCTTTCCTGCTCTGCTCTTTACATTAGATCATCTGATAAGAGAATGTCTAATCATAACATTTCACAGGGAGGAAGCAGAGGCAGGAGGAAGAGGGACGCCAAAAGTTAAATAACTTGATGTCCTTGGGCATCAATAAGGTGAGAAATGGCTTTCAGTGAAAGTCGGCTCCCCTGAGAATTTCAAATTCCAGACATAAGTGGAGTCAGAACCCAAACCTAGTGCATCCATCACCCCAGAACCTAAAGCCTTTTACTGCTCTCATCACTCACCAGAGGGCAGCGTCCGCTCACCCCGGGGGGACAGAGGCCCCGGCAGCAGCATCCTTCCCACGTGGGTGATGGGTAACACCCCGTGGACGCCATGGGCAGCCTCAGAAGCGACCCAGCACTGACCGGGCCCTCTGGGATGCTGTGCACTCTTCTGATCCCCGTGTGCTTCGGCCCGTGGCACATAATCAATCATGGAGGTTAACGCCTGAAAGAATCCTTTTGGCAAAGGCAGGACTTCACTTACTGAGCTTGGAAATCATTGGAGGTAGATATTGAGAGAGAGAGATTGAGGTAACTGAGGCCTAGAAAAAAAAAAAATGCCATCTTGAAAAATATCTCTTTTAAGTAATTTCAGGGCTGCATCGGAACTAGAATCTAGTCTTTTCAACTTCAGACAGCTGTCTGTATTAGGCATGGACCATGCAGGGTCACAGGGCTTAGATGTCAGGGAGCTGGCACTCGGAGCCTTGCCCCAACTCTCTGTGGGAAGGCATTTTGTGGTTTAGTGGCAGGAAGCTGTGGTATTGGAGTTGGCTGGATGTTGAGAATGAAATAGAGAGAGTAATGTGCAAACGCAGCCCTCAGTGTAGTGACCCCAAGGGAGACGAGGTGGGGCAAAGCGGCCCTGAGGTGCAGGCGACATCTGGTTGACCCTGGAGTGCCCACAGGGCAGCTTGGGGGTGTCCAGGGGGTTGTGGACCAGCAAAGAGGGTTTGGGAGTTATCAGCATATACACGCATGGCTGGGCGGCCAGTGATTTTTAACCCAAGGGTTTGTCACACGCATAACCTAAGTGAGGCTAACCTAACCTAACCTAAATGAGATTTTCCCCCATTCAGGCTGGGGGCATTCATCTGTGAACAGAGACACCAGAGGATGAATGCATGAACTTTCTGGCTTCAAGTTAAAAACTAGGGTGAGTGGTTTGGGTATGCAGCTGGATTATCTACAGATGATCGCAATTGCCCTCTTCCTCTCTTCGTCCTAGGGTCCAGACAAGTGTCTCTGCTGAGGAGGCGATAAGCGGGGATGAGCTGGAGGAGAAGCAGGAGAGACAAAGCCTCGTGTTAGGGGCCTGGGTTCCACCAGCCCTCTTCTGGCTGAGTTCCCACCGCCATGGGCAGCAATGAGGATCCAGCTAGATCAGTGCATCTCAGCCTGCGATGATCCCGTGTCTTTCTTCCTGGTGGGTGCCAGGTAGACAGCAGGTCTGGAGAGAAGCCTGGTGTGTGACAGGGCACCAGTGTGGCAGAGAAACAGCAGGAAGATGCACCTGTGGGTACCTCCCAGAGGCCCATGGACACCAAGAGGATGCGGGCAGGTCCTACTGTGGCTGGAAAGGACATGGAGATTGTGAGAAAAAGCCAGCCGGCAAGCCTGTGTCATCTGGAATGAGGGTGCCTACCTGAAGGCTGGATCAGGAAATGGTTACAAGGTACCCTGCCGCTGATGGCAGCTGTGAAGGCTGGTGATGCCCCAAGACCAGCCTGGAAGGTGATATTTTAGTGGGTGACAGCAGGTGACCATGGCCGACGATGATGGAACTAGTGGAAGCCGCATGGACAGATATTGGCCAAGAATCAAAGGTTGGTCCCTGATGTCATGATGTTGTGCAGGTGTCCACTGAACCCAGGTGTCATCCTGGAAGAAGGGGGAGGCGACCCTGGATTTGCCTGTGAGTTTCATCTGAAATTAACAAGAGATGGCTGAAGCTGGCTGTGTTTACTTGGAAGTGACTAGATTAAGTTTGCTGACACCTTCAGGTGGCAGTGGGGGCTCACAGCACAAAGTCCAGATATGGGAAACGTTTGTACCCCTAAGTGAGTGACTTGTGAAATTAGCATTGGCTACGAGTAATTGCTGGATCCCGTGAGTGGGGTAACCCTCCCACCATCATTCCTAGCTGCTAAGTATTGTCATCGGCATGAATTAGCGTATTTAATGCTCCCATGAGGTTGGTCTGTGCTCTCCATCCTGGAGACAGAGAACCTGACACATGGAGAGTTTAGGGACTTGGTCACGGCCACTCAGGGAAGCCATTCTGCTTCCCTGCAACACCTGGGGCTTCAGCTCTAGTTGCACAGAGCGTGGACAGAGAGTGAAGAGGAGAGGGCTGAGGATGGAATCCCTGGAAATACAGCATTTAAGGGCAAAGGCAGAGGAAGAAGGAACAGTGAGGGGAGTGCAGAAGAAACAGACTCAAGAGATGACCCAGGAGAGGAAGATGCCCAAGGAACTTAAGGAGAAGGTATTTCAGAGAAGAAGGGGGTGTTATCTACGCCCATGTCCCCAGAGATGTCACCTGGGTTAGAGCGGTCACTGGATTTGGTGACCAGGACTTCATTGGTGGCCACAGCAGGAGTTTTAGAGGAATCGTAGGGACCAAAGAGAGGCTGTGATGGGCTGAAGCATGCATGAGCTGAGGAAGCTGAGACAGCAGATTGAGGACATTTTAAGGAAACTTGGTGAAATCAGATAGATGGAGAGAGAGTTTTCTTTCCTTTTTTGTTTAGAAAATATTTGAATATATTTATTTATTGAGGCAAATAAGTCAGTAGACAAGGAGAGACTAAAGATAAAAGGGGAAAGAGGGTTTCTGGCAGAGCCAGGAAAGAGAAAGTTCTGTGTGGTAGCCAACCTTCAAGACAGCGTCCCTTCCAGTCCTGCATCCTGCCGTTCACACAGTGTAATCCTCTCCAACACTGTGTAGGGCTGACCTGTGTAACCTACGGGGTAGTAAGGAACGGATGGAGTGTCACTGCTGAGGCTATAGGTGGTACAAGACCTTGTGGCTTCCACCTTGCTCTCTTGGCTCACTCTCTGGGGGAAGGCAGCCACCACGTTGTGAGGACACTCAAGCAGCCCTGTGGAAAGGTCTGTGTGCTGATGACCTGAGGGCTCCTGCAAAAATCAACCCTGTGAGTAAGATGTCTTGGAAGTGGCTCCTCCAGCCCCAGTCAAGCTTTCAGATAACTTCAATTCCAGCCAACACCTTGACTCATGAGAAACCCTGAGCCAGAACCCCTAACTGCTAAGCGGTTCCTAAATTCCTGAGCCATGAGAGATAATAAATGTTCATTGTATTTTTACACCGCTAAGTTTTGGAGCATTTTGTTATTCAGTAACTGGTAAAGGTAGGTATAATTCTGGAGGTGGAAATGCTGGGGAAATTGAGGCACTGTGTGCTTGATGATCTCCACCATTTCTGTGAGGGAGAAGGCAAGTCCATCTGCTGGACTGGGGATGACGGAGGTGGGGCAGGGAGGTTTGGGGGAGATGGAAGAGATTCAGCACAACCATCGCAAAGAGGAGAAAGGCATCGCTATCTGTATCCCCTTCTCTAGGTCTGGTCTTGGGAAAGAGGGAAATGACATTCAGGAATTCTGCTCCTCGACCCAGAGGCCAGTCAGATGTTATCTGACCATTTCTGGGTGCAAGAGGTAATTTGTCAGAATGGAAGTACACAGGTAATTCAGAGAGGCTATTTTAGTGGAGGAATGGGGAGACATACTGAAGAGGGCTACAGGATGAATGGAGGTGAGAAAAGCTAGAATAAGGGCTACTTACCTTTCAAGAAGTTTGATAGTGAAATAATCTAGATAAGAAAATAGAATTGGGGCTTCCCTGGCGGTCCAGTGGTTAAGACTCTGTGCTTCCACCTCAGGGGGCGCAGGTTCAATCCCTGGTGAAGAAACTAAGATTCCACATGCTGCTTGGCACTGCCAAAAAAAAAAAAAGATAGAATCGAAGAAGTTTCCTGTTCTGACTTTTTTCTTTCTTTGTGTCTTTTTTTCTTGCTTGCCTTGGAGTCTTTTTCCATCTTCTTCCCTCCCTCCCTCCTTCCTTCCCCCACCCCTGTCCTTCCTTCCTTCCTTCTCTTAATGAGAGGAGATATTTAAATGCATTTATTAGTTTAGGGAAAGAAGCCAGTATACAGAAAGACACTTAAGATAAAAGAAAAAAAATGTGTCCTTCTAAACAAAGGGCAGACGTCACCAAAGCCTCCTTGTCTTCAAGAGGATGTGATTACTGAGTGTTTACTGATGTCATCCCTGTGCAAGGGGTTGGGTGTACGGAAGTGAATACACACAGCATCCCTGTCTTAATCCCGGGTCTAGTAAGGGTGAAGGACAAACGTCTACACAGACATATCGCTACGATTTGCAAAGAGCGCCGCAGAGGAAATGAACTGGGTGCAGAGCCAGATCAGCACAGGAGACCTGGCCAGGATGGGGCAATGGGGAAGGCTCAGAGCAGGCCTCACTGAGCCTGGGGTCCTGAAAGCAGGACAGTTTAAGTCCCTGCTAACCACACTTTCTTCATATCTAAAGGCTCTAGCTACCTCCTGCACATTCTACAGGGAAATTTTGTGTCTTTCCACGTTCACTCCAAGGAAGTAGGAAAAAAAAAAAACCTTCTGTTCAACTTTCATAGAACAGAAGCATCAAGCAAAATCCTTGTGAGCTACGAGCATTTGTGAGTTTCTTTCAAATGCTAATGAGTTCTCAGCTTTGCCTTAGGTGTCTGATCCATCTGGCTGCCTACATCATAAAACACAAATCCTTATCTCCCTTCTGGCTAAACACCAGCAGCTTTCAGTGGAATTTGCCCCCGCCCCCAAAACAGACCAGATTGGAAAGGAACACCTTTCATCAGCTCTCTAAACAAAGACGGTGTTGAATTAAAAGGAGGAAAACCCCTTTATTGAAGGTGAGAACCTGTGAATAAAACTCTGATCTTTCAAACCAGGGCTCCAGGAAATGGAGCTTCTGCAGGAATCCACCCCTCTGTCCCCTCCCTGGACAGCAGAACGTCCAAGAAAATCCTGGAGGTGGATGTGAGCCCCTCAGGGATGCAGCACAGCATGTTAAATATGATCTTGAATTTCAAAGTTGATAGACATTCATTTTGAACCTAGGATCTGTCACTAGTAAAAACCACTTCTGCTTGATTTTGAGGAGGGGCTTCCAGCCTGCCTGCATTGGGCGGGGACACCACCGCCCAGCCTCCTTGCTCACCTTAGCCAAGGCGATGCAAGAAAAAAACATGGTTGTAATTACCAGAAGGATATTTTTCTAACCTTTTGGTCTAAGTGTCTAGTTCCCTTCTTGAACATCAGAAAAGAAAATGCCACTTAAAAATGTGGACATGTCATGCGTGCTGTAAATTAGGCACTCTGTTCTGGTTGCCAGATATTTCAGAAGCATTCGTTGAAGATGAAACAAAACCCATTTGTATTTAGCTGTGAATTGAATAGCTGCTTTGAAATACCTTCCAGGGAAGGTAACAGTGAGCCTGGTGTAAAGCTGCTGACTCTGCGGGCTTTTTTTCTTCCCCTGATGGCAGGGATCTGTGTTTGAAGGTCCCGTGTCTCTTCTAGATACTATATGCAAAATGCTGCTCTTTAGATATGTTTGATGGAGGAGAAATTAATTAGGAAACCAATTCTGCATACTAGCACTTAACAAATATCTGGCCTCATTTTCCCAAGATGGTGACTTTCTTTACCAAAGTCAGTATCCTGGGTCAGGTATATGGAGACCTGCTTACCTGCAGAGAGTATATTATTTCCCTGCGCGATTACACTTGTTTTCAAAGAGTCTACCAATGTCAATGTTGACAGTCATAAGGAAATGAAGTTAGGTAGGTGCTGTCACTTGCCCAGGTGGCCTTTGTTTATGCAGGACTTTTGTAACCTGATAATTAAGCCAGGCCAAGCCAAGGCCTGGCTGTCCCCTGGCCCGGCCTCATGCTGTCCTGGCCACCTGGGCCTCCCTTCCCGATACACACCTGCCTATATCTGGCCTCTTCTTCAAAACCCAGCTTTGACTTTACCCTGATTCTGAGGTGGCTTACACAGTGGTTGACATTACCGATCACTCTTTCTGGAAACGCCCCCAGGAATTTTCTGGAATGCATCCTGTTGGTTCTGTTTCTAGCTTCGTGTGTATTTAAAATAATTCATATCAGTAATTTATTTTTTAGAAGGCCCTTCTCCAGACAGAGATTAGATCAATATTCGTATATTTTCTCTTTTGTTTATTAATTCATTGATTTGTCTAAAATTTATTGGGGTAGGATTTAAAGATCTTATAATCTTTTTTTTTTTTTTAACCAAAGAGCCAGCCAGCTCTCCTGGTGTTGTTTGGTAGCTAATTCACCTGAATTCCACTGAGCTGTGCGTTCTCTGTAGGTACCAAGTTCTTATTCACAGGACAGTCTGTTTGGAATCTCTTCTGTCCCAGGATCAGTCTCTCTTTGCTTGAATCGGTCCTACGAGCTTTTGATCACTCTGGCTCCAACTAGCTCTACCCAGGTAGTGTTGAGTGGAAATTCTTTCCGGAGTCTGGAAAATGACTGATTTGCGTTCTCCGATTCTCAAGCGTAGTTAATTTCACAGCTTTGCGAGTGAGATTCCGTGTGCATTCCAGTGGGCTTTGGGGGAGACCAGGCTGAGGCTCTTGTTTCTGCCCGGAAACCTCTCCTTCAAAGTCCCTGACTTCTTTTTCCTGTCTCCCTAATAGCTTCTTCCTCTCCTTCCTTTTTAAGCCCTGGTGGGCTGTGCGCTCTGCCCTCCCACTTTCCAGTTTGTTTGGCTCTCCTGGGTTGGTTTTCCTCTGGCCCACGGCTGTGGCAGACACACCTAGGTCCACACTTGACATCATGTCCTGCGGGTCCTTTCAGTCAATGTGTCTCTCATGACACAGCCTCTGCTCCCTGGTATTTCTTCTATGGATCTTAGCCTCATCCAGCCTCACAGGAAGACAGGCACCTAATTCCGTCAGTAGAATTGCCCGGTATATCTCCATTCTGGCCTTTCCTTTGCAATCCCCTGCCAGTGTTCCAGTTCATCATTTGATGACGGCAGTGTCTCTCGGATGGCCCCTCCCCTGTCCTTGCTCATTTTATAGTCTGACCGACGCCCGTCTGCAGCTCACAACCTCTGGTTGGCAGTCACAGCTTCAGCAGTGGGACACTTGCCATTTTCAATCTACTTGTGGGGCCCAGATATTGTTCAAACACACACACACACACACACACACACACACACATCCTATAAACATACACATATAACTGAAACAATTCACAAAACAACAGTTCCTCTTCAAGAGTGCATGTCCTCTGATATTCCTAGTCTATCAATCAGCCATGCCACACCTAGTTTATAAAACTCTCATCTAAGGGACAAATTTGACCCCCTTGTATAGCAAACATGGTTTATCCCAACCTGGTGCCGTCTCTTCCCCATGAAGACTTAAACTCCAGCTACCATGGAACACACCACTTCTTCCAGAAATGTGATGTACGTTCTGTATCCTCAGCATACACCCATCCCTCCCACTCACCCACCCCCTTCAAATGTCCCTCTTGGAAAACCCCCATCACCGCCCCGGACTCAGCTGGAAGATCTCCCTGGGGAGTCTCCCCTGCCTCTAATATCCCCAAATGCCTTCTTCATTAATAACCAAAAACTTATTTTTTAATTAAAATAATGTATATTCTAATATTTTTCAAAGGATGATTTTTAGACATGGGTCATTGTGATATAATAAAGAATGCATCTTGTCTTTGTCACCATCCCTGGCACAGAGCTCCAAAACCCTTGGAATTTCCTGGGTGATAGGAGTGTCTTTGTTATTCATAAGGGGTAACTTCTGAGCATACCTGAGTTTATGCTAATGAGGTGTGACCTTAAAGAGTTTCAAGGGAGGAAAGACCCAGAAAGATCAAGCCACACCACAAAGATCATGTGTATGATTAGAGGGTTGGAACTTTGAGCCCTATGCTCAGAAATCCAGAGAGGGGAACTGGAGATTGAGTTCTATCATATGGACGTGATTTAATCAATTGTTTCTAGGTAATAAAACCTCAGCAAGGAGGACGTTCAAGATGGTGGAGGAGTAAGAAGTGGAGATCATCTTCCTCCCCACAAATACATCAAAAATACGTCTACATGTGGAACAATTCCTACAGAACACCTACTGAATGCTGGCAGAAGACCTCAGACTTCCCAAAAGGGTCTTGGTGCTCCAGCTGGCTGTCAGGCTGGAGCCTCTGTATTGGGAGATCTGAGTTCAGGACATTGGGCCACCAGAGACCTCCTGGTCCCATGTAATATCAATCGGCAAGAGCTCTCCTAGAGATCTCGGTCTCAGTGTTAAGACCCAGCTCCACTCAATGACCAGCAAGCTCCAGTGCTGGACACGCCATGCCAAACAACTAGCAAGACAGGAACATAACCCCACCCATTAGCAGAGAGGCTGCTAAAATCATAATAAGTTCACAGACACCCCAAAATACACCACCAGATGTGGTCCTGCCCACCAGAAAGACAAGATCCAGCCTCATCTATGAGAACACAGGCAGTCCCCTCCACCAGGAAGCCTACACAACCCACTGAACCAACCTTACCCACCGGGGGCAGACACCAAAAACAACAGGAACTACGAACCTGCAGCCTGCAAAAAGGAGACCCCAAACACAGTAAGTTAAGCAAAATGAGAAGCCAGAGAAATACACAGCAATGAAGGAGCAAGGGAAAAATCCACCAGACCAAACAAATGAAGAGGAAATAGGCAGTCTACCTGAAAAAGAATTCAGAGTAATGATAGTAAAGATGATCCAACATCTTGAAATAGAATGGAGAAAATACAAGAAACATTTAATAAGGACCTAGAAGAACTAAGGAGTGAAAAAACAATGATGAACAACACAAAAAATAAACTTTAAAATTCTCTAGAAGGAATCAATAGCAGAATAACTGAGGCAGAAGAATGGATAAGTGAGCTGGAAGATAAAATAGTGGAAATAAGAACCACAGAGAAGAATAAAGAAAAAAGAATGGAAAGAATTGAGGACAGTCTTGGAGACCTCTGGGACAACATTAAATGAATCAACATTCAAATTATAAGGGTGCCAGAAGAAGAAGAGAAAAAGAAAGGGACTGAGAAAATATTTGAAGAGATTATAGCTGAAAACTTCCCTAATATGGGAAAGGAAAGAGTCAATCAAGTCCAGGAAGCACAGAGAGTTCCATACAGGATAAATCCAAGGAGAAACACGCCAAGACACATATTAATTAAACTATCAAAAATTAAATAAAAAAAAGTATTGAAAGCAGCAAGGGAAAAGCAACAAATAACATACAAGGGAATCCCCATAAGGTTAACAGCTAATATTTCAGCAAAAACTCTGCAAGCCAGAGGGCAGTGGCAGGACATATTTAACATGATAAAAGGGAAAAACCTACAACCAAGATTTCTCTACCCAGCAAGGATCTCATACAGATTCGACAGAGAAACTGAAACCATTACAGACAAGCAAAAGCTAAGAGAATTCAGCACCACCAAACCAGCTTTACAACAAATGCTAAAGGAACTTCTCTAGGCAGGAAACACAAGGGAAGGAAAAGACATACAAAAACAAACCCAAAACAATTAAGAAAATGGTAATAGAAACATACATATCGATAATTACCTTCAATGTAAATGGATTAAATGCTCCCACCAAAAGACATAGACTGGCTGAATGGATACAAAAACAAGACCCATACATATGCTGTCTACAAGAGACCCACTTCAGACCTAGGGACACATACAGACTGAAAGTGAGGTTATGGAAAAAGATATTCCATGCAAATGAAAATCAAAAGTAAGCTGGAGCAGCAATTCCCATATCAGACAAAATAGCCTTTAAAATAAAGACTATTACAAGAGACAAAGAAGGACACTACATAATGATCAAAGGATCAATCCAAGAAGAAGATATAACAATTGTAAATATTTATGCACCCAACATAGGAGCACCTCAGTACATAGGCAAATGCTAACAGCCACAAAAGGGGAAATCGACAGTAATGTAATAATAGTAGGTGACTTTAACTCCCCACTTTCACGAATGGACGGATCATCTAAAATGAAAATAAATAAGGAAACACAAGCTTTAAACGACACATTAAACAAGATGGATTTAAATGGTATTTATAAGACATTCCATCCAAAACCAACAGAATACACTTTCTTCTCAAATGCTCATGGAACATTCTCCAGGATAGGTCATATCTTGGGTCACAAATCAAGCCTTGGTAAGTTTAAGAAAATTGAAATTGTATCAAGTATCTTTTCCAACCACAATGCTATGAGACTAGATATCGATTACAGGAAGAAAACTGTAAAAAAATACAAACACATGGAGGCTAAACAATATGCTACTAAATAATCAAGAGATCACCAAAGAAATCAAAGAGGAAATAAAAGAATACCTAGAAACAAATGACAATGAAAACACGATGACCCAAAACTTATGGGATGCAGCAAAAGCAGTTCTAAAAGGGAAGTTTATAGCCATAAAATCCTACCTCAAGATATAAGAAAAATCTCAAATAAACAACCTAATCTTACAGCTAAAGCAATTAGAGAAAGAAGAACAAAAAAACTACCAAAGTTAGCAGAAGGAAAGATATAAAGAGCAGATCAGAAATAAATGAAAAAGAAATGAAGGAAACAATAGCAAAGATCAATAAAATTAAAAGCTGGTTCTTTGAGAAGATAAACAAGATTGATAAACCATTGGCCAGACTCATCAAGAAAATAAGGGAGAAGACTCAAATCAACAGAATTAGAAAGGGAAAAGGAGAAGTAACAACTGACACTGCAGAAATACAAAGGATCATGAGAGATTACTACAAGCAACTCTATGCCAATAAAATGGACAACCTGGGAGAAATAGACAAATTCTTAGAAATGCACAACCTTCCAAGATTGAATCAGGAAGAAATAGAAAATAAACAGACCAATCACAAGCACTGAAATTGAAACTGTTATTAAAAATCTTCCAACAAACAAAAGCCCAGGACCAGATGGATTCACAGGCGAATTCTATCAAACATTTAGAGAAGAGCAAACACCTATCCTTCTCAAACTCTTCCAACATATAGCAGAGGGAGGAACACTCCCAAACTCATTCTACGAGGCCACCATCACCCTGATACCAAAATCAGACAAAGATGTTAAAAAAAAAGAAAACTACAGGCGAATATCACTGATGAACATAGATACAAAAATCCTCAACAAAATACTAGCAAACAGAATCCAACAACACATTAAAAAGATCATACACCATGATCAAGTGGGGTTCATCCCAGGAATGCAAGGATTCTTCAATATATGCAAATCAATCAAGGTGATACACCATATTAACCAAACAAAGGATAAAAACCAAATGATAATCTCAATAGATGCAGAAAAAGCTTTCAACAAAATTCAACACCAATTTATGATAAAAACTCTCCAGAAAGTAGGCATAGAGGGAACTTTCCTCAACATAATAAAGGCCATATATGACAAACCCACAGCCAACATCATTCTCAATGGTGAAAAACTGAAACCATTTCCACTAAGATCAGGAACAAGACAAGGTTGCCCACTCTCACCACTATTATTCAACATAGTTTTGGAAGTTTTAGCCACAACCGTCAGAGAAGAAAAAGAAATAAAAGGAATCCAAATCAGAAAAGAAGACGTAAAACTGTCACTGTTTGCAGATGACATAATACTATACATAGAGAATCCTAAAGATGCTACCAGAAAACTAGTGGAGCTAATCAATGAATTTGGTAAAGTAGCAGGATACAAAATTAATGCAGGGAAATCTCTTGCATTCCTATACACTAACGAGGAAAAATCTTAAAGAGAAATTAAGGAAACACTCCCATTTACCATTGCAACAAAAAGAATAAAATACCTAGGGATAAATCTACCTAAGGAGGAAAAAGACCTGTATGCAGAAAACTATAAGACACTGATGAAAGAAATTAAAGATGATACAAACAGATGGAGAGATATACCATGTTCTTGGATGGGAAAAATCAACATTGTGAGAATGACTATACTACCCAAAGCAATCTACAGATTCAATGCAATCCTTATCAAACTACCAATGGCATTTTTCACAGAAGTAGAAGAAAAGATTTCACAACTTGTATGGAAACACAAAAGACCCCAAATAGACAAAGCAATCTTGAGAAAGAAAAACGGAGCTGGAGGAATCAGGCTCCCTGACTTCAAACTATTCTACAAAGCTACAGTAATCAAGACAGTATGGTACTGGCACAAAAACAGAAATATAGATCAATGGAACAGGATAGAAAGCCCAGAGATAAACCCACACACATATGGACACCTTATCTTTGATAAAGGAGGCAAGAATATACGATGGAGAAAAGACAGCCTCTTCAAAGAGTGGTGCTGGGAAAAGTGGACAGCTGCATGTAAAAAATGAAATTAGAACACTCCCTAACACCATACTGAAAAATAAACTCAAAATGTATTAAAGACCTAAATGTAAGGCCAGACACTATAAAACTGTCAGAGGAAAACATAGGCAGAACACTCTATGACATAAATCACAGCAAGATCCTTTTGACCCACCTCCTAGAGAAATGGAAATAAAAACAAAAATAAACAAATGGGACCTAATGAAATTTCAAAGCTTTTGCACAGCAAAGGAAACCCTAAACAAGACCAAAAGACAACCCTCAGAATGGGAGAAAATTTTTGCAAATGAAGCAACTGACAAAGGATTATCTCCAAAATATACAAGCAGCTCATGCAGCTTAGTATCAAAAATGCAAACAACCCAATCCTAAAATGGGCAGAAGACCTAAATAGACATTTCTCCAAAGAACATATACAGATTGCCAACCAACACATGAAAGGATGCTCTACATCACTAATCATTAGAGAAATTCATATCAAAAGTACAATGAGGTATCACCTCACACTGGTCAGAATGGCCATCATCAAAAAACCTACAGGGCTTCCCTGGTGGCACAGTGGTTGAGAGTCCGCCTGCCGATGCAGGGGACGTGGGTTCGAGTCCCGGTCCAGGAAGATCCCACATGCCGCGGAGCGGCTAGTCCCATGAGCCATGGCTGCTGAGCCTGCGCGTCCGGAGCCTGTGCTCCGCAACGGGAGAGGCCACAACAGTGAGAGGCCCGCGTACCACAAAAAAAAAAAGAAAATCTACAACAATAAATGATGGAGAGGGTTTGCAGAAAAGCGAACCCTCCTACACTGTTGGTGGGAATGTAAATTGATACAGCCCCTATGGAGAACAGTATGGAGGTTCCTTAAAAAACTAAAAATAGAACTACCATATGACCCAGCAATCCCACTACTGGGCATATACCCTGAGAAAACCATAATTCAAAAAGAGTCATGTACCACAATGTTCACTGCAGCTCTATTTACAATAGCCAAAACACGGAAGCAATCTAAGTGTCCATCGACAGATGAATGAATAAAGAAGGTGTGACACATACATACAATGGAATATTACTCAGCCATAAAAAGAAACGAAATTGAGTTATTTGCAGTGAGGTGGATGGACCTAGAATCTGTCATACAGAGTGAAGTAAGTCAGAAAGAGAAAAACAAATACCGTATGCTAACACATATATATGGAATCTAAAAAAAAAAAGTGGTTCTGAAGAACCTAGGGGCAGGACAGGAATAAAGATGCAGACGTAAAGTATGGACTTGAGGACACGGGGAGGGGCAAGGGTAAGCTGGGATGAAGTGAGAGAGTGGCGTGGACATATATACACTATCAAATGTAAAGTAGATAGCTAGTGGGGAGCAGCTGCATAGCACCGGGAAATCAGCTCAGTGCTTTGTGACCATCTAAAGGGGTGGGATAGGGAGGGTGGGAGGGAGATGCAAGAGGGATGGGATATGGGAATATAAGTATACGTATAGCTGATTCACTTTGTTATACAGCAGAAACTAACACAACAATGTAAAGCAATTATACTCCAATAAAGATGTTTAAAAAAAAATTGAAAAAGAAAAAACCTCAGCAAAACTCTGAACACAGAGGAACAAGGGACTTTCCCAGTTGGTGAAGACACCCATGTGCTGGTAGGGTGGCGCACCTGAGTTCCAGGAGGAGAGGGCTTGGAAGCTACCCTGTCCTCCCCTCCCCATGACTTTGCCCTGTGCACCTCTTCATCCGGCTAATTTGTATTCTTTTAAAAAAAATGTAACTGCAAGTATAGCTCTTTCCTGAGTTCTGTGTGTCCTTCTAACAGATTACCAGATGTGAGGTGGGGAGTTGTGAGAACTCCCAGATCTGTAGTCAAGTTGGACAGAAGTCTGGCAAGCCACGGGATACCATTTTTGGCTGCCATCCGAAGTGAGGGCAGTTCTCTGGGGACCTCGCCCTTTAACTGTGGGATCTGATACCAACCATAGGTAGGTAGTGTCTGAACTGAAGGACATTGCCCTTACCTTGGGGCCTGTGCTAATTCTGGGTAGTTGGGGTCAAAATTGAATTGATCTGTCAGATACCCAGTTTGTGTCTGAGAACTGGTTTTTATGATCCCCTGGGATGCTAATAAAAATGTAGATTCCAGATTAGATCAGATAATCTGGGCCAGGGAATCCTCATTTTTCAGGAGTGCCTTAGTGATACTTATACTGGCGAGCCACTGGCGTACTCACTAAAGCACATTTGTAAAATATAAACAAGTAGAATGAAATGAATCTTAATCCCACCACGAAAACATCCTGGTATGTCTCTTTTGACTTTCCGTGTAATTCCTTTTTATTATGATTTTGATCTTGCTGTATATTCAGGTTCGTGTTCTGCTTTTTCCATTTAATATTCTATCAGACATGTTTTTCTTGTTATGATATACTCTTTTAAAATATAAGTAATCACTTCTGCAGTGTGTTTTCCTAACCGTCTTGTCTCTTTGGGGGGTATTTATAATATTATCAGTTTGTCATTATTATGAATTACATTGTGATGAAAATCTTTCTCTCTGAAGCTTTTATGGTATTTGTTTTCATTACCTCAGGATTCCCAGAAGTTAGACTATTTGGTCTGTCACCACAGATGGTTTCAGAACTCTGGATAAGTATTGTCCACTGCTGATCTAAGGGACTGTTTCCATACCTTCTGTGGCAATGATGTTTATTTTTATAAACTTTGTTAACTTGATAGGTCAAATGGTATGTAATTATTTTAATTGTATTTATTCCATCCTTAATGCTGCTGGAAATTTTCCCAAGTATTTGTTTACTAATTGTATTTCCTTTTGTGAATCTTTGGTTCTTGACCCCCAACCCTATTCTTCCATTGGCATTTTGCTGTGAAATTAACCCTCTGTCTGCATATTTACCACAATTACATTTTCTTTATCCATTTACTCTGAAATCCTGGTTATATCTTTAATACACTGGTATTTAAAATTTTTATCTAGCCAAAATCTGATTACCTTTTCCTTGGTAATTTCTTCTATTGCTTCAAAACTTATAAAGCTTATCCTTCTCCAAAGATTTGATGATCAATGTTTGTTTTCTTGAGTATTTTTGCTTTTTAAAAACATAGATGATTAAATATGTCCCTCTTGAATCCAACTAGGAAGTACGTCGGTCTATGGGAAGAAATAATCTAAATTATTCTTTCTAAATGTTATGGTTCCACAATCACTTACTGAGGGATCTTTCCTTTCTTCTCTGATGATCTGGGATGGTTGCAGTTTTGCATTTAAGGCCCTGGTCTCTTTGCAGAACAACTGTTTGTCTACAGCTTTGGGTAAGAGTAAGTCTGTGTCATGTCCAGTTCTGCAGCCCCAGAGCTAAACAGAGCCCACAGGCTCTCCAGGAAAGCTTTAGAACAACCTTAAAATGTACATATGTGTAGAAAGGAGGTGAGTCCGAGAGGCGGCTGTTCCAAAGGGTAGGGATTCTTCTCCTGGAGAGCCATCCTGAACTTTGAGCTTCATGCCTTCGTATGACTGATCAAGTTTATTCATTTATTTACACTTTGGCACTTGAGGATTTTTTTCCAGGAAAATCCCCATCCATTGGCATGACTTGTTCTCAGCTTTTATTTTTACATTGCTTCTGTGAAATGGATAAATATTTTTAGATGTTCTCTTTTGCCACAAATGGAAGAAAATGGTGAAGGTCTTAGAGTCTGCTTGTGGTTTCATTTCATCGCATACTATATGCTTGTTGGTGTGAAAAGCACACTTTCAAAAGCACTGAGGCCCCAAACTGGACTTGGAGACTAGTCCCTAGAGCCCAGAGAATGAACACAGTCCTGCTTTTTCAAGTTAGATTCACCTCAGATTCACCTGACCTTGAACTCTCAACAGTCACAGCAACGTGATCGGGGCTGGTGACTTAACCCCTCTGAGAATTAGTTTCCTCATTTGCAAAATGGGGATAAAATAACCCATCTCAGAGTCCCTGTCCCTGGCACGTCATAGGCAAGAGTTGCAAGTATTATTATTATCATTGTTGTTGTTATTAGTAGTAGTGACAGTCGATATTATTGATATTGTTTCTATTCTTGTTTTTTGTCATTTCTGCCAAAGAATGGGTTCTACAGATAAAGGGGGACAATGCTGGGCCCCAGGGCAAAAGCCTCAGAAAGAACCTTCCAGTCTTTTGTTGTGGGCTTGAATTCCATCTCTTCGGTTGGGAACGTGAGATGAAACAGGGAGATATATTCCGACTAAAATGTCCCAGAATGTCAGAGTTGAAGGTAACCCCAATACCTAGGGGACAGAGGTGACAGAGGATGCATATAGGGTTTCTGACCCTATGCATGTGGCTTATAATTGCATTTAGATTTCCACTTGGAATTTCATCGCCAGGAGTGAGCCGTGCATCAGTGGGAAATTTACTCCCTGTGCCGGGCCTTGGTTTCTTTGTCTGTAAAATGGAAATGAAGGGGCAGATGATCTGCGTGAGCCTTGCCAACTTTCCACTGCTGCTCTATGTAGAGCAGGTATCTCCTGGGAGGAGAATCGTGACCCACTGCTTCTCTCCCCACTGGCCAGCATCACGGATTCATGAGCCAGTAGGCTTGACAGATGACCACCTCCCCAGCACTTTTTGTGTGTTCCTCCCAACACCAAGTCCCCAATACAAGGCTCTGTGCTTCCAGGAAGGGGCTCGTAGCTTCAACCCTGCCAGCACCCCTACAAGTGCAGACATTGCCCCACTGACCGACATCAAAGTCATGGTCAGGGCCAATCTTGCTGCCCCATTCTCATCCAAAAGGAATTTGACCAAGGACAGTTCAGCGTGAATGAAGCTTCCCGTAGCGGTCCAAGAGGTAAAAAGTTCATAAACTCAGCTGCAAGTTACATCCTGTTTGGCACTGTGGGAAATCACTGGACTTAGGAACATATTTCTAGCCCTGAACCTCCTTCAGGAAATTATGTTGCCCTTTCCGACGCTCTGGCTATGGAATGCTATGGGAATTCCATTACACAGAAGTTCTGCTGCCTTCTCAGAGTTGTACCTGACGGGAAGAATGCCAGTCTTATCTAACTCGGAAAATGCATAATTCCATGGAAAAGCCCTGGAAACAATCCAGAGATTTCAAAACTCAGGGGTATTTAAATTATCCCGAGATGCCAGTGTCTGGAGATGAACCCATGCCACCGATTTCCTTTGGAGATGAAGGGTATAAGCACTCAAATGCTCCATGAGGGTCACTGTCAAAGTTAAGGCAGGCCGAATCCTTCTCTATTTTCTCCCTCAATTGTCGGTAACTTCATTGCAGGGCACTGTTTTCCTCCTCATGTCAGCAGACCAGCATTTCTAGCTAAGCATGAAATTTCTGGCCTTTGCTATACGTATAAGACAGGTACTACATGACAGGGAACATGATTTGACCTGTTGCAATATGTTTTATTTTACCAAACATTTATTAAATGTTTTTGAAAATCTTTCCCTCTTCCCTTGGAATCAGAAAAGGTAACAGGGCTGGGAATGGTCTACCTGTCACCTGGCTGGTGATAGGGCTTTGGAATCAGAAGATATGACACTCATTCATTCATTCAAGCAGCACGCATTTACAGGGTAAATACCAGTTCCGGATGCAGTGTTTGCCACATCTGTCCCCTTCCTCCACCGTCTCTGGCTTGAATTTGACCTCCTGCTAGCATCTGAGACACACTTCTGCATCTGCTAATGCCCGCACAGAGCAGGCATGGGCAGACGCTTTCTGAACGAATGCATTTTGAATGGGTTAATGACACAAAAATTCTATTCTCATGACATCTACCCAATTCCTGTTAGCCCTTGTGTCCTGTCCCAGCTCCATCATATATCCAGCCACTGGGGCAGGACAGCTGGCCAGGATACCTCCTGAAAACTTGGACTCTGAAGTAGATGCTCAGCTGTGTGTCCCAGGGAGGATGGGCAGGGCCCCTTGGGTTGCTGGCACCCTCTGAACACCCCATCTACAAACCCTTCCAAATCTCTCACCAGTGGACTTGGTGTGAACTTTGGGCTCTGCTCTGAGCAGCCCGTGGTCCTGGGAAACAGGGTCTTGCTTTTGTCCTGGTCTCCTTGGGCAGGACTCCCATAATGATCCCATCTTACAACACACTCCTGTTCCCACTGCCGTCTGCCCCACTCTGAGCGCCTGTCTCTGCTCCCCACGAGACACCTGGTACTCTGTTCGCTGTCCTTGAGAGCCTGGACCATTTTCTGGAGGCTCTATGGCCTTCAATTCCCTGTTGGCTCCCTCCCCGCCCAGGCTCAGGCCTCTGCCTCCTGGCCCCTCCCAAAGGCCTGACCAGGTTCTTTCTGGTGACGAGCGAGCTCAGCTTTGCCTTCCCCCTGCTGGGTATGTTTCTCGAGGACCAACCAAGGACAGGATCTTGTCCTGGTCCCCTCCTGCCTCAGCCAGTATCTTGCACGTGGACAGCCCAAGGAATATTTTGTGCTCTGAATTCTTGACATGAAGTAGCTTCCCCCAGTCGGTGTGAATTACAAGCTGGAGAGAGAACTTCAGACAATAAGGATCCTATTTCATATACTTTCAACTTGGAGAATTTTTTTTTTTTTTGCGGTACGCGGGCCTCTCACTGCTGTGGCCCCTCCCATTGCGGAGCACAGGCTCCGGACGCGCAGGCTCAGCAGCCATGGCTCACGCGCCCAGCCGCTCCGCGGCATGTGGGATCTTCCCGGACCGGGGCACGAACCCGTGTCCCCTGCATCAGGAGGCGGACTCTCAACCACTGTGCCACCAGGGAAGCCCTCAACTCAGAGAATTTTAAGCAGCTTTATTGAGATATGGTTGAGACACAGCAAACTGCACGTATTGTAACTGTACAATTTGGTAAATTTGGACATTTTTATACATTTGTGAAACCCTCACCACACTTGGCATGGAAAACACCTGCATCACCTGCAAAGGTTTCTTCCTTAGTCCTTCTCATCCCTCCCTCCCACCCGTGCCCACCCCCTCCCTTCCACAGGCAACCACTGATCTTGGTTCTGTCACTACGGATTACTTTGCATTTTCTAGAACTTTAGGTAAATGCAATCACATAGTCTGTAATCATTTTTGTCTTGCCTCACTCAGCATAAGTATTTTGAGATTCCTTTATGCTGTGTTTATGGAAAATTCTTTCCTTTTTATTTCTGAGTACTACTCCATTGGGTGGTTGCACCACAATTCTGCTTTATCCATTCGCCTGTTGGATATTGGGCTGTTTCCAGGCTTTGGCTGTTGCAAGAAACCTTCTATGAGCCTGTGTGTACAAGTCTCTGGATGGATATTGCCTTGGGTCAATACCTAGGAGTGAGATAGCTGAGTCCTAGGTCAGGCTCACGTTTAACTGTTCAAGAAGCCATCAGACTGTTTCCCAAGGTGGCTGAGCCATTGTACATTCCCACCAGCAGTGTATCAGCGTGCTGGGTGCTCCCCAATCTGAAGATGCTTCTGGCTGAGTCCACAGTTTTAGCATTTCGAAAGACTGAGGCTGAGGAAATGCCAAGAGATTCGGGATTTCTCAGGAGCACTGAAACGTCTGGGATTGGAAGTATGTGTAATATTCCAGCTATTCCAGCCCACTTCACAGACCCTGCCAGGCTCTTGGCTACTGGGGTGGGGCCCTTTCTGCAACTCAGTGCTCTCCTCCCAGCTCCTGGGCCAAATGCAACCTTGTTCTAGGGACCAGGGTATGTCGGCGTGTGCACTTGGGGGAAACCGCACTCTCCTTGTTTGTGTTAGACTGCACTGATTTCCCTTCCCTTGTCCAAGCCACTGTAGAGCTCAGACTGTCCTGCACAGAACTGCAGGACAGCATCTGGTAAATGGATGAGCAGATCGGTCTCTTTGACTAAGAAGCAGTAATATTTGGATTTCCGTGGTGTTTTTCTAACACTTAAAATTATGATACTCTAACTTCTTAGTAGATCCTGATTTCAAGAGACCCAAGAAAATCAGATAATAAGAGAGAAGCTATGGACTTAGTAACTTATAGAAGGGCTTTACATGATGAATACTAACTCTGGATGGCACGTAGTCCCTCAGATATTTACCGCCTGTTTTGTGCCAGGTGCTATACCAAACGCCACAGGGAAAGCAAAGGCAGAAACGACCAGGTACCTACTGACCATGGGCATTCCCGTGAAATGGCTTGGAGCTCGAGGGGTTTCAAAAGAATGAAAGCCTTGCCAGACTTGGGGAGATGCTAGAGAGCTTTGTAGGGTTGTAGAATTTCAAAGCAGGAGAGGTATAGAATTTGTAGGATTTCATGGGCTTAGCTGGGGGGAGTAGGAAGGCTTGAGTTGGGGCAAAGTGGAGGGAATTATAAGTTGAGAAAAAAGCAGGAGCAATGTCTTGGAGGTAGAGAAATGCCCAGCCACCGAATTTGCTGGGGAGTTAAGTCCAAGAGGAGAGGTAAGAGAGAGAAGGTTATGGGGGTACTGGGCATACTGCTGAGGTTCTTTAATAACCAGGAGAGGGAATTGTGTCTCTGAAGGCAGGAGGAGGTGTGGACAGCTGGTGAGCAGGTGATGACAGCCAGAGCTGCCCTCAGGGAGAAACGCCCCAGCCTAGCATGGACGGAGTGGAGTTGGGGAGACAGCGGAGCAAGGATGCTGTTCGGATGCTTCCAGCAAAGACCAGGTGGGAGATGCTGAGTGTCTGCATCGTGGTGGGGACAGAAGGAGGGGTGAGTGTGAGAGGAAACTCAGAGGGAGAGCACAGGACTAGAAAGCAATCCAATTCAGGGTCAGAGAGGGAGGAGCTTTAAGGTTGGGGGTGAGGTGATGCTGAAGCTGGTGGAGCTGGTGGGACCGTCCATTGTAATGGGACAAGTAGAGGCAGGAGGGAGCTCAGGATGGGGAAGGAATAACAGTAACTCCCCTGTCCTGACCTGACTACAGGTACACCTCTGGTCCTCACGAGCAGCCCTATCAGGTGGGCACTTGTAATACAGCTTAGGAAGCTTAGCTGGCATTACTTTTATCTTTATACTCAGATAATAAATGAGGCATAGAAGGATGAAATCTTTAAGTGATTCCCTTAAGGACTCATGTCTTTGATGGTTATAGATGCTACATGGGTTCTTTTGATGCCACATCTCGTACATATTGACTTAGAGAAGAATGAAAAGATGGAGCTGAATGATATCATGTGGAAAAGTGAGGGAGTGGATGGTCATTGTACAAGTTAAGGTAACACGAGCTGCCTAAAAAATCTGAGACTTAACCCAACGCATGATCCCTCCCTTGGGTAAGAGTGTCCCTGGTCAGTGGTTGAGTCTGACCATCCCGTGACCCTGGGCAACTCTGGCTCTGCCCCCTTCAACATGTGCTTTACAAAGCTGCTGTGGGTGTGGACCCCGGGTCCAATCAGGAGAAGAAAGAGAGAAGATCCAGGTGTTATAATTCAGCTGCTTGGCCACACCTAACTGCAAGGGAAGCTGGGGGAAGAAAAAGAGAGTTTGGTGCTCAGCTTAGCGTCTCCGCCATTGTCACTGACAGAGTCCACACTCTGGTGAGGGTATTTGAGACCATCTGAAGGCCGTAACCTTTAGATCACGTCATGAGTGGAAACTCCTTTAGTCTATTAACAAGTAGGCAAGTATTCAAGTCCTGGTGAATGGATCACAGTCTTACCTTTAAATTCATAGCACTGAATCTGCTGGACAGTGGTGCTGCATTGAAAGGAACACTTAGTTCCAGCCTTGGCCCCATCTTAATAGCCTGTGACCCTGACAATGTCCTACTTCTCTGAGCCTCAATTTCTTCATCTGTAAAGACCAAGATCATGACACCTGGATCAAATAGATAAAAGAGAACAACATATCTTATAGATGGTAGAATGCTACAAAAAATATAAGACACTATAGCTTCTCTGCATGATTATGGCTGCTCTTGGGTGGAGGGGATGCAAGTTAAGTGTAGCTAGAAATGAACACCCGCGTTTAGTGACTCTATCTCCATTACTAAGTACCCAGTTATCTGAACTGATAAAGTTGGCTCAGACCCCAGGCTGACTTCCAGAGTGGGTTATTGTACAAGTGACTGGGGAGTCATCAGAAAAGAGAGCACGATCAATGGAAGGCACTTTGTTTTCCTTAAGAGCAAATCCTAACAGTTTACATTTACCCTTTGCTTTACTTTTACCCAAACCATGCAGTGTTACTGTGATTCTATTAGAGATACCAGATGCCCTCATCTGTGGGTCCACAAGCCCAACAAATCACATTGCTTTCATTTTTCCATGTTTGAGTTCCTTTCTTTTCCTTTACGGTGTGAACACAAGCACACAATCCTGGCGTGATGGAAAGTCTTGTGATTTAACAGTAATTTTTAAAACAATACAAAATTATGGTATTAAATCAAAATTGGCAGCTATAATGTTAACGATGACAAGTTAGTCCACTTTGTTTACGTATCATTATTTTCTCAGTTTCTTGTTGTAAGATTACTTATTCTCCCACATGAATGTGTAATACTGTACTGAATACTTATCTAGAGCAGCTTTGCTCTTTTGAATCACTTCTAGAGTGGCGATTACTCAGTCAAAAGGAAGGAACCTTTATGTGGTTCTCAGTCAATGATGCCATGTTGACTTCAGAAAATATTCCTACCGCTTTACATTTTCACAAACAATATAAGAGTATGATTATTTCACAACTCCCGTGCCAGCACTGGGTATGTAGCTTTTCTATTATTTTATTGATATAACAGCTTTAATTGCTATCTCATTCTTTTGTTTTTAGAGCATAACAAATACAAGCTTATTTTAGAAGAATTATAAAATTCAGATATAGGCAAAGAGAACAAAACAAAAGCCACCTGTAATTCCATCTTCTAGAGATAGTCTAATATGATAATGTCTTTCCAAAATTATTTCTATGCACATATATAAGGATACAATAGATCATGCTTATTTAAAAAATAATGCAAGTGTTTGTACTGGATACCGGACCTTAACCTCTTTTTCATTTAATAATATGTCACAGCATTTGTTTGGAAACTATCAGAAAGTATATTTCTCTTAATTCCACATTTTAGGACATTCAACTTAGCAGTCTTGACTCTTGTTTTAAAACTCTAATTAATCAGCCTTGTACCAAGCCTTTTGCCAACATTCTCAGTGTGTCTTTAGCGTAAATCGTGGCAGCGGGATTCCTGGGTGAAATTTGTTGTCTTGATGCATTTCCACATATTTATCCTTGAATCGCGTCATTCCACACGGCTCAAGTTTCCCAGACCCGCAGCAGGAGGAGGCAGTATAGAAGTCTTTCCCAATCGAATAGGTGGAAAACACATCAATTTTTAAGTTTGACTTTGCTTTTTGACAAAATGAAATATTTTCAAAGCTTAGCGATCATGTGAATTTATTATTTTATAAATAATTTATTCATGCCCTCATTTTTAAATTGTTTGAGAACTCCTACTTTATTAAGGAGTTCAATTATTTATCTTACATAATGAGAATATTTCCATTATGTTGTTCTGCTTTTCATTTTTTATAGGTTGTATTAATGTATGCATACTTGTGATTTTTAGGTTTGAAAAATCAACAAACATCTTTGTGTATTCTGAATGCAGTATTATGCAGAGAAAGGCCAAACCTGTACCAGGGTTTTTTTTCACTAACATTTTCCTCTAGCTTTAATTTTTTTTCATTATTTTATGATTTCACTTAAAAAGAATCTGTCTATCTTTAATTCTGATGGAATGTGTTTGACTCAACGGAGATAAAGGTCTACACTAAGCAGTTAACCAATTATCTCATCACTCTTTTGAATAATTCATCCTTTCAACAGTTATTTGAAATACCATCCAAGTAAGAGGAGAAATTAGCACTCTTTTATTTGGGTGAGCGGATAACTGTCTTCAAATATTTTGATGCCTCTGATGTGGACAGAGGATTAGACAGGTCCTCCGTGGCCCCAGAGAGCAGAGACTGGAGCAGTGGATGGAAACAAATGTGACATTTACCAGGAGGCACCGAGGAGCCGATTCATTGCCAGGAGGCGCCAAGAGATGGCCTGGAATTGAAATGGTCACCTTGGCAAGAGCCACCCCCATTCCAGAACTGCCCTCAACGTGCTCCCCTGGCCATCTGTGGAGACTGGCTCTACCAAGGGCCTCCGACCCTTTCTCATCCTGAGAGCCCCTGATTCTGTCAATCTGGGGCAAATCTGACTCAAGTTTATGGCATTAGATATAGAGAAATGCAGGGCTGGCAAAGGCTGCAGCACATCAAAACAAACGGACCTTTCCGACAGGGCCATACAGAAGCAGCGACTCAGCTACCCTGGTGGTCTCCGTGCATCTCATCCACAGTGGGCACCCTTGACCAATTCAGCCCAGTGTAAGAACAGAGCGGAGACAGTGGCCGGCATGCACTCTCTCATGGAGGGATTGCCGTATCTGGGAAACTATTTGCTCTGTTTATTTTGAGCTAGAAATATTGCATCTTATTTGTGTGTAGTTGTTTAGTGACAGAGAAAGATTAGGAAGTCTAAATTTAACAAATGCTAAATATACCCTTGTTCCGATGAAAACTATGACAGTTATTTTCCCACCTGGTAGAAATGTACAGGAAATAATACTCCCACTATCCCACAGGCAAAGGAATGGCACAGTTTTCCTCTTTGGAATTGTTTCTGGGATGGAGCCTGGCATTGCTACATGAATCCAGTCTGGTCAGAGTTATCCCATCTATTTAAAGGGCGTGACACTTGATCCCTGAAAGTTCAAAAGATGAGGCAGAATGCCCTTAGTCGGTGCTCTCAGCAGAAAGTCTGGCCACCGTTACTCTGAGAAAGCAGAGCAACGCCAGCTCCGGGCCTTCCTCGCGTCCCCTTGTAAGGGCATGGCTCCCGGGGCTCCGCTCGCGAGTGAGCTCACAGGAGCTGAACTGAGCCTTCAATAAGGGCATGGCTCCCGGGGCTCCGCTCGTGAGTGAGCTCACGGGAGCTGACTTGAGCCTTCCATGTGACCCACATGCCCTTGAGAGGTTTGTTTATGTCCAGGACAGGGAGCAGGGGGAGAAGTACCTGGAAGCCTGGCATGGATAGCACCACCAGCACAACCCTGATTCACACAATTTACGCTGGGGGCCGTGGGGCCGTGCATATGTGGATGAGGGGTGGGGGGGACTGGAGACAGGAACCTGTTCTAGAGGTCTCCCTGACTTTGAGCCTGTTTCATCTTCACCAATCCTGACAGGTGTTTCTCATGACCCGTTCCTGGGGGTGGTCACAGACATGGTGATTGAGAACACGGGCCCCAAAGGGTGGGTCTGAATCCTGGTCCCACCGCTGACTCACCAGCTGTGTGACTCAGGCAAGCTACTTAGCTCTCTGGGCCTCCACTTCCAATCCTTCATCTGTAAAATGGGTGTGAAAAAGGCTCCTGTCTCACAGGGTTGCTGAGAGTGTTAAATGACTCATATTCCAACATACACACACACACACACAGACACGCACACACTGCCATGCACCTGTGTGTCTTTGTATAGTGTTTCGTGTTAGTATTTATTCAAAATATGTACTGGGTGCTGGGCAAGCGATGCAGACAGTGATCCTGATCTCAGGAAACTGTCCTGCGTTTAGCCCTTCTGTCTAGAAGGGATAAGACGTGCTCTCCTCCTAGGAAGGGAAAGCAGATTACCCTCTGTTTATCTCCTTCTAGACTTTCTGAGATAGATCCCCAGTGACTCAGAAATTAGTATCATGAATTCACATAACAGCCAAGGAAAAACACCAAAGCAAAGAACAGGTGTTTAACACACAAAGCCCATCTTGGTGGCCCATGGCCAGCTATCCTGCTATCTGATTCTCCTTTTGTTCCAGATGCTTTGTCCTGGTCTTGTCTATGCCATTGCAGACTTGCTCCCACTTAGACCCAATTCCCAGTTCGTTTACCTCACCTGGCTTCCTCTGAAATGGAGCCTTTGCCTCTGGTCCTTCATCCCCAGTACCTCAGCTCCCTGGAAAGGATAGGACATCTTCTAGGCTAACCAGATAAACACAGGACACCCAGGAAAATTTGAATTTCAGATACTTGGGACATACTTCTACAAAGAGTTAGTCATGCTTATTTGAAATTCAAATTTAACTGCCATCCTGTGTTTTTATTAGCTAAATCTGGCAGCTTCTTTCTTGCTTTGGACTGATCTGGAGACGATACCAGCCCTAGCCAACCCTGAGGACACAGCCCCCAGCCACCCACTTCCCACTGCCCCTTGTCCCTTTCTCCATGTCCAGAAAGGGTACTGGCCCTGAATACACGGGCCTCCCCTCCTTCAAGGTGGAAGGGAGAGAAGCTCCACTTCTGGTAAACACTGGCTGTGTGCTCAGGGAGTTCAACTTCCAACTCAGCTGAAAATCAGTCCTGGCTCTTGCCCAGGTAGTTGACACATCCTTTATCACGCATGAATGAGTTTCAGGAGAACAGATGAGTTGGAGGTGTATGGCTGGCCTGCGATTCCCAATGTCCTCCTTAAGAGCCCAGGCTTTCTGGATTTTTTTTTTTTTCAGATATTAAGCCAGGTTTTCATCTCGCAGACAGGAATCCTCCCACAGAGCTCTGCAAAGTGGGAATCTGGCCACGGAAGAGGAAAACCGGCCTGTGGAACCACTTGACTTTTGCAGCCCGCAAAGCCCAACAGAAGTAGAGGGAAGAAAGTTAAGAGAAAGCATCTACTCAGAGGCCCTCTCCCTGGGACCACAAATTAGCTGTAGAGCAATCAGGGGATGAGAGTTGGAAGGAGGATGAGGCTGCACGTCCCCCCAGGGGTCCGCGATACAGGCTGGGAGGAAGGCGGCGGGGCAGATGTTGTAATTAACGTGGATCGTAAGCGGGCAGCAGGCACATCAGCCCAGTGACACCTGTTATGATGGATCAGAAATCAGCTTGGCAAGAGGCCTTCTCTGTGTCTGTTTCACCACATGATTTATATTTAGACTCGTACATGAAAGGCAGATCTGAGGCCAGACACCGGGAAGCAGGCAAAATGGGGGAATTGGGCATATTAGAGTCACATCAATTTCCTTGGTATCCACAGAGCATGGGCTCACACAGCCCACTGCTGTGGGGCTAATCGCAAGAGGGTTTATTCCTGCAGGAGAGGAGAAGGGTGGGTCTGGGGAGGTTTGTGTATGTTCACAGGTGACAGATGGGTTCAGAATGATCCTGTGTTAATATCACGGTTCCCAAGTTTTGCTTAAAAATGGGGAAAGGGAGGAGGCTAGATCCTGCCAGTGAAAGATAAACAAGGTCTTCCTTCATCAGCTTAGTATCCCAGTTTTTGTAGGAAACACTGACGCTAGGAAGCACTTTTGTGATTAGAGGTGGAAATCCCTGTTTAGTCAGGGCGTGGTTGATTCTTGACAATGGGCCATGCCATGCTGTTGTCATACTAAAGTGGCCATCCTGTAGAATTTCACATGGAAAACATCTGCCTTCTTCTGCAGGGGTGGGACACACCTCAATACCCCACCTGGGACTTTTGCGTCATCCAGAGTGTGGAAGTGCATCAAGGGCCCATTAAAATGCAAAGACACCAGTGGCAATAGGGAGGGACAGAGTTCCCCTAGTGCTAGTCCTATATGATCGACAATAAAAACGCAAGGCTTCAAAGAAGGTGGGTCTTCAAGAGACACCCCCTCCATCCCACCCAGCTCTGCTACCTGGGGTAGGTCAAGGGTTTGGGGATGCTGTCTGGAGCGCTTCATCCTTCCCTTCCTTCCTAATCCAGAATCAGGAAAAAGTCCTTTGCTGCTTTAGGAAATTTCATTCAGAAACTCTTGTGAATCTGCTACAGCCGTACTGCTTTGTTCTCAAGCTTTCAGAGCTGTGAGACATTGCAGGTCAGTGGGTAAATGTCTCAGCCCTGTGTTCAGAGAGATCCCCATTTCAACCATCTGAGAATGGGGCTATAACTCCTTCCTCTTGGGTCTGCATTGGGGTTGAACAAGATAATTTCTGTCAAATGCTTAGCCCTGGGGTGCAGTCAGTAAATATACAGGAGCTATTAGAATCAGGAGACAAAGGTGACTGTCTGTGGAAGGGGGACATGAACAGAGAGAACTCAGGACTCAACAGGCCTTAACCCTACTGGACAGGATAATTGAAGTTGAGAAAGAGGGTGACAGTGGAAACAGCAGGGCCCTGGGGAGGCCCATTAATAGAAGAGGGAGGGGTTGGCACTTCGAGGACATGGGAGCGCCATCTGGCCATGGCATCAGTGCCGGCTGGGGGCTGGCTGCCTTCCAAAGGCTGGGAATGACCTTTGCATTGACTGTTCCTCATGCCTGGAGTGTCCTTTACTCAGAGTTCTGCAAGGTTGGCAACCCTGTCTTTCAGAGAACAGCTCAAAATTCACTTGTGCTGGGACTCTTATGGGTGCCTTCAATCAGCTCTCTGAATTCTCCCCCAGCTCTCAGCCCTAGAAGGCTGACCCACGTGGACTGGGTTTAAAACTGGACAAGTCCTCTACATACAAACCTTCAAGTTGTGTACTTTCAAAGATGCAAACACGCATTCATATGTCCAATCACGTAAGTTAGTTCACGTGTCTGGCGCACTTTGTCACGTGCGTGCATCCTCTACAAGTGGTTGTGCTTTTGTGCACTTCACTGTACAGTATTGTATAGAGTACAGGAGCACTCGATGCCAGCCCCTGGATGCTAGCCATTGTACCGTACTGCTGTACTTTTCAAGGGACTGTACTGTAAGATTAAAAGGGTTTATTTTTTGTATTTCTTTGTTTTTTATGTATTGTTTGTGTGAAAAGTCTTATAAACCTCTTACCGTACAGTGCTATATAGCTGACTGTGTTCGTTGGGTACCTAGGCTAACTTTGTTGGATTTATGAACAAATTGGACTTATGAACGTGCTCTCGGAATGGAACTCGTTCGTATTTAGGGGACTTACTCTACCCAAAATTTGATGTATTAGGGATGATAAGATGACAGACACAGAGACAACTCCCTTGAAAGAGAGAATATTCCCTACAGTTCCCAAGAGGAGAGGGTGCACCACACCCGCTGGGCCACGTGGGGAAGCACCAGGGTTGGTCAGGAGGTGGGGGGAGCAAGAGGAGATTCTAACGTGGTTTTGTGGGAAGAATGGAGGATTTGGGGTGGACAAGCTCAGCAGGCTTAGGGTTCAAGAGTTGGAATAATTTAGCAGGCTCTGGGTTAGAAGTGTGGTCCCTAGTTGTTCGATACCTGGTCTTGGGTTGATTTAGGGTGGGGAGAAGATTGGCTTGGTGTATGAGAGTTGGATAAAGGAGTTGATTGGGGGTGTGGGCTCAGGGTTGGTTGATTTGCATAGAAAAGGTGTGCTGACAGGCAAGTGTTTTGCTGTCTCTAGGAATTAGCTAGTCCTGAGGGGAGAGGTTCCTTCCAGGGTTCATGAGACTTCAAGGTGTAAAAGCATCATAAAATATAGAAAATACAAAGCGTGATTAATACAGGCTGCAACCATGGGCTCCTGTGTCCTCTGGGGCACTACTGGGGGGCAGCTGGGAGGTGAGAGGAAGAGGACATGACCAAAGAATTCACTCCTGCCCCCTCCCTGGCAGGCTGTCGCTTGACCGAAGGCACTCACTGCTTCTTCCAGGCTGGGCTCCTCTGCATGACTCTTTCCTTGTTTTCTGTCAACCCGCCTCCCCCATTTCTCCTGGGTGACTGTACCATTCCTTAAGAGCCCCCTAAGCCTCTCCCACACTTGGGGGGGGGATATTTTTAAAACCCTTTTTGAGTTATCCTAATTTGAGTGCACCCTCTGTTTCTCACTGGGACTCTTACTAATACCAGAACTGAACCCAGTAGCAGACCCTCTGACCCTCACAATAAGTTCTGGAGTTGGCTCGCTCCTATGTGCAATGACCACAGGCATAAACTCTGTGCTAGTGACGTGATTAACGCACAGCATGTGGAAGCATCACGATGATCATGTTATGGGATGAAGTGCAGGTGGACAGCAAACACTGTGAGATCAGGTGCTGTGGCACTTGGTCACCATGGCAACAATAATGATCATGGAGCTTGTAGAGTTATCCGGCTTCTGCTTACCACCCAGGCAGCGTGCAGAGAGAAAAAAAGAAATTAACGCTGTGAATATGCAATTAAGAACACGCTTGCAGAGCCAGCTTCTCAGGAATCCTATTCTGTGGTCTTGGGGTAGACATGGTGAGAGGGAGCCCTAGTGCAGGTGCTGGTTATGAGGGTCACAAGGTAAAGCACCAAATGAGAGTTCAACAAACCGGGTCTCAGTAAGGTCAGAGTGATGGGAAGGGGGAGTCATGGGGAAGGGATGCAGATCTGGAATGAGGCTCCACGTTTCCCTGAACCTCCCATGTCAACATGAATAGTCCCTTTTTAAAAAAAATAATAATCACGGCAGCCTGATTATTCTAATTTGGCTGTGCCATCTGTTTCCTATTTCCTTGGAAGACCCTGCCTTTCACACTTTTCTGAGAACACTTTCCTTACCACATGGCTAAAGCTGTGTCTTCCCATCTCTCATTTATTCCCCATCACCTCACTCTGTTGTCTTATTGTCTTGCTGTCTAGGGCTGCCTTAACAAAATACCACAGACTTGGGGGCTTAAGCAGCTTATTTTCTCCTGGCTCTGGAGGCTAGAAGTCCAAGGTTGAGGTGTCAGCAGGGTTGGTGTATGGCAAGGCCTCTCTCCCTGTTTTGCAGAAGGCCACCTCCTTGCTGTGTCCTCACATGGCATCTTCTCTATGCCAAACGGGAAGGAATCTCTGGTGTCTCCTCCCATTTTACAAGGACACTAGTCCTATCAGATTACGGCCCCACCCTTATGACTTTATGTAACCTTAATTACCTCCTTAAAGGCTCTGTCTCCAAACTCAGTCACGTTGGGGGTTAAGGCTTCAACATACGGATTTGGGGGAGACAAAATTCAGTCCATAACACCTGCTTAGGAACAATTATCAAGAAGTGGTCACTATTTTTTATTTTTCACATTTTGAGGTCTATGTCTTTTACTGGAGCGTCATCTCAGTATCGTCTGGACAGAGCCCTTCTTTGTAACACTCACTGTTCTAGCTCTGTGTCTAGAACTAGGCCAAGAACAGAGCATGTTCTCAAAAATATTGGTTAAAGAAATAGATTAAAAAATTGTGTATAAATGGTTATACTCCCTTGCAGAACACTCTAAACTCCTCCAAATGCCCTGGACATTTTAACTTTACTGGGAGCAGGCAGCCAGATTTTTGATTATGGAGTGAAATGATGAAAGTAATTTGGGGAATCAATGTGGTAGCGACCTGAGGATGGGCTAGAGGGGAATAAACAAGGTGGTCAAGTCTTTGGGAGACTATTAAACCAATCCAAATGAGTAGAGATAAGATGAGGATCTAGCCTTACGGTTACAGCAGTGAAGATGAGAAAGGGGGATACATTTGAGAGACATACAGGGGAAGAATTGAAAGAAGGAGATTTACTTGGAGGTAGTGTGAGAGAGAGGTAGCAACAAAGGAGAGCTACAGACAACTCTGTAAATGAGCCTGGATGCCTAGAGGACAGCAGTCCTGTGGATTGATACAGGGCAGCAGGGAAGGGGTCTGTGCATCCTTTTGGTCCTCCCTCTGATGTCAGCCATGGCTACGGTAAGAGCTGCACATAGACTTGGATCAGCATTGTACTGATTGCTGCTCATCTCAAGAGCATGGCTCTTGTCTCCTACTTCTCGTGTGGCATGCCTGTGGAAGGCTGGTTGGCATTCATGCCTGGGCACCTCTGAAGTTTAGGAGGGCTGATATCTCATGGACCAGCCCTCAACCATCGGGAGATGGGCACTGGTAGATACACGGGTCTCCCTTTTGTCCCTTGGGCGGACAGTACTGAGTTATCTTTATTCTCTCCTCATGATATCCTGGTGGGGTGGGTCAGCTTGACATCACATTGTAGAGTCTATCAGATAGATTGTATTGTTTGAGATAATACTGGGCACATGCGTGCTTGCTGGACAGGTCCTCTGGGACTGCAACGGAGATGTGGCCTGAACATCACACATCCAGAAATGAGAGCTGTTGCCAGGAATTTGTGCATTTCCTAATGGAGGGTGTAGGGGAGAAAAGGACAGGGTGCACGAAACTAAGTCATGAGGGAAGGACCACTGGGATTGACTCACCTCAACCTGCATTCACTGGGTGTCCTCCAGGTGCCAGCTGTGCCAGAAGCAGGAGCACTGGCATAAATATGATGTGGTTTCTGACCTCTTGGTACTTACGGTCTGTTGGAGAAGGCGGATACAAATGGAGGGCAGCCCCCAGAATAACAAGTATAAAAAGTACAAGTGACACAATAGAGAATGTGATCCCTAGGATTACCAGAGATCAAAGTCTTTTCGTAAAAGAAGGCTCCCTGACCCCTCACAACCAGAAATGACCTCTCCCTCCTCTGAAATCCAGTTGTATTCCACATTTGACCTTCTCTTTGCATTTTTTCATGTATTGCTCATCCCAGCCCAAGTGTCTCACACATAAGAACTCAATGGATAAAGAAGATGTGGTACGTATATACCACAGAATATTACTCAGCCATAAAAAAGAATGAAATAATGCCATTTGCAGCAATGTGGATGGACCTAGAGATGATCATGCTGAGTGAAGTAAGTCAGACACAGAAAGACAAATACCATACGATATCACTCACATGTGGAATCTAAAATGATGATACAAATGAACCTGTTTACAAAACAGAAATAGACTCACAAATATAGAAAACAGGCTTTGGTCACCAAAGGGGAAAGGTGAGGGGGAGAGATAAATTAGGAGTTAGGGATTAACATATACACACTACGATATATAAAACAGATTATCAACAAGGACCTACTGTGTAGCACAGGGAACTCTACTCAGTATTCTGTAATAACCTGTATGGGAAAAGAATCTGAAAAAGAATGGATATACGTATATGTAGAACTGAATCACTGTGCTGTACACCTGAAACTAACACAACATTGTAAGTCAACTACACTCCAATATAAAATAAAAATTAAAAAAAAGAACTCAATGGACCTTTGTATATTTGATTGATAAGTCGGTCAGGCAAGAAGAAAGAGGGGAGGGAGGGAGCAGAGCACGCAGACGAAGTGATCAGAGACTGAAGAGGGGGACAAGACCTGGATGGCTGACCAGGGAACGGGGTCAGGAGAGAGGGGCCAGGCAGGGGTAGTGCCAGATGGAGAGGGAAGTGACACTGGGGAATGAGGAAGCACAGTGGCTGGGATGGGGTAGGTGGCAGCGCAGGGCAGGAGGAAGAGAAGCAAAGGGTTTCCTCCAGCCAGGAAGGAAGATCCTGTCTTCAGTGAGTAAGTACAAAACAAAGATGCCAGGAACTGAAACGAGGGGGCCTATGTCCGCAGGCCCTGACGTTCTCAAACCCGCAGCACGCCAGCTTGATGCTAGAAGAAAAGAAACCCACGGGGTAGAGCAGAAGACTTGCAATTTGAGAATTTCATCCAGCCTTTCAAAGTGATTCCGTAGAAAGCAGCTGGGAGCCGAGGTTTCATCTCTGTCTTGTGGCCCAAAACGATGCGTTGTGTCTTGATTTGTTGCAGGAAAGGGTAGACACCTGTGGTTTTCTCAACTCCGCCTTCCACGTCTCCTCCATTCACACTCCAACTTCATGCACATCTTGACCATCACAGCAGCCCTGAGCTGGTTAGAGCAACTCTTACTCTTCACCCCATTTTAGAGAGGATGGTCTCAAGCTCTGTGTTCCTGAGGCAACTTGGCCTTTAATTTCATCTAATGTAATACTTTGCTCCACTGGGGTGTGCTGGCCTCCAAGTCACTGGTGAGCTGATCAAACCAATTACCTGTGCCTTCTCCAGTGAAAACAGACACGGAGACACACTGACCTCCTTTGGAGAATGTTCCAAGCACAGACCATGCCTCTGCTCTCTGATTGCCCAGGTCAGCCGTTCAGGCCGCTGGTTATAATCAGTGTAACCCTCTAACCTATATCGCTCTGCATCCATTTTGTGTCTTATCATCCCTGTAAGATCACGTGCTCATTAAATGCTGGGACCTGCCTACCAACTGAAGGTGATGCAAACTGTGAATCCAAGTAACTATCCCACAGGTGATTATTTTGAAAAGATCCTAAAAAAGTAAAGAGATCCCCCTTTATGGAGTTGCTGACAGGCAGTTGCAAAAGTAATGGGCTTGCTGTCTCTTTGCTTTTGGTAGTTTGTAATTGGCCTCCAGTGCATTAGGCTCAAACTAGAAGTCAGATATAGCTGACACTGAAAAACTAGTTTGAATGTCACTTTTGCCTTTTCAGCATTATGGAGACAGCTTCACCCAAAAATAGCCACCCATGAAATAAAGTCTATCTGCTAAATATATTCCTTAAATTTAAATGAGGGGACTTCTTGGGAACCTATGGGTGTCTGGGCTGGATGCTAACAGCCTGAAATGAGTACGAAAGACACCAACTCCGTGGAGGTTTGGCAGTCTCCGTGGTGACATCTCAGATGACCCTGGGGTCAGGGAAGGTCACACTGAAGCCTAGCAAAGCAGGCTTCTGCCAAGGCCTCTGGGAGCGGCCAACAGGAGGCAAGGGCACAGGAAAACCAGTGCAGGCACAGCCAGGGAGGGGACAGCAGCCCAAGAAGCTAAACCCCCTGAACTCTCCATTCCTTTCCATGGGAATCTGAGTTTGTTTGGGAATCTGCTTCCTCATGGCATTCTAGCTTTGGCCTGCCTGCTAAACAGACCCCGAGCGCACACATGTGGACATGGCCTGTTTCCACGGCTCTCTGCTTGGGAGTCACCTGGCCTTTCCAGCTGGTGGCATCCCCAGGACCTCATGGCATCTGCTCCTTCAAGTCCATTGCCATGTTTGTAGTGGTCGGGGACGAATCAGAGTTGACAGCTGGGCAAATTTTCCTGTCAACTGCACCTCGCGTTTCATTTACATTAATAATTTTATTTAATGTTCACAATGCAGTGACCTTGGTGTTATCAACCCTATTTTACAGATGGGGACACTGAGGACAGAGAGTTTAAGCGATTTGCCCGAAGTCACCCAGGCACTACGTGGCAGAGCTGGGGTCAAGCTCAGGTGCGTCTTTGTCCAAAGCCTCCATGGCTCCACGACAGGTGTCACTGCTCTGTTTCTGGGGCTGAGAATCCCACCCTGACAACACTACCAGGCAATTCCTCTGACGTGTTTGGACTCGTCCAAGTTTTCTCAGGACTTCACATATTTCTAACACAGTGTAGAAAATTGAGGCAACCTGTCTACAGGATAACATTGATTTGATCAACTTAGCTACAAAATTTATTTGAAAATGTCAGAATTATTGTTTGACATGGACAGTCCATGCATTGACTAAGTAGCCAGTAGATTTTATTTTAATAAACTGATGGGTTTAATAACTGGCCGTAAGGTCTCCATAGCAACTACTCACCCCAGCCACCCATAGCACGAAAGCAGCCGCGGACAATGTATAAATGAACAAGCATGGCTGTGTTCCCCAAGCACGCTCTTTACCAAAACAGACAGCTGCCGGATTTGGCCCACAGACTGTAGTTTACAGACCCCCGTTCTAAGTTGTAACGTGAGGATCATGAAGGTTCCTATCACACAGGAACGTTGAGGAACTGTGAGATGCTTGTAGGGCTCTTAGCACAGAACCTGACAGACTGATAGAGGCTTAGGTTAACGCTGCGCTCTGATTGGTTCAGGTGTGGAGGCCGAGGTCTGTATTTACCCATCTGCAGAACTTGGGACTCTCCTACCACCTCTCCAGGCTACATATCTGTAAAATTTAATGGTCACATGGATTATCGTTGGTCTTCACCAAAGTCAGACTCATTCAGGTGAACAAATGATTCCTGAACCCGCTTCACATGCCTCATCCTCCTGGTGCAGGAAGAAGTGGACGATAGGGGTGAGGCGTGGTAGGCCCTGTGAATTCCCCCTCTAATTGTTTCTAGACGTTGCCTTTCGGTTCTGCATCTTTCCATCCTTACCATCGCCGTCTTATTTTCCACCTCTATCACTGAGGCTGTCTCTCATCTTACCCACTTTAATCTCTCCCCCTGAGGCTACCAGGGTGATCTTTGTCTACTGCAAGTCTCATCACGTCACTCCTCTGTCTCAGAGACTCAGTAGTTTCTGCAAACTTCCACAACCTTCTTTAGCCCATAAGTCCTTAACTGGAGGCAGAATGGACTGGAAGGGTGTGTACTAGACCATTATCTGGTTACCTCTGTGGGAGTTGCAGATGAAGACAAAAGGAGTAGGGTTACACTTCTTACCTTATACGCGTCTGTGTTTCCTGCGTAACTCATGCTGTATTCATTTTCTATTGCTGTGTACCTGTGACCCCCAAACCAAGTGGCTTAAAACAATAAACCTTTATTAGCTCTCAGTTTCTGTGTATCAGGAATCCCGGAGCAGCTTAGTGGGAGGTTCTGGCTTGAGGTTGCTGTCAGGATGGTGGTTAAAGCTACAGCCATCTGAGAGCTCAAGCGGGGCTGCATGATCCACTTCCAAGCTTACTGATGTGGCTCTGGGCTGCCAACCTCGGCTCCTTCCTGGTTGCTTGCTGGATCCTTAGCTCCTGCACACATGGATCTCTCCCTGCAGCTGCTGAAGTGTCTTCATGACTCTGCAGCTAACTTCCCTGGGTGGGTGATCCAAGAGAGCAAGGAACAAGCTCTCATCCAAGGGTGGGGAGCTAGGCTTCACCTCTTGAAGGAAGAAGTATCAAAGAATATATGGATGTATATTAAAACCCCCACATATGCATGTATGCATTTTTTAGCATGCATATCTCCGGATATATTTCTTTGCCCATGTATGGAAGTGCATGGGCCAAGAAACCAGGTAGACCTGCTTTAGATTCCAAGTTTCCCTTTGTGCTTATAATAGGCTCTTAAACAAGGCTATTATCGTCCCTAAGCTTCCATTTTTATCTGTAAAAAGAGAACAAGGATACCTAATTCCAAGGAATGCTAAAAAGATTAGATGAAATCACGCATGGGATAGATGCTTAATAAAATGTGTCTGTTATGATGCAGGGCAGACTGGGTCCCTTGCAGCCTCACCTCCCTCCACCATCCTGGGCATCTTGGGTTCCAGCCATGTGGACCGGTTCTGTGCTCCCTCAGACCAGGGCTGCTCCCACACACATTTCTTCTGCCTGCGGCGCCCTGCCACCTTCATAATTATTCTTGTTTTTATTAATAATCAAAATTACCATTCTATATAAACCCACAAAGGACTTTAAACACCAAAAGAGCTTATATGTTCAGTAGTACTATAGCACAGAAAACCAAAACATAAAAGGGTAAATTCCTGCTTCCAATTCCCTGCAGAGACAGCTTTCAATGGAGAAGTGTTCCTGAACACAGTCACAGCTCTGGGAGGCGGAGCCCGTCACGGACCTCTCCTGACATTCTTTGTTCTGGCTCTGCACGTGGGAAGGATTGTTTAGAAGGTTAGATCTATTGACACAAGCAAGTCTGCAGAAGATGCACCTATAAAGGTGTGTAAAGAAGCCCTCAGTGTAAAACAGGTGGCTCTGGAGCCACCCAGAGAAAGGGAACAAGAGAAAAAGGTGCTGATTCTTACAAATCGAATCCTTTTTGATATCTGTGTGATAACAAAGAACAGAGGGGCTGCAAGGCTGTGAGGCGGTGATTCTGACACTAACTCCGTTGCAGGTTTTATCCCCACACCACCAAGCAATTCTCCAGCACCAGCTGGGGGTCCTACAATTCGACTCAATTCTGACGCTCTCTACCTGGAGATGACGTCAGATCCCACAGGTTAAGAGCTCAGTCCCACTTCAGACACCCATCTCGAGTCCAGGTTATCACCTGTTCTTCTGACCTACTGGCTATAGATTGGAGATTCCGACAGTTCCCTCCGCAGGTTTGATTACTTTATCAGAGCAGCTCACAGAACTCAGGGAAACATCTTACTAGCTAGCTGGCTTATTATAAAAGGATATAATTCAGGAACAGCCAGGTGGAGGAGATGCACAGGGCAAGGCATGGGGAAGCAGTGAGAAACGTCCATGCCCTCTCCCAGCACCACTCTCCTGGAGGTTTCATTACATACGCATGATTGATTAAATCATTGGCCATTGGCAGTTGAACTTAATCTCGAGCCCTTCTCCCTTCCCTGGGGATGGGGGTGGTGGTAGTGGGACTGAAAGTTCCAAACCTCTTACCATGGGGTTGGCTCCCCTGGCAACCAGCCTCCATCCTTATGTGACCTACAGGTTTTCCACAAGTTTCATTAACATAACAAAAAGTTATAGGATCTCTATGCCCACATCTGGATAAAGACCAAATATGTATTTCTTATTATAAATCACAACATCACAGAAGCTTATCCTCAAGGTGTCCAATAGGAAAACAAATGTGAGAATCTCAACTTGCAACTCACACCATGTTACAGCATTAAAATTTCAACCTAATTGGAAAATTTCCAATAAACCTTTGCTCTCCACACTAACAACAGTAAAGGTCACTTATTAGGGACCCTTCTATTTGAACAGTTTTTTTTACTTGATTATAGTTTTATCCCATGTTTCATTTTAAGGAATACACATTTTTGCGTAATGATTCATTTTCCACATTTGTATTTGTGTGACAGTTTCTTTACTTACTCTTCCCGTCTCGTGGTTTCTAATGGTAAAACTCTACCAGTAATTTTACCAAACAGGAGCCCTTCTAGAAAGTTTCCTCCAGGTACTTCTGTCCAGATAGGTAACCCCCTAATGGTTATTTATATAATCAAACTAGCAATAGCTCCTCATGGACACCAGGTCCAAGGACACTGTTTTCATTATGGGAAAACAGTGACCACTGTGGGCTTCTGTCTCTGCAGGCTGCTTTCTTCTCCATTTGGAGGATGACAAAGGTCACCTGACTGACAGCAACATCTTCATTACATTGTGTGTTGTGCCCTTGACTGTGAACTTGGGACCTATCAACAGAGGGATCTGTTGTGGCTTTGTATGAAATCTCAGCAGGGTATTTTGTGCAATGTAGTCTCATTTCTTTATGGACTGGGCAGAGCTGAGGGAAAACCAACAGTCACATCGTGACGCCACTGCCAAAACAGAAAAATTCCCGCACAGATATAACACTTTTTATGTCCAGGCCCGTGGAAGGGGCAGGAAACCAGACAGGTTTCAACTTGATTCTCAGCTCCAATCTAATGGTGATGTGAGAACACATCTGTGCTCAGTGAGAAAATGTTCTGGGATCGATTGGAAATGTCTTCCACGAGCAGAGGAGGAGGTGGTGGTGACCAGCTTGCTCTGTGTTTCCCTACCCTGGTCTGAATGGCTGAGCTCAGGGTATATGCCACAGTTTTGAGCTAGAGTATCGCTTCCCTGACCTCTTTAAGGTAAAACAGAGGCTGCACATTATCTTGGAGTCTCCAGAATGTATTAGGTGTTCTACAGAGGGCCCCTGAAGAAACCATGCGGTAGTGGGCATTTAGTTGCACCAGATCTTTGACTCCGAGAAACTGTCAGCTCGGTAAGTACAGGTGCACAGATTAGCAATTAAACTGAGAAGCAGGTCCACATAAAATGGGTATGGCTCTTCCTAAGAGTCTTGAACAAAAGACCAAGACTTCAGACCAAACAAGAGACTAAGAATGAAGCCAGACTCTGTGTCCCAGTGTAGGAAACAAACAGGGAACACAAGCAAATTCATGGCAGGAATACTTAGTCCAAAGGTCTACAAAAGAGTGGAGTCCCAGGGGCTAAGCTCAGAGAAACAAGAACATGAGTGGGTTCTGATGACACTCTTCAATTGATAGGTCATAGAATCTTAGAGTTTGAATGAACCTTTCAGGTGATCAAGTTCCCTAGCTGGTACATCCTCCCTCACACCCAGGGCCAACAAACATCATGCTGATGGGTGGCATGGGAAGAGTGTTCTACCTTCTGCTCTGGTTTAAACCCTGTTTTTAGGCACAGCCAGATCAGAACTGGCAGCCCTGTTATTCTCCCTTCAGTCTTCCTTCATTCATTCGGTCAGGACTTTTTGGAGGACCATGCCAGCAGGGGTCCAGGGTCCCTCTCTGAGAGGTCTCCACCTTCACCTTGGATTTACTCAAGCATAGAGTCACCAAGAATTGTCCAAGGGGTATTGTGGCTTGGCAGGGAATACGTCCAAATATTCAGAACCCCAAATTTCACACTCACAAAGAGCTCCCTGCAGTCACGCATTCTTTGGACAATTATTAAAACCAGCACACTATTTCCCTTTTTTCAAATTCTGGCTGAAACAAATCATTGTCTGATGTGGTCATGATGGCTGCCCTGTGTGGCCATATTCACCGAGTCTTTGGAGGGGGTGGGGAGGGGAGTCAAAGAGCCCGAGGATGCTCCATGCCCTGTAGGGCTGTGAGCTGTGGTGCACGTGTGAAAGATTAACATTCTCCTCCCCAGAAGAAGGCGGGGAGGAGACCCCATGGTTGGGGTCCTCTCAATGTCTGGCAGCTCTGAGTTGGGTTCTTCCCTAAGGTTCTGCTTCCCTGGTCTGCCCCATTCCTGGCCTCTGGGCCTTCTCTCTGGTCTAATGACTGACGCTCTGTATCTACGAACCTGGTGGCTGACCTTGCCACGTGGAGAAAGCCGTGGAGTCCTCAACAGCACTAAACACTGTGTCCTCTGGTCCTTCGGGTCCCAGGCTCCTGAAACCTGCCCCAGGGCCTCAGGTATGAGATATGATGCATCACCTCAGGACTGTTTCCTCCTGTATCCCTGGGGTTTGGGGAAGGGATCTGCAATGGGGCAGGGATCTGCCTGCCCTTGAGAAGTTCCTTAAAGGACTGGTGGGATTATCTCACCTTGAAGAAAGGTAAAGTGAGGGTCATGCTAACTACATTCAAGGTTAGGAGTTGAGGTATTTCATTTCCTAATTTACTGTTAGCGATAACTTGCTACTCTCAGGGTCCACATATGACACTATGCCCATGCCCTTCAGATGAGCCCTGAGACCCAGCCCAGCTCCTCTGACCTTCTTTGGGCTAGAACTTGGCAGAGGGAGGCCCAGGGCCTCGGTCAAACCATGATCCAGTTGGAGCCTGAGACCTACATCTGGTCCAGCCACATTCGTCCCAAGAGGAGATATTGGAGGGTCAGTTGGTGCCACTTTCTTTAACCACCACAGTTGCCAAAGAGCCTCTTCTCCATTTTTTAAAACAAATAATGCTTGCTCTAGCTCACTCAATCCTATCAGATGGACACTGACAGATGTTAGGGAGAATTAAAGGTGAGGTCTGATTTCTTTCACCAGCAATGACTACTGGCAATGACCCAGGACAGCAGGTCTCCTTGACTCCCCTTGGCCTGTCGCAGTTTCCATGACCACCCTGTCCTCTCACAATGCGTCTCTGTCATGAGCCTAGACCCAGAAAGTGATGTCTTCTGTAAGGTTCTGTCCACACCAGAATGCTGAGGCACCCCCCTGTCACCTCCTGGGCACCCAAGGTCTCCCTGGGATCATGCCTTAGCTCTCCTATGAGACAAGGAGCCAGGACAGCCAAGGCCACTGTATCTATGATACAGACACCAAAAATGGCAGCAAGCAACCGTTACTGGCAACATGCATTGTGTGCTTATAGCACCCTAGGTACACCGTGATGCACACACCTCAACTGCCCTCATCTTCACGACTGCCTTTGAGGGTACCATTGTATTTCATTTCCATTTGGCAGGCAAGGAATGGAGTTACTACTTATTAATCATGTCCTCCATGCCAGTTGCTTCGCTAAATGTATTACATGTGTTATCTCACTCGACCTTCACAGTAGCTCTAAGAGATGGGTGCTTATTTCACAGATGGGAACACTGGAGGCTTGGAAGATGGTAAGTAACTTGCCTGAGGCCATAGAGTTTATCAGCCGTAGAAGCAGAGGACTCAGACCCAGGCAGTGGTCCCAGAGCGCCCACCACGACCACAGCAAGACCCAGGTGGGTGACTTTCTGAAGGCACCCAGGTCCCCACTCCTGCTTAAATGATTCTGCTCTGAGATGGCCCTCTGTGCTCCCTGGCAAGGCAGTGACCCCTCCAAGCTGCCTCAAGTGGGTGAGGGCTGGGCGAGGGCTGGGATGCTGAGCTCAGGGGTGGACTGGGTTGACACTTGGACCAGAAAGCCTTGGGAAAAGAGCGCATCGAAATACAGTGGTTAAGTGTGGGGAGGAGGGAGGGAATGTGTGTGCCAGAATGGCACAAGGGAATTTTTGCATAATAACAACCATATGTCTTAAAAGAATGGGAACAGTTTTCCCTTTTTTGCACAAGGACCCTGGAAACTGCTTCAGGAAATTAGCTTCAACCCCCTGATTAAGTTAAACTAAACGTGTCAGAAAGGCAGATGAAGTGAAAATGTGCCTTCGAGCGTCATGTGGCTTCTGACATTCCCAATCATTAACCACATTAAATTGAGAGAGATACCGTATGTAGACAAAGAAAACGTCAGAGTATCTTGGGTGAAACTAAATCCTTCAAAGATCAGGCTGTTCATTTCTCATATAGCAGCTCTCTAGGTAGATCTGAAATTCAATCTCATACTGACAGAATTATTTGAGAGAAAAATTCCCATAGAAAAGGACACACATTGTTTACTGGCATTGGGTCTTAATTTAAAATACTGCGGTAAATAGTATTAAACCACTGATCTGCTCACCTTATGGGAGCTTTACACAAAGACTTGTTTCCAGCATCATTTTCAACACTCACTAATAAGAACTGTAATTGTGTCTTTTCAAATCCCTCCACTCAGGAAACCTTGACCTTGAAATGAATCACAATGACCATATCGACGTCAGGCTCCCATCACGTGACTGCTACACGCACTTCCAATTTCCTAAGCATTTCTTTGTCAATTGGCATCAGATAACGGGTACGTAGAGTGAAGCCATTTCCTCTTCATTTTCTTACCTCATTATTTTGATTAGCGTGGAATGACACCACTTGAACTTTACTTTATGATCGTGTCAAGGAGAAATTGGCAAGCTCTTGGGCCTTCTCTTCTCTCTTTTCCCATCCTTCCAAACTTAGACTCAGTGTTGAACAATTCCCAAGAATCTTTTTCACAGGCCCGGAACAGTCTTCGTTCCCAAAGAAGCAGAAGCAATTCTGCAGCGTCAGGGCTGTGACTCAAAGCGCCCTGTTGTACAGTGACATCGGAATCACATGGTCCTGGGGCAACTGGCAAGCTGAGACTGCAAGTAGAAAGCTGTGAAACCCCAAGTTTGTAAACGGAGTGATTTTTGTTTTTTGGAGGCAGGCTCCCAGGGAATCTGAGTAGATATGTCGTCTGCAGGTACGAGGTATGTAATGGACGTTCATTGGGGTCAAATTAAGCTTTGAAGAGAGCCCTCCCTTAAAGTGGCCGAGGTAGCCTTATACCTTGAGCTACCTTTTTGTTCTTTTTTTCTTAGAGACATAAGATGATTTACGAAGGCTGTTGCTCTTCCTCAATCAGAAGCTGTTGGAAATACATGCTGTGTGACTCTGTGTTTGCGTCTGAAAGCAGCTCTTTTGCCCCTTTCCTGTTTGCCCCTTTCTGTTCCCTTCTAACCTTAAAAGAACCTAATTAGAGGAATGAGATCACTAGACAATTTAACCGAACTCCTGACTTATGCTCTCCTGAATACACACCATGCCTTGCCTAATCTGTTGATTCTTTTTCTAGATAAAAAGAAGTAAGAATGAAGAATTAAGTAGTTTCAGAATGACTAGCTCTCTACCCCTAACAGCCCCCTTAGCAATCGTGCAGTAAGATAACATCTGAAGAGAGAGTCAGCCAGTCTGCACACAATGGAGAAGGATGCAGAACCCAACCTCCTGCCTCCATGATTCGCTGAGATTCTTCCCCCTTTTTCTGCTTTAAAAACTGTCATGACTGAACAGAGTCTTCAGAGTTGGTCTCAGGACACAAGTCCACCTTCTCCCCAGATTGCTGGCTTTCCTGATTAAAGCACCTTTCCTTTCTACTGACACTTGCCTCTCAAATTATTGGCTTTTGAGCAGTGAGAAGCCGAACCAGAATTCAGTAACAAGTTCCCACTTCTGTTGACTCTTAGCTGGCTGCACCTTCAGTGAAGGGGAAGCCCCACCCTTCTACAGAAACAGCCTTTCTAAAATCCAAGGACCACCCTCCTCTCTTTGTTGACTATCTCTGTTTCTTTGTTGTTATGAGACATATTCCCTCTTTTGTGACATTAAACTTTGTTCTGCCTTTTTTTTTTTTTTAATTGGGGTATAATTGCTTTACAATGGTGTGTTAGTTTCTGCTTTACAACAAAGTGAATCAGTTATACAGATACATATGTTCCAATATCTCTTCCCTCTTGCGTCTCCCTCCCTCCCACCCTCCCTATCCCACCCCTCCAGGCGGTCACAAAGCACCGAGCTGATCTCCCTGTGCTATGTGGCTGCTTCCCACTAGCTATCTACCTTACGTTTGGTAGTGTATATATGTCCATGCCTCTCTCTCGCTTTGTCATAGCTCACCCTTCCCCCTCCCCATATCCTCAAGTCCGTTCTCTAGTAGGTCTGTGTCTTTATTCCTGTCTTACCCCTAGGTTCTTCATGACATTTTTTTTTCTTAAATTCCATATATATGTGTTAGCATACGGTATTTGTCTTTCTCTTTCTGACTTACTTCACTCTGTATGACAGACTCTAGGTCTATCCACCTCATTACAAATAGCTCAATTTCGTTTCTTTTTATGGCTGAGTAATATTCCATTGTATATATGTGCCAAAAACCATAATTCAAAAAGAGTCATATACCAAAATGTTCATTGCAGCTCTATTTACAATAGCCCGGAGATGGAAACAACCTAAGTGCCCATCATCGGATGAATGGATAAAGAAGGTGTTCTGCTTGTTGAACTTCTCTGCTACCTCCCTGGGGTAAAGAATGAGTGCTTACACCCAAGACTGCCATAGATTTATACCTGAGCCCTGCGTGTCAGAGCAGCCATAGCAGACCAGAACAAGCCTCATGTTCTTTCCAGGATAAATGATGGAGAGAGACCCACCGGCAAATCAAAACCTACTGCTTTCCAGCTCACTCCAAGCTCATTCAGTTTCCACTTAACGACATTTTTATTTGTGAAAATAATGTAGATATTTAGATATTTTCCCTCCAGAAATGACTTAAAACTTGAAAGTAAATCGTATGTTCTGTTTTCATAACAATCCGTATTTTGACTATTTTAAGCAGAAATGTCACATTTCTCAACCCTCTCCCACTATCGAAGTAACTTCTAGATGATGGCATTCATGGTAGCACAAATTTTCCCTTCCTCGCCTCCAACTGTAGTCTTTGATACTGTGTTTCAGAATTAAACAGTCAGGTCTCAACTGGCATTGATTCAAAAAGGTCTAGGCATTCTTGCTTAATATCCTTGAAAGGAAAATGATGTCTAGGGTAGATTCCCTGGACACTGCCTTTAGGTAACTATTCAGTGCTGAGGTGTCATTCAACTCACATCTACGTGGAGAAGTCATTCCCCAGTTCATCTTCCCTTTGTCCCCTGCTCTGACTTCTGACTCATCACCTTGGCCTTGTAGAGTCCCTTATGGTTGAACAGTGACTTACTGATTAGAGAGCAGTCACATAAATGGCCACTTTCTGTCTTTATTGCCAAGCAGTTGATTTTTCTAATTTTGCACTGGAGGAAGCCAATGCTCACTGAAAAGTAGTGTCTTGCCCAAGCCCGTGCAGCTAATAAGATGAGACAGAACGAGAATGCACACCTGTGTCAGTCTGGGCTCCTTCCAGCAGGCCACCCAGGACTGTGTATCTTGATGACATTTATGGTGTGAATGCTTCTCATACCTTGGAACTCTTCCCGGAGCCTGGTTGACAGTTAAGTGTTATTGAATGGCTGTAAGAAAGTGTGAGAAGACAGTAAGTATATTCATGAGAATATCATAGTCTCCTTAAATAAGAAAGGTACTAAAGGCTCCCAATGTTGGATGTCTCAACAGAGATATTACTGAGCCTCCAGAACTTCCTTGTTCTCACCATGAGAAACGAGTGTCAAAAACATGTCCATGGATCCGTAAACCTATTCTGGTTAAATATGCAAGAAATTTGAACCCTGCTTATTAACAATTAATGTCCAGAGAATGACCTAAGCACCAGAAATTTAAGTACATTTTTCAATTTCTGTTTTTCTAAAGAATAAGGAAACAATGGTTTATAATTGTCCAGCAACATTCTTTTCTCCAAACTAAAAAGCCCTAAATTTTTTTACTCATAAAATGAAGACAAACACAGTTACACCATTTATCTTGCTTTCCAAACACTCGACCATTTTGTTAGCCTCTCTGTGAGCTAGCTTTACAACAGTGCCCTTAAATTTTGGAGACTAAAACTGGACACAGTTTTATAACAAAGGCCTGATAAACATGCCAAATATCATAACATATAAACCTGTTTTCATGTTAATATATGGTGATGCTTGACTCCTTCTTTTCATAACACTATACCATTATTGACTCATACTTTATTACTGGTCAAGAACTATCTCTAGGTCTTTCTCAAGTATAACTACTGGATGTGTTCATCTCTTGATTCTTCATTGCTATTCTAATGATTCATACTATGCCAAACCCCTATTGCATTGCTTCCTCTTTACAGTAGAACAACCACAGAACAGCCTGGACAAAGCGATTTCCTTTTTCTTTTGATATTTACATACATGATGCCCAGGCAGTATGTGCACAGAGCTGCTATGGTAAGTGTGGTGAGCCTGGTGTTCTCAGGAGACCAAGAATGACCGTCAAGAGGGCTTAGGAAAGTACCTCGGTGCTGGCACCCACGGGAGTGGGAAGTGCAGGAGGTATGGAGCTGGGCTGGCTCATACCATTCCCCAGTTTGTCTCCTCTCCCAGGTCACTTCCTGTCAGAGCAGGAACTTCCAAGTGGTTCTGTGTAAGTGGAGCTTTCCTAGATGTACAGGGTGAGGTCAGCACTACCCTTCTTCCCTAGCTTTCAGTTTACTGTAATTGTGAGCTGGCAAATTTAATATTTTGTGTCTTGGATGGTGGGAGCAAAAAACCCTATCTGGCCAGGATGGAACCCACACTAGTTTATGTTATGTGTTGCCATATTTGTTCGTTCATTCATTCATTCCTCCAACACACTTTTGGAACTCCTTCTGCATGTACAGTGTCATGTTAGGCTCTAGGCAAGAAAAGAATCCTGCCTGCAGGAGCTAATAGTCAGGGTTCCCCAGCAAACTCTTTGCCAGGGCCTTCTGTCACCCTAACAAAGGAAGCAGGTACATCTTGAACAGATTTCTACGTGGAATCCAGTCCCTGGTGCCACGGAGTCTGGGCAAAAATTTAGGTTTGCTCTAGGAAGGCAGCAAGTTACAGCAGATCAGGCATGAACATGGGAGCCATCAGACCTAACAATGTCACTTACTAATTAGGTAAACATGGGCAAGGAAATTGACTTCTGAGCTGTAAAATGGAGCTAAAAACAGAACCCCTTCCATAGGGTTGTTATGACAATTCAATCAATGTTTGCATGAAGAACTTAGTACCATCACGCTCAGGCAGAATCGTCTGAGGTTCTGTAACCCTTCCTCACCCTGCATCACGTATCTTGATCTTTTATTATGGAAAACAGAACAAAAGTAAAGCCCTCTACAGATTTAATCCGGATTTAACATTCCACAAATGACGCTTTATAATTGGTTGCTATGTTGATCAGATGAAATTTTGAACAAGAACTAGGCAGCTAAGATGTGAGCTGTGTACAGACAGGCCAGGGTTAACACAACAGATTTGCTGTGCTGGGGGGACGCGGGACCCTCTCAGTGACTACAAGGGCTCCGTCATTTTCTGTGTTTTGGGACTCCAGATTAAGCAGGGAGAAGTGTTCTGTTGCTATTGTTGCTGCTGCTTGGTTTTTAATAAGAAAAGACCAAGATAAATGGCGCCAGGTCAGCTATAGGGTCCCTAAAATGCAATTTCTTCCTGAATCCACGTTTTGAAGTTATCAGGCCTTCTTCTCTGCTCATAAAGTTATGCTGAAAGCCGTGTGCAGGAAGTAACATCATGAAAGAGGAGTATGTGGACACAGTTGTGAATCTTCTTTTTTTTTTCAAAATAGGGATCTGGGCATGAAAAAGAAAACGTTGGGCCAGTCATGCATCCTACGATTAGTCAAGGCACAAGGGACCTTTCACCTCCTGCTAATGTGGGGTGGCCGGCCTGGCCAGAGGTATCCATGAGCATTTGGCCCTTGGCAGCTGTCAGGGGACCACGGGGAAATCAGATCCAACTGTTCCCGGGGCGGTTCTAGGGAACAGGTGCCCACACATGTTAACTACATTTTGTAAGGGATGTGTAATCCCAGTGACTAGGTGGTCTGAAAGATGAAATTACTCTTTGGCCTTCTGAAACCAATTCGTTAATCAATGCGGGCACTAATTCTTCCTCCCTCCCTTCCTCCCTCCCTCCTTTCTCTCTCTTTCCCTTTCCTTCCTCTATTCCTTCCTTCTTTTCATCCTTCACTTTTTTTTTTACATTCACTCATTTATTTTTCTCATCCATTCACTGTATCATTCAGAGAATATCCTTATGCACCTACTATACTTGTAAAGATATGAAAGACAATTTTATATAGTCTCTCTAGTTAGAATTGGGGAGGATATTATAGGATGTGTGTGGGCTTGCCCACATGCGTGCACATACAAGAAGAAATTGCTTAGTTGGAGGGAGATATTGGAAGGAAAACAACACTTTCTGTTTGGTTCAGAGCGAGGATAAAAGGTCTCGTAGCTTGAGGCTGATACTGATATCGAAATCAACACCAAAAGAAAAACTTACCTACAGATTGATTTCTGCGTTCTTTGTGAAGTGAGAGATCCTACTTCCCAAGCAGGTAGACAAAGTACTGATTTTTATTCTTGGCTATTTACTCCCTTCTTGCATCATTGGTTTACCTGACAAGTCAGGAATTTTCACCCTAGCATCTATTCATAGAGAGATGTGTATATAAATGTTACCGAATCCAAGCTCACCGTGCTCACTGCAGGACAGGCCAATAAATCGGGAGACGATTTGTTGAGGCAAGGAATAGCGACTTTATTTGGAAAGCTGGCAGACCGAGAAGAGGTAGACCAGTGTCTCAAAAGAACCATCTTATCGGGGTTTGGATGCCAGTTTCTTTTATAGAACAGTGAGGGGGACGAGGTGGGGAAGTAAAGTAAAAAGGTCATAAGGCTTGCAAATTTCTTCTGTCTTGCAGCCATTCACAGGTGGACAGGGTCCAGATGTTTCCCTGAACAAAGGCACTTTAGTTTAACATTCAGGCCGAGGGGCAGGGTTCCCCGAGCAGGCCATTAGGTATAGACAGTATCCTTTCAGTGAACAAAAGCAACAGGAAGCAAAGATTTAAGTGAAAGAAACAGGTCCAACATGGAGTCAGAATTGGCTCTTCCCTGTTACATAAAGTTTCCAAATAAGTTGAACCGTGCTGTTGATTTGCATATCTGTCACTGTTCTAGAAACTGCTGACAGCAGACTCAGGGCAGACCTTAGAAGTAGACTTCAAGTGCTTCATTATTTCCCCTAAATGCTCCAGAAATTCTTGACCATGACCTTCGAGGCTGTATGACAAATCCATGGAGTATAACACACTGTTCTACACCAAGGGCCAATTTGTGACAAATGAAGAATGTTTCCAGGCATTTTCCCCTCCTGTCTCTTAACCTTAGCTCAGGGTCCCTCTGTGTTTTTCACACCAACTGTACTTGCTGCTGAAATCTGTCCAAGGCAACAGGGCCTAGCGGTGATGCTCGCTGAGCCTCGGCTATGGGATCTGAGCCCCACGTCTCTGTGACTGGGGACTGAAGCCACACGAGGCTAAGGACCAGTTGAAGGGCTGGCTGTATAAACAAGGTCAGAGTGGAGACTGGTGACAGCCGCTGGTGACAGACCTTTAAATTAGGGATGCTCCATTCCCACCCCCATTTTCTGAGAACTCACTGAGAAACTGGAGGACTTGCCTGAGGAATGTAAGTGCAGGTAATAAAAGGTGACCCTTCCTGCAACTCTCCTGCCTCTTCAAACAAACAAGTCTTGCCCTGTGTCTGGCCTGAGTCTCCCGTCCCGTCCTTTGAACCTGTTACCATGGACTTTTGTCTCAGAGGATGTCAGCCCAGGTTTCAGATTTCACGGGCACGTACTACCTTTTTCTTTGGTAATAAATATCCCAACATCAGAACTCTTTGCTAGACAAAGCAGGAGAACCCCAGCGACTGCCGGCCTTGGAGGCTGCAGGTATCCGTGCAGGATCACCCCGTCTGTACCTCCTAAGGGGGAGAGGAGGGCCATCCCCCACCTCTGCTGGCTCCTTTCCTTCCACACCGTTTGTAGGGAGAGGCTATTTGGCAATACTGTGTTAACCATCCAGAGACTCCTTTAGAAGAGTGAGATATTGATCAAGTTTATTAAGCTATGAAAAATTTTTACTAATAGCAAGACAGTGTCTTTTCTTAGAGTTTCTGCCCAGTCAAAAAGCTGGAATTGTTAAAGCCTCAAAAATCTGCTATGGTCTTCCAGATAGAGCCAGCACCTTGGGTGGAGAGAGACAGGAAATGCCCCGGAGATCCTGGAGAAGGAGAAGATAGAGCAAGGCCAGAGAGAGAACCCCAGGTCCGCCTGGAGGGAGACCCCAGGAGAAAATGCAAACTGTGTGTTTGTGATCCACTAAGAGCGAGGCTTTCTTTCTGCTCATGGAGATGCTCTGTACAGCAACACAGGCTCCAGCCCAGCTAAGGGGCACATAGAGCTTCTCGCTACAGTTGTATTTTAGAGACTATTTTGAGAGAGAAATATTAGCAGGATCTATAAAAGATTTACATTCCTAATTGTCCCTGAGAGCTCGTAGGTTAGAATAAACATTCTGCAGTGTCTCAGAGCACAAAGCAGTGCTCCCCCTACCCAGCTAAAATGCTTCCAGATCCACAGAGCAAGTGAACAATTGCACATGATGCCCTGGCCAGGAGCTGTCACAGGCTGCGGGGAAGTGGGCCCAGACAGCCGGGACGGGAGCAGGCCGACGCCTGCACTCTATCACAGAGGTCCCTGCCCGCCCCAGGGGAGACCAAGGCTGCCACTCACGTCTCATCTTGTCTCCCGGTCACCTGGTGAGGAAGATGTCGACGACTCGGAGGGTAATGATGTGTCTTGAGCAGGGGCCTTGACCTGCTGTCCAGACGGGTTTGCAGGGTCTCTGGCTGGGAGAGCGTGGCTGCTGTCTGGCTCCCTTGCTGTCTCTGCGAGGAGCATGGAGTCTGGAGCTTACCGGGGCGGCCCTGCCCTGAGCCCTCTGGGTTCCTTCTTTCCTTCTTGCGCGCAGTCTAGGGTGCCCTGGAGCCAGCTCGCCGGCTCGTGTGGTACCATCTGATGATAGCATGGGTCAACGGGGCCCGAAATTCATCAAATCTGTCTTTCTGCTTCATAAAGACCAACCACCAAATTCACTTCTCTGTTTTAGCAGACATTCACAGAGCATGATGATTGAGATAGATCTTTTATACACAGAGTGTATCTGCTCTTTTATTAGGGGCTTTTAGCTCCTCAAGATTGTGTTTGCAGAACCTGACAAAGTGATAAATTTTGCTTATTTTAATCCTTTCCTTTTTTCCACCAGAGGTTAATTGTTTGGTGTTCTTTGTTAAACTAACACTTTTGGTGGGTTAAGAACCACTAAGGCCACTTAAATAAACAGACCATTCAGGTAAGAACAGGAAAGCTAGTGTAGACACAAGCTATTAACTTGCTGTATTGGGGCTGGTGTGTTAGTTGATTGACATTGAAAATGACATGTGAATTCACTTGGAGATTTTTTAAATACCTACTCTGCTGACAAGTGTTAACTTTCTATTTTAGGTAGAAGAGATAGATTCCTTGATATTTAATCTTCCTGAATTATTGAAGTACGACTTAAGTGATGTTGTACCATCCTTCAAATGCACTGCTTACTCTCATTGATAGATATATAGATATATATATATATATATATATTTTTTTTTTTTTCTACAGCTTGGCTTGGGTTGTTATTCTTTTAAAATTTATTTATTTATTTATTTTTGCTGTGTTGGGTCTTCATTTCTGTGCGAGGGCTTTCTCTAGTTGTGGCAAGCGGGGGGCCACTCTTCATCGTGGTGCGCGGGCCTCTCACTATCATGGCCTCTCTTGTTGCGGAGCACAGGCTCCAGACGCGCAGGCTCAGTAGTTGTGGCTCACGGGCCCAGTTGCTCCGTGGCACGTGGGATCTTCCCAGACCAGGGCTCGAACCCATGTCCCCTGCATTGGCAGGCGGATTCTCAACCACTGAGCCACCAGGGAAACCCTGATATTATTTTTAATATGATGTTTCACATAAGTAAACTCAATCTGTCTATATATTTATCTTGCCTCATTTTCTTTCACAGGTTTAGAATCTAGGTTATACAAATTTCATAAAAGGATTCAGGAAATATTCCATTTGTTTCTATACTCTAGAAGAGTTGTTATGGAAATTCTGGATTTGTTTTAGCAATAATTTTATAAGAAAGTAGAATAATAACTTACGTTAAGAACAGTAAGTGTAGAAGCAACATTAGAATAGTTTGGAATAAGTAGGTACTTGCTATAGGCTGGATTCTTCAGATGCCAACTCTGCGGCAGAATTTGGAGTGCAGGATATTTATTAGGGATTAAGACGTAAGAAAGGAAGGGGAAGGACACTGAGCTGGGTGAACTCTATTTCAGCCCCCCACCCAAACCTTGGCCAATCTAGCCTCATTCTTCCAGCAAGTATTTAAGTTCTTTGTTGTATGTCCTCAAACTTTTTCTTTTCTAACATATTTTGCCAGTTCTGAGACCTTTGAAATTGCATATAAATTTTAGAATAGGCCATTGATTTGCACAAAAAAATCTGCTGATAATTTGATTTGGATTGTTTAGCTGTAGAGTAGTCTGAGAGTATAGATATCAATGATGTTGAGTCTTACGATTCATCTACATGTTATATTTCTCTATTTGTCTTCTTTAATTTCAACAGTATTTTGAATTTTCACTCTACAGCTCTTACACACGTCTTGTTAAATTTATTCCTAAGGGTTTTGTATTTTTGAAGCTATTGTCATTGTTATTATTTTTAAATTTTCAATTTCTAATCTTTTGTTGCTAGTATACAGAAATACAATTGATTGTGTATATTGATCTTATGTTGTTCCATCTGGTTAATGTAATTCATTAGTTCTAACAGCTTCTTCTTTGTGTGTGTGTGTGTAGATCCCTTAGGATTTTCTACTGATATTATTTTTTATTATATGCACGATTGCAGTTTACTTCTTACATTTTATTCTAAATTTTAAAAATCTTGCTGTATTGCATTGGCTAGGACTTTCAGGACAGTGTTAAATAGAGGGATATTACCGAGAGGGGTATTCTTGCGTTGTTCCCCATCTCAGAAGAAATGCATTCAAATTCACTATTAAACATGAAGTTAGCTATAGATTTATTGTAGATGCTTTTTATCTAGATAAGGACATTTTATCTCATTCCTAGTGTGCTGAAAGTTTTAAAATATGAATCAGGTTTAACTAATGTCAAATGCTTTTTCTACATTTATTGAGATTATCATGTGGTCCTTCTCATTTATTCTGTTAGTATAGTAAATTTCTTTGATTGGTTTTCTTGTATTCCTGGAATAAACTCCACTTGGTCATAATATTTAATTTTTTGTATATATGGCTGAATATTATTTCCTAATATGTTGTTAAGGATTTTGCATCTATGTTCATGAGGGTATTGGTCTGTAGTTTTCTTGTAATACTTTATTGTCCTTTGACATAAGGTTAATGCTGGCCTTATAATGAGTTGGGAACTTTTACTTTCCCCTCTATTTTCTGAAAGAATTTCTATGGGATTGGTATTAATTCTTCCTTAAATATTTCATAGAAATTATCAGTGAGATAACATGGTCCTGGTGTTTTCTTTGGGGGAAATATGTAAGTTATAAATTCAATCCCTTTATCTGATGCAGGACTATTGAGACTTTTCTATTTTTTCCTGCATTCATCTTGTTGATTTTGCCTTCCATGAAATTTGGCTGTTTCATTTAGGTTACTGTATTTGTTGTTTTAAAATTATTCAAATACTCACTTATTGGCCTTTTAACGTCTATAGGATCTGAAGTGATGTTCCTTCTTTCATTCCTAATATTGAGAACTAGTGTCTTCCTTCCTTCCTTTTTTTTACTTGATCAGGGATTATCACACTAGGGGTTATCAAAACTTTTCAATGAGCCACATCTTGGTTTTATTAATTTTCTCTACTGTTTTGCTGTTTTCTGTTTCAATGGTTGTCACTCTTATATTTCTTCCCCTCCACTTCCCTCAGATTTAAATTGTTCTTTTTCTAGCTTCTTACATTGGAATATTGTGTCATTGATTATAATCCTTTCTATAAGCATTGAAAGGTAAAAATTTTCCTCTGTAACTGCTTTAGCTGTGTCCTAAAAATTCTGCCATGTTGCATTTTCATTTTAATTTAGTTCAAAATAGGTTATAATTTCTTCTTTGACTTATGTGTTCTTTAGAAGTGTTTTGTTTCATTTCCAAATATTTGCGGATTTTCCAGATACATTTCTTGTATTGATTTACAATTTAATTCCATTGTGGTTAAAAAACAAAAATAAAAAGGCAAAAACACAGGGCTTCCCTGGTGACACAGTGGTTGAGAGTCCGCCTGCCGATGCAGGGGACATGGGTTTGTGCCCCGGTCCTGGAAGATCCCACATGCAGTGGAGCAGCTGGTCCCGTGAGCCATGGCCACTGAGCCTGCGCGTCCGGAGCCTGTGCTCCGCAACGGGAGAGGCCACAACAGTGAGAGGTCCGTGTACCGCAAAAAAAAAAAAAAAAAAAAAAGGTAAAAACACAAATTTCAATCCTCTAAAATTTATTCAGATTTATTCTATGACCAAGTATAGTGTCTATTTCGGTGAATGTTCCATGTGCATCTGAGTAGCATGTGTATTCTGCAGTTTTGGAATATAGTATGCTATAAGTTCAATTAGGTCAGCTTGGGTAACAGTGATTTCCAAGTCCAAGGTATTCAAATTGATTTTCTGTTTGCTCTGTCATTTACTGAGAGAGAGAAGTGTTAAAATCTTCAAATATAATTATGAATATGTCCATTTCTCCTTTAAGTTCTGCCGGTTTTTGCTTCATCTATTTTGAAGTTCTGTTATTAGGTACATGCACATTAGTATTGCATGTCAGCATGATTAAGTGTGTCCTTTATTATTATGAAATGACCCCCTTTAATTCTGGCAATATCTCTTATTTCAAATTCTCCATTGTCCAGCTCTTTTGTAATTAGTGTTGCGTGGAAAATCTATTTCCATTTCCTTGCTTTGAACTTATCTATGTCTTTATATTTAAGGCTATTTTATTGTTGTTTTGGTTTCAATTTTTTATAGACAGCACACACTCGAGTTGCGTTTTGTTATCCAAACTGAAAAATCTGGTTTTCAGTTGATCAACACTGTCTAATGGAACTTTCTATGATGACGGAAATGCTCTACATCTACACTATCCAAGATGGTGGTGACTAGCCACATGTGGCTGTTGAACATTGAAGATGTTTCTAGTTAGACTGAGGACTAGAATTTTTCTTTTATTTTATCATAATTAATAAATTTAAATTCAAATAACCACACGTGGCTAGTGCCTGCCATATGAAATAATGCAGGTTCAGATAATTTGCATTCAATGCACTTATAGATATGCCTGGGTTAGGTGTACCATATTTCTATGTGTTTTCTGTTTGTTTGTCTGATATATGTTGCTTTTTTTTCTCTTTCCCTGTCTTTTTTAGAATTAATTTTGTATTGTTTATGAATCCATTTTATATTTACTATCATATTACTAGCTATACCACTTTGTTTCTTTGGTTGCTCTAGTGTTTGAAATATGCCTTTTAAACATTTCACAGTCTATTTTCAAAGAATATTATATCACTCAAATATAAGGTAAGAACTTTACATCTAACTATCCATCTTTTTGCTGTTGTTGTCGTATATTTTATACCTACATATGTTATATACAATAACACAAGTCAAAAAATTATTATATACAGCTTTTGCTTTAAATGGTCAATTGTTGGTGAAAGGAATTTAAAAACTAAAACAAAAATTCATGTTTTTGCACATATTTACAACTTTTTTCAAGTGTTTTCACCCCTTGTATAGAAACAACTTTCCATCCGCGATTATTTTCCTTTTGCTTGGAGAATTTTCTTTACCATTTCTCGTGGTGATGGTCTGCTGGTGACAAATTCTCTCTTTTTGTATGTCTGATAAAGTTTTAAGATGAAGTCTATAAAATTCTAAGTTGAAAGTTTTTTTCCCTCAGTCCTTTAAATATGTAATTCAATTGTTTTCTGACTTACATAGATTCTCACCTCCCTCCCCAGTTTTACTGAGACATAATTGACATACAGGACGATGTAAGTTTAAGATGTACAACATAATGATTTGACTTACATGTATTGTGAAATGATCACCACAATGAGTTTAGTTAACATTCATCATCTTATGTAGATACAAAAAAAGAAAAAGTAGAGGAAAGAAAAGTATTTTTTTCCTTGCTATGAAGACTGAGGATCTACCCTCTTAACTTTAAGGTACAAGATAGAGCAGCGTTAGCCAGAGTCATCATGTTGTACACACTTCTCTAGTACTTATTTATCCTATAACTGGAAGTTGGTACCTTTTCACCCCCTTCCTCCAACTTCCCTTCCCCACTCCCCACCTCTGATAACCACGAGTCTGATCTCTTTTTCTATGAGTTTCTTTTCTTGTTTTTGTTTTTGTAGATTCCACGTATAAGTGAGATCATACAGTATTTGTCTTTCTCTGACTTATTTCACTTAGCATAATGTCCTCAATATAGTTGCTGACAAAATGTCTTTGTTCCTTTGTTTGTAATGTACGTTTTTTCCTCTGGCTACTTCTAAGATTTTCTCTTTATCACTAGTTTTCAGAAATTTTACTATGATGTGCTTTGGTGTGGTTTTCTTTGTGTCTATTCAGATTAAGGTTTATTGGATTACTAAGATCTGTGGGTTATAGTTTTCACCAAATTTGAAATACCTCTGCCCATTTCCTCAAATATTATTTCTGACCCCTCTTCCTTTTCTGACTGTGATTACGCTGTTAGGTGGCTTGATATTGTCGAACAGGTCACTCAGAATCTGGTCATTATTTTTCATTCTGTTTTTTTTTTCTGTATGCCTTATATTGGATAGTTTCTGTTGTCATGTCTTTATATGCACTGATATTTCACAGTTTTTAATAGTGTCTTAATCCACTCCAGTGAAAAATTTATATTTTAAAGATATTTATCTCTAGAAATTCCACCTGGTTCTTTTTCATATATTTTATTTCTTTCTTCATTATATTCATGTTTTCCCTTCAACCGTTGAGCATATTAAGAATATATATGCTTTGAAATCACTTTCTTCTCATTTTACCATCTTGATAATATTGCTAATATCTGGTTCTGTTTTTGCTGACAGAGCTTTCTTCTTGTATGTGTTACATCTTCCTGCTTCTTAATAGGTCCAGTAATTTTTAATTAGATATCCAGACATTGTCATTTTTTTTTAGTGTTAGGGTTTTTTGTTTGTTGTTTGTTTGTTTTTTAAGAGTGTTAGGCTTTGTTCTGGTAGGCAATTAAGTTATTTGTGGATTAACTTGCTATTTTTGAGGTGTATATTTAATCTTTCTTAGTTTTTTTCTAGGGCTTTTAACCCACTATGGCATGACCCTTCTGAAGTCTCTTTTGAAGACCCTGTGTACTCACAAGGTCTCTCCTCACTAGCTGGTGGTAAGTCAAAAGCTTTCTGGCTTTGAGCAACCCTGGGGATTGTTTGGCCTATAGGTTCCTGGTACCTTTTCTGCACCTGGAGGCTCTTCTTCATCCTGCCTTATAGAATTTCACTCTATGCACATGTGGAGCAGTGTTCGTCCAGAGAAACTCATTGGGGCCCCTACAAGGGTTCTCAAGCTCTTTCTTCTCATAGTTTCTCCTCTCTGGCACTCGGCCATGAAAGTCATCAGTTTCCCTCTCTTCAATGCTATGGTCTTCCTCTATTAGGGGCTTTACTCCCTGACCTACAATCTGGAAAATGCCTCTTGGAAGCAAGCCAAGGACCTCGTGCATCCACCTTGTTTGCTTCCTGTCTCTCCGGGACCATAGTCTTGTACTTCCTTTCCTCCAGTATCTGAAAACCTTTGCTTCATACAGTTTGTCCAGTTTTTACTCACTTACAGTAGGAAAATAAGTCTCAACTTTTTTACCCCCTTGTAGCCAGGTACTGTATATGATTTTTCATATATAAGTATGATTATCACTTGCAAATTTTGCTCCTTATTTTTTAAATGTATCTAATTTTGTATATGGCTTATATGCTCCATAGGCTGCATTGGCTGTATCTTGAGTGGCATTTTTATATGATGGCATCTATTTTTCCAGAGGACATTAAGATTATTTCTGATTTTTTTCAGAATTATTATAAACATTTTGGGCTTAACTGTCCTCCTGATATCCTTGTTCCGCACCTTAGCTACTAACTCACTCCAACTTTTTCCAGTGTGGATTCTGCAAACGAGAAGTCCATTCAGATGGTCCATGAGGAAAGGGCTCATGGTGGAGTAAGCTTGGAAAATATTGCACCCTAGATCCTCTTCCTGGTGAGTCTTAATGTACACTGGCTTGTTAAAGGCTTGAGGAATTTTGCATAAAGAAACCATATTTATCTTCTTTTTGTGGCCTTAATTTTTTTGGAAAGTTTGATATAATTTTATTGTTTTTTTTGAAAACAACACCCAAAGAAGGACTAATTTCAGTTTCAAGCAGCAGAGCCTGGGGGCAGGTGTCCCGCCAGGCCTCTGCTCTGCTCTTCCACTGAGGCTGAGCTGGGGATTTGGATTCCAGTAGATGACCCTTGGCAGTTGTTGCCCAGTCCTCAAGTACTCTAGCCCAGAGGTCTGGAAGTGAGAGAACTCCCATTCCAGGGGCAGGGATGCAGACTCCATGGGGGTGGAAGCTGAGGCCCGGGACCTGGTAGGTTCCTGAGGAAAGGATATTGGAATGAGGTCAGCAGCCATAATGCCCCATGGAGACTCCAAGGGCTGGGGACATAGACTTGCTAGAAAACACGATGCTCTGACACTTTCCAAAGTCTTTGCTTCCCAGACCCTGGGAGAGGTGGTGGTGGCATCCAGGGATCATGAGGCTTGAAGCCCAGGGCCTCTGCCTGACCCACTAGAATTGTAGAGGACTGTACTATAGGCTGCAGACTCTGAGATGTCCCCAGTGTCCTAGACACTTCTGTGTCCCTACTCTGGGGGATAGGCAGGCTGATGGGCAGCGTGGTGAGGGGCAGGCCAGATGCTGCCATAGGCTTGAGGTAACTGACCCTTAAGCGGGGGGACCTACAGAAGCAGCAGAGCCTAGGCCCCCCCAGTGCTGGTTGCTGGTACAGAGAAAATGTCATGTTCCATCATGGTGTAGCATAGTTGTTCTAGTGGACGCCATGTGGTACTGGATGCTCCTGGAAAAGAAGCCTGTGGAAGAGTCTAGTGGTTCTCAGAGTTCACTGGAGAGACATCTTTCCTTTACTTCCTGTCTCCATAGTTTCTGGTCCCGTCATAGGGGTTGGTACCCAGTGTAAAGTTGAACTTACTGCAAAGATAGAGTTACCTTGGGGTTTGGTATCTGCCCAAAGTGAAGATGTGGGCCTGGTCAGTAAGAATCCTGTCTCCACTCCACATGCAGGGCCTGCCTGCCCTTGTTTGTCCCAAGCAAACTGGACATATGGTCACCCTCTGCATAGAAACTACTCTTGTCCTGCGTGGAAGATGTTTGGAGGATAGAGAGATGAAGAGATTTGGTGAGGCCCAGAACTAAGCCTGTGCAGATGGAAAGGAAGAAAACAGTTCAAGGGATGTTCATAGAAATTTAGCACCATATTCAGCCCATCTAACTATCCCATTCCACTCAGGTATCCTTGGCTGGGCCTCTCAGGAAAATTCTTGCAGTTCATCAAAAGTATCATGCTCTCCTGACTTCCTGCCTTAGCTAATGCCATTCCCTCTGCAAGAAATGCCTTCTGCCCTTGACCATCTTTTCTTCCATGTGAGCTTCTCTGAGGCTTAAGCTTTGCCTGGCATTTCATTTCCTGGCCAACAAACAGTTTCCAAATCAGTGAATCAAACCAAATAAAGAAGTGAAATAAGTCAGAGAAAGATAAATCCTGTATGATATCACTTACATGTGGAATCTAAAAAAAGACAACAGACTAGTGAATATAACAAAAAAGAAGCAGACTCACAGATATAGAGAACAAACTAGTGGTTACCAGTGGGGGAGGAGCAATAAAGACTGGGGAGTGGGAGATACAAACTATTAGGTGCAAGACAAGCTCAAGGATGTATTGCACAACACGGGGGATACAGCCAATGTTTTGTAATAACTGTAAATGGAAAGTAACTTATAAAAATTGTATAAAAATTAAAAAGTAAAAACATTAAAAAAAAAACAAAAGAGTATATGAACTCTACTGGGAGATGAATGATCCATCTCTTGGCAGTGACCTGGGTGTGGCCAGGGATTCCCAGTGATAGTGAGGGACCACTTCACACTCTCCCCTGCATGATCTCATGTTTGTCCGTCTTGCCATCTTATCAATTTGTTCTGTCTCACAGCTACTTGTGTCAATAATCATTACACAGAGGCACTTAATAAGTAAATATTTGTTCAATGAATACAGCGGTAAGCAAATCAACCTCCAGCCAGCAGTTCAGAAATCAGCTGATAACAAGATTTCCTACCTGGAAATGACCGGCCCGTGGAACAGGATTGGTTGGCTAAAACTTTTGTTTCGGGGACTTCCCTGGTGGCGTGGTGGTTAAGAATCTGCCTGCCAGTGCCAGGAACGTGGGTTCAATCCCTGGTCTGGGGAGATCCCACATGCCGTGGAGCAGCTAAGCCCGTGCACCACAACTACTGAGCCCACATGCTGCAACTACTGAGCCCATGCACCTAAAGCCTGTGCTCCGCAACGAGAGAATCCACCGCAGTAAGAAGCCTGCACACTGCAGCTAAGAGTAGCCCACGCTCACCACAACTAGAGAAAGCTCACGTGCAGCAACAAAGACCCGACACAACCATAAATAAATAAATAAATTTATTAAAAAAAAAATTTGTTCGGGTTTTTCCATAAAATATTACAGAAAAACCCGAACGAACTTTTTAGCCACCCCAATGTCAGGTAATTGGGGTGCTCTGTGAAGAGCCCGTCTCCTTACACATTCCTCCCATGCCCAGGATGCTGGTGGAGTCATGGAGGAAAGTCGGACTTCTTGGTGGGGAGACACGGTGGTGGGGAGGCCGGTGGGGACTGCCAGGCTCGAGTTGCCCTGATGCACACCATGCGCTCCAAGGCCTCTCATCATTTTAATAGATCTGTAATAAATGTGTAAGACACATGGGTTGTATTTTATGCTGCAGGGCTTAAACTAATTTACCAGGCATGTCCATTTTCTTGGCCAATAAATGTTTTCCAAAGCAATGAATAAAATTCAATGAGGCAACAGACTCTTTACCTAGTGGGAGGAACAGTCTCCTGTTTTCAGTGATGGTGCCTGGAGGTGTCCAGATGTTCTGGGGAGCAGAATAGTAGCAGTGGTACCGCAGCTGCTCCCCAGACCCAACACTGGATTGGCCTATGTCGTCAGACAGGTATCTTTACTGGCTTTTATTTTCTCCATGAAATTTTTAAGTTGTTTGATGGAATTGGCTGCATTAATCAAACAGTTTTTTCTCAGAGACATCATTTATGTTTGCTAGAGCCAGAGAGGGATCTGTAGGCATTATCTTTACTTGCTGAAAGTAAACTCTGAACCAGAGAGTGAAACGCCATTGGTTTTATTTCATTGCATTGCCCCAAGGACAAATTCTAACCCCTTCTGGATTCATAGTTGGTCTTGCGACAAAGTAGGAGCAAAGAAACTGGAGGGAATGTTGAGACATGTGAAGGAAGAAAGGAGAAAATTCTCAGTCTTCAAAGCATAAGGAACAAATAAGGAAAACCACTTGTCTCCAGGCCGGACCCAGGGACAAGCACACCTTCTTCTACTAAGAAGGGGAGGTTAGTCTTGTTAATGACTCATCTCCCCACCAAAGTTCAAGGCACTTTTACTCAACCAAAGGGCAAGATGACACTGGGCTTGAAGACTAGGCATTTTCCAGCCAGGTACCTAGGACGCTGGTAGTTACTTATTGACATGGCTCCCAGATATCACATTTAACAAAATCGTGTGGGTAATCCATCATAGCTTGTTACTAAAGGCTATGTCTATTTTAAGATAGCATTCATCATTTCTGCAGAGAATAAAGTAATATATGAAGCTAGGTTTTAAAAAAGGAAATATATAGAAAAGTATGAAAAATAAAATGCAAACACCTATAAGCACACAATTCAGGCATAACTTCTGATAACATTTTTTTTTTTTTTTTTTTTTTTGCGGTACGCGGGCCTCTCACTGTTGTGGCCTCTCCCGTTGCGGAGCACGGGCTCCGGACGCGCAGGCTCAGCGGCCATGGCTCACGGGCCCAGCCGCTCCGCAGCATGTGGGATCTTCCCGGACCGGGGCACGAACCCGTGTCCCCTGCATCGGCAGGCGGACTCTCAACCACTGCACCACCAGGGAAGCTCATGCCAACGTTTTGAACGTTCTCCCTTTGTGTTTTTTACATGTTCTCTATGACCTTGAAATTTTATGAGAACATAATTTTTATAGATTCGTAGTTTTCAGTATTCTGTGTGTACCATAAATTATCTGGTCATTCTTCCACCATTGGTCATTTAGATTGTTCTTTTTCTCACTAAAAAGGCATGCTTGTACCAAAATCTAGGCCCTATTTTTTATTCTTTTACAGGACACAATTTTAGAGGTGAGACTATGGGAGTCAAAGAATATCGCCTCTTTCAGGATCTTGGTCCATACTGCCACACACTAAACTAACAGAGCATCCTAACAGCCTGTTAATTTACCAAGAAAAATAATCAAACTTATTGTGAAGACCTCTACACTCTGGTCATTTGATTCATTTTTCCTTGAAACTTTCAACCAAATTTCTTGAAATCCACATGAAGTGAAATAGAAAGTTTTGCCATAGATAGAACAGATCCATTTTCTATTTTATGAAAAACATTTTTCAATTTGCTGAATGGCTTAGTGCTAGGTTGCACTGCGTGACAATGATCTGAAAGAGCTTCAGACTTCTAAGTAGGCAAGCAATCTCTTCCGAGCGCAGAGACGACGCGGACATTCGGGCAGCACACAACTTCTGAAAGCCTTTCCCAGAAAACCGCCTCAGATTTGGTTTTCAGCACTAGGCACACAAAGGTTAATTCAAATTGCATTGGATAAAATAATTTGTATGGTTTGTATTATGTTAACCTGAGGTTATCATTGACTCTACAGGGCTGTGGTTTACCCTTCGGTTCAGTCTTCCAGATAAATCAGACCGCGCCATCAGCACTGAACTTGTTAGTTTCAGTTGAATAGGTTTTCTTTTTCAGTCTTGAAATTCCTATGTCTTTATGTAACTTCCCCGCTAACCATGACAAAAATAAATAAATGCATTCCCCCAAGTGAGTAAAGAAAGAAAGGCAAGCAGAGAAAATGACGTTTGCACCCTCCAAGTGAGCTCCTGATTAAAGATCGGAAGGGCTAGAACAACAGTGTCCTTAAGATCCAGTGGCATGTGGTTGCCCTTCCACCTTGTTTTTTTGGAAAAAACATTTGAATGAAACACTTTACAAATATTTATATGCTAGTAATTGTGTTAGAACAATAGCCATGGTCTGCATGACCTGATTTGAGCCAGGAAATTTGGGGTTAAGGCAGCAGGAACGTCACTCTTGGTGGGCCTGGTGCCATATTGTAAATCATGGATGATCACCTACTATTTTGAGGCCCCTGGACAGAAAACTTCAGCACAGAGATTGCATACATGTTTCTGTTGGTGCATAGATCAGATGGTGAAGTAAAGCCAGGACAATGGCACGATTTCAAGGTATTTTGTCCCATACATACTGCCTGCCTCCATGCTACTGTCTTGAAAAGGAAGGGAAGGGGATGCACCACCCTCTCGAGATGCCACATTTGATGGGACCAGGCTACCATTGACGGTGCTTGAAAATTTGCTCTAACTTGCTGATTCATTCTTCTCAGTGCTTGGAATACACAGTGAGAAAACAGACAGAGCCTCCTGGCCTTGGGGCGCTTGCATTCTATGGGAAAGCAAATCATAAACACCGTAAATTAATGAAATTTTTAAAAATAGAAAATAATTTTCGTTAACTGCGAGGCGACGTGTGATGGAAAAAACAGAGCAAAGTGAGGAGAATCAGCCCAAACACAGTAGACCTGGCCGGCCTCGTTGAGAAGGTAATGGGACAAAGATTTGCAGGGGATGAGAACCTCCCCTGTGGCTCCCTGGGAGAAGAGAATGTCGCATAAAGGCCCTGACCTGGGTTCTGGAGGGAGTGAGGATGGGACCAGGGTAAGCCTCAAGGTGAGAAGGGTCTTTCTCCATGAGGGGACAGGCCATGGAGTCATTGCAAGGACTTGAGATTTGCTCTGAGAGATGCATAACCATTGGGAGATTTAGAGCTGAAATGCCCCACAAGGCCATTTCCAGCATCGCTGCCAGAGGTATCTGGGTCCCGGCTGGTGCCCATTCTCCCTGTGGGAACCTCGGATGTTTGAGCCCCCTTGCAGCTGGAATTCCTCTCTCTGGAGCCAGAGACCCCAGACTCCCTCCTGGGCCCATGTTCTGCCTGTTGGATCAGCAAAGGTGCAATAACTCTATGGACTGTTGAGTTTAAAAGAACCACATCCTCGTTAAAGTTACTGAGAGCTGAGGCCCCGCTCCCCCAAGGCTGTGTCGCTCCATTCCTATCTGCTGCGGCAAAGGCCTGGGCTTTGGGTGAGGGGTGGGCAGTGGTCACTTGTCTAGAAACGCACCCTGTGGTCCCTGCCTCTCTGAGCCTGGGTGGTGGGCTGTGGGAGAGGTGGCCGGACATCACCAATTTCCAGGCTGAAAATTATATTCCCCACACATGAGTTAATCTTCCCAGGAAAGGAAGAAATACGTGTTCCTGCATATTTCTTGATACTTTCTTTTAAAGCACAAGGTCTTTTATCTCCAGGGTGACTATGGATGAAATATCACTAGCTCCATATTTCAAGATAATCCCCTTCCAGCAAATGTCCCAGGAATAAAGACCTGGAAAGCACACACTGTTGTAACTGCATTTTCTTTCTTTGTATAAACACATCCCTCTGAGCTCTGTCTGATTGCTGGGTCCCAGCGTGTAACGGTCACTGCTGGACCGAAAGGTCTGGCTTTTCATTTTCTAGATAGGCCGGCAAGGTTAACAAGTTAATCAAGTCCTATCTATCAGACTCCTGAGTCCATTTCCTCTTCCCTGTGGCTCAGGGTTATAAGTATTCTTTACGGATTCTCTGCGTTTCTTTAGATCTGATTTCCTTGAACTCCCCTCCCGTTTCCTGAAAGCCAGGGCTCAGAGGAGAGAGAGGTGAGTTCTGTGGAAAGATGTCTGCTGCTCATTTCCACCTGGGTGTGGCAAAGGTCAGTCTGAAGGAATATGCTTAAATATTCAAGATTTTAATCTGTTCACTGGTTCCTACCCCTCTCGGGCAGGCGTAAGGTGGAAAGCTCGTGGTCCCCAGGGAGCTCCAGGCCCTATGCACAAGTTAGTGGGAACCAGCTTCTGACCTCCTGGCAGCTCCAGATTTTTACCTGAAAAACAGGAGCAATGTCCTTTGAACCCTGTGCACATATGAAGATAAACTACAGTAATTTATGTGACAGTGTCTTGAAAATAGAGACAACAAAATACAGACAGATAAGCCATGGTCTTGGTTGCTACGTTGTTATGGTCTCCCTCTGCAATGCACCCAACAGGTAAGGAACAGGGGCTAAATTAGCCAGACCCTCTCTTTTTAGGGAAGATTCATTTATCAGGTTCTTTGACTGTGAGCCTGGGAGACCCAGCATCTGACCCTGAGATGATTAAATAGAGGGGAAATGAGGATGCCTATCTCTGTGCAAGACATGAGGTGAGATACTGCGGACCCTGAAATGGGGATGTGTCAGGCTGAAAAACTCTTAGAGCAGGTTCCCCGGGCCACAGACATCTCCCCCCAAGACCAGCCCCCTGTCTCTAAAGGAATGGCCAGAGCCTAGCTTTCTATTCTAGCGGGTTGCCCCATGCTACATGCCCGTGACCTCTGACTCCCTCTAGCTCTCTCCTTGCTCGCCTGAATTTCAAACTTTGGTCAAGGAGGTTTTGTCTATAAACGTACAGCGTACAGGGGTGTGTGTGTGTGTGTGTGTGTGCACGCACGTGCACGTGTGCGTATGTGTGCATACATGTGTATCTTTTTAAAGGACTGGGAATCTTTTGAGCAAGCCACTGGCCAGGGATTACTTCTCTACTGCCCTCTCTTGAAGATGGCCATTGAGTGACCAATGAGATATGAACTTGGAGAAAAACACAATGGCCTTGGGAACCATGGAGGGTGCCCCTCTGTAAAAGCTGATGTGTTTCTGTTCAAACTGGTGCAGAAGGGAATGGAGTAAAGGACAGGGAAGCACACATGCGTGACTTCCACATTAGCCAGCTCACCTGAGAAGGAAGGCAGGCACGCCAGAAGGTCCCTGTGACTACCCCTAACCTGGGTGATCGAGGCAGAGCCGGGCAGGCAGAGGTCTGATGCCAGGGACCATGCCAAAGGCAGATTCCTCTGAGACACTCGTGCTTGATGGCTATGCCAGGAGAGGCAAACAAGCAAACAAAACAAACCAGGGCCGTCTCTGCCAAATACACAGGAAAAGCAAAAAACACTGTAGCATCCAAGGTACCCAGGCATCTGCCGACTCCTTGGTCCACCTCTGCATATCAACTCCCCGCATCCCAGACACTCCTTCTGCCCAGATAAGTAACTAGTGACAAGCAATTAAAAATTTCCCCTTTTCTTCCATCCTAACCTTGAACAAACCTCTCTGAGACCTAAACACTAACTTCAGAATCCACCTCTATCTCAACACTGGGCAGGTGTCAACTCCCCTCTGCAAGGATTTAAAAAACAGCACATCAACCACAACTGCCCAAGCGTGTAAATCTATTAATTAATTCAACATTTAATAAGTCAAAGGAAGAAAATAACATGATCAATTCAATAAATAGCAAAGAACTCATCCCATAAAATTGAATATAATGGAATTAATTTGCATGCATACATACTAAACTTATAACCCTTTTATACAAGAATGCACTGTAGTTCTTTCATATGTGCTTTAAAATCTCAAAGCAAAAAATCATTGTCATGCTTAACGGTGACACATAAAGCCATTCAAATTAAAGTCGGGAGAATGAAATGCCTTTGGCCACTATTATTATTTAACGTTGTTTTGGAAATACCAGCCAATGCAATTAGATAACAGATCGCTTGACAATGATATAATTACGTAGCTAAAAACACAGAATAATCAACTGAAGAAATAACTAGAAAGGGTAGGAGAATTCAGTGAGCTGTGTGGTTTTTAAATTAACATGCAGAAATCAGTAGCTTCTCCTTACTTGAAAAACACACGTTGAGAAAATACAACAGAGAGACCACTCTCATTTACAATAGCAATAGCAATTGAATATCTAGGGATGAAATTTCTAAGACAATTGCAGGACCCTTAGGAGGAAAGTAGATTATTCTGCTGAGAGAGAAACTCTATGGAGGGACTTTTTCTATGAGTAAAAGAAATAACATAGCTTATCCTTGGGATGGGAGACTCCATCATGTAACGAAAGAAATTACCCTAAACTAGGTTCTATAGTCCATGAAACATGAAGTAAACTACTACCAGGATGCTTTGGAATTTCACAGCATGATGTTAAATCACACATGGGAAAAATAGTGTATGAGAATGATTAAGGGGCTTGTGGAAAAAGAAGAGTGATGATGGCCATCTTTCCCAGATATTAAAATGTTTAGTTATTCCAGAAAAATTAGAATACCCTGCATTGAAGCATGGATAGACAGTCATTGAGCTGAATCCATAAGCCAGAAATAGACTGAAATACCTACGGGACTGTAGAACTTTCCATATAAGAAAGCTGACATGTTAAGGCAGAGAGAAAACAATTGGAACATTGACAAGTTAGTCCTTGGGGGACAAGCAAGTTACAGACCAACATGTATAGTATGATACTATCGTGTAAACAGAACAGCTGTAGATTAAAATTCTTCTGGGAAGAAAGATGAGAAAATGATGACAGTGATTAAATCTTTGCTGGGGAGGATGGGAGTTAGTCGTTGGGAGAGGGAAGGAGATTTTTACTTTTTACTAAGTTTGGGGAAAAATGACTTTAGTGTTTTGAAACCAAAAAGATATATGTCTTTATATAGATAATGCAAACAATATGAAACATTTATGAAAGAAAAAAATGAGATTTGTTGAACATTAGTCTAGAAATGTCACGATGGATAGACAAGAATAGTAATAGACAGATGGAGAGAAATACTTTTATAAAATTGGATCTTATTATAAATTTATCAAACATGCACTAAATTTAACTGCTAAATTTCAAACAGGGTCTTCTTTGCCTCTTCACCGTGAGAAAAAGAATTGGTTCCTAAAAGACTCCTAGAAAGTTAAGGAAAAAATGATGGTAAACAGTTAATAGAATCTCTGCTTGGTTTTAGCTGCGTGTTTCAATTTTTCGCAGTTTCTATTAATTCACTATAAAAGATGATGGAATGATTGCATCTCCACTCCCTCCACCCTGCCTCTCACTTCCCACTAGGTTTCAGTAGCTGTATTTGTGCATTTTAAGGTTTTATGGTATCCATGATTTATTTGGTAACGATAATTCCCAGAAATGCTTAGTTCCAACTCTGCCTCTGAACATGTGCACTGTTTGCCACGAGTTAATATTCCAGAGCCTTTCCATCTTGATCTTTTTAGGATGTATTGTTTGGTTAGCTGGGTTTTCCAGGAGTAGCTCACTGATGCTGTAGCTCCTGAGTTCTTCATGTATGAGAGAGTCCATGTGTTGCTTTTATTTTTGGAGGGCAATTTGATTGCGTGAAAAGACTTGAGGGATGGTTCACATTTCCTTGAAGATCCTGTAGGCTCCTCCATCTTGGGGGTGCTCTGAAAAGGCAGGAGGAAGCCAACATGGGTCCCTCCCTTGGAATAACATCACTTTGGCCCAGGATACTTATGTGATTCCCATATGGTTCTTTATCATTATATTAAGTGCATTAAACACATACACATACACACCACATGCACATACCACACACATACAATACTACTTATTAGAGGTATCAGAGAAAAATCATTCTCAAAGTGAGGGAAGAACTCAATCTGCTGCTTGACAGATCACACCATATTCCTGGAAAATTTTAACAGAGAAAATAGATCCTGAAACACATCCTGGTAAAATTATTTAACTCTAGAGATGGAGAAAGAAAACCACAAGCTTTCACACAGGGAATATATAGTTAGCCTAAAGGAGAAGGAAAAATTAAGCACCACTGTCCTCAGGCTGCTCCACAACACAACTATGACAGAAGCAAAGGATATGGAATTTTTAGGAGATGTTGAGAGCCCTAATTTTTGTACCGAATGAAGTTGTTCTTCTTGTATAAAGTCAATAAAAAGTCGTTATCAAATATGCAATGGGCTTCCCTGGTGCCGCAGTGGTTGGGGGTCCGCTTGCCGATGCAGGGGACACGGGTTCGTGCCCCGGTCTGGGAGGATCCCACATGCTGCAGAGCGGCTGGGCCCGTGAGCCATGGCCGCTGAGCCTGCGCATCCGGAGCCTGTGCTCCGCAACGGGAGAGGCCACAACAGTGAGAGGTCCGCGTACCGCAAAAAAAAAAAAAAAAAAAAAAAAGCAATGAACTCCTCCTGGAAAAACTAGTAAGCCATACTTGAAATGATTAAAAATAAAGAACTCAGAACAAAAGGAAGATATTATGAAAGGGCCAGTAGTGAGCATTTAAACATAGGACTAATGATAAACATCTATGGTAATTATGTTTATGAATACTATAAAAGTCAACATACTGAAAGAAAAGATTATAAAGTAAAATTTTAAAATATTCTGTAATATGAAGAGGCTAAAATTCCTGTGCTTGTTAACAAAAGAAGTGGCTGAAGCGTGCTATACTGATTTTCATGGCAGAAAGGCAAGAAATCGTTTCATTTTTAAAATATTGTTTCTGGAGTTGAAAAAATTTAATGCATCTATCCATATTATTTAAAGATACAAAATAAGTCACTAGAACTAAGAACAAATTATATGGCTCTTGAATCATCACAAGTTGAAAAAATACTGATTGTAAAATGAAAGCTACAAAAGGAATAGAAAGTATTTCATTCTGACTAAAAAGGGTGGGGGGTACGGATAACTTAATATGTGAAAACCTATTAGCATAATTCACTATGTTGCCAGATTTATGAAGAAACCACATGCTCATCTAAGTAGATGCAGAAAAACACTCAATTAAATTTAACACTCGTACGTGATCGAATAGCAGCTCTTAGCCAACTAATAAGAAAAGGGAACATTCTTAACTTAATAAAAGGCATCAACAAAACAGTTAGAAATCATCCTATTTGAGTGGTGAAACATTAGAAGCATTTATTTTGAAGTGAAGAGCAAGAAAATATTATTATAGTTTCTAATATTTAATTTAACATTAATTTAATATTAACATTGTACTGAAAACCTAGCAAGTATACTAAGATCAGGAGAAAAGATTCCCTCTTTCCACACACAAAAACAATTCCAAACTAAAAAATATATATAAAGAGATAAGAAAGAAAGAAACAGTTATTATTTTTGCCAACCATGAATTAGAAAATGTAGTTACAAAAGTTTCTGCCAAAAACACAGAAAAATATACAATCTGAGAATAAATCTAGCGTAAGATGAGCATGACTTTTACTGAGAAAATTATAACACAATTTAAAAATAGTTAAGTAATAGAAAATGCATTCTGTGTTTACAAGTGAGAAGACGACTTATAGCCACATCAATTACCTCCAAATTAACATGTGAATTCTATGTAATTCCAGTAGAAATCCCATAAGGTTGTTAATGAAACGACATTAGGTTTTATCATAAGATTCGTATGGAAGGGTACAGGGTTAAGAATAGAGATGTTCTGAGGAAGGAAGAGTGAGGTGTGGGGTGGGTAGGGGAGACTGACCATTTCTCCCAACTTCAAAACATTAAGCAATTAATTAGAACAGGGTGATAGCCTCACAGAGGTGAGCAAATAGTCCAAGGAAACAGAGCAAAGGGCTTGGAAGCCAAAACAGGTATATTTGTTCTTCGAGGATTTTATCAAACTCTATGACCAAACAGTCATGGTGGAAATACATGAGGATGCAGTGCTGGTCCTAGAACAGCTGCCCATCATATGGGAAAATAAAGTTAAACGTATACCCTATGACAAATTGCAGATAGACCAATGAAGTAAGTTTGAAAAGTAAAACTAGAAGCTTTGTAGAAGAAAAAATAGGACAATAGCCAATGCTGAAGATATGGAGAAAAGACGACACTTCTGTGTGTATGTGGTGTGTGTGTGTGTGTGTGTGTGTGTGTGTGTGTGTGTGTGTGTGTGTAGGGTGTTGGGGGGTATTGTACGTGGGACAGTTTCCCTGGAAGACAATCTGCACTTCTTCTAGTGAAGCTGATGACATTTATCCCCTACATTCCTACGTTTCACTAACTCAGAATAGATCCCACAGAACATTGCCCATATAGGATATGTTCATTTGTAAAAGGGAAGATGAGAAAAGACCTAAATGTCCATACATGGGAAAATGGATAAATTATGCCATATTCATATAATAGAATCCTCCATAGATCTGAACACGCCTATATGGAGTAGAACAGGATGGGGATAGAAACTTCAACTATTTGAATAACATGCATCTATTAAAAGAAATAATATCTGAAGCAAAAATAGAAAATGCAGTTGAGTATACAAATTACTATGATGATAACTGGTACCCGCGTTCTTCTTGAGGTTAAATTTGTCTGTTAAGAACAATAGGCTTAATAAACTCCTTTGGGTCCGGAAGGGAAAACCCAGACAGCCTATTTTGGAGAAAAAGACATCTGAAAGAGGATACTTCATATTATTAAACTATGATTAATTTAGGAGTGTCAGATCATAGAAAATGTTTACTTAAAAGTCGAGTATTCTACTCTGTATGATACTAGAATGTGGATACATGCCATTATACGTTTGTCCTAACCCATAGGATGTACAACACCAAGAGTGAACCATAATGGAAACTATGGACTCTGGGGGATGATGACGTGTCCATGCAGGTTCATCAATTGTAACAGATGCTCCACTCTGGTGGGGGTGGTGAATGACGGTGGTGGCTATGCATGGGGTGGGGGTCAAAGGGTAAATGGGGAATGTCTCTGTACCTTCCACTCAATTTTCCTGTGAACCTAAAAGTGCTCTAAAAAAATAAAGTCTATTAAAAAAATCAAATTTGTGATACAGTTTTAAAAGTTGAGTATTTTAGCTTAAAGCTTTTAATGTTTGTACATTTTACAGTGACCACTTATTGCTTTTGTAACTAAGAAAACTAATTAAATTTCAACTATACTAGGAATCAATTAAATGAAAATTACAACAAGCAAACTCTATTTTACAGATCAAATTGTCAAAAATGTAATTAAAGTGACAAGATTCCCTATGGGTGAGAGTTCAGGGAACAGACACTCTACTGCTGGCAGAATGTACATTAGTACAGATTATCTGGAGGGCATCTAAAGCCTGGGAAACATTCAGACCCTTTAAACTGTAATTCCACTTTAAGTAAATTAACCCCAGCTAAGGTCAGAGATGTGTAAAATATTTATATAAAAGGGGGTATGTTGTTTCTTAAGTTATAAAAGTAAAAAAATAGGAGATATCTGTATACCCAATGATCAAAATTTATTTAAATAAAATATGCTACATTTATGTGAGGAAATATTACCTGATCACTCAAATAAATTTTTCAAAAAAATATTCAGTTTTATGGGAAAATGTGATATACTGGTAAAAAAGCAATTTTCTAAACAGTATTACAGTTGACTCCTATTTTTGTGTATGTGATTTTGTGTTGTTTTTTTTTTTGTGGTACGCGGGCCTCTCACCGTTGTGGCCTCTCCCGTTGCGGAGCACAGGCTCCGGAAGCGCAGGCTCAGCGGCCATGGCTCACGGGCCCAGCTGCTCTGCGGCATGTGGGATCTTCCCGGACCGGGGCACGAACCCGTGTCCCCTGCATCGGCAGGCAGACTCTCAACCACTGCGCCACCAGGGAAGCCCTGATTTCGTGTATTTTATATATATATACATGTATGTATATATTTGGCTATATGAACACACACATATAGGAGAGAAAGAAGGGAAGAGAGAGAGAGAGAGAGAGAGCAAGAATAAATGAATAGCAGGCAAAAGACCAACATGTTAAATGCACTAATTTCTGGGCGATTTAACATAGTTTCTGTATTCTCCCATCTTTGTACAGTGTACATGTATTACTTTGATAGCAGTTTTCAAATGCACTGAAAACTACCTCTAGCTTGTGGAGCCTGTGAAGCTCAGCACCTTTTGCTCACGTGACTGGGGCAGATGGAATCAGATTCCTGCTGGCCCATGTCTCCATTTACTCAGATGCCAGATGGCAGAGGTAATTTAGAATTCACCCCTTCCGAATCCAGCCTTTGTACTGGTTTTAGAAGAGGAATAGACAATGTTATTGTAGGGTATATTCAAGCAAATCCAGGAACCGGAAACATCGTTTGGTAACAATTGTCAAATTCTTCATCTCTGTGAACACTGCATGGCCCCCATAAATTACTGTGCAAATTGCATCACGTGATGGTCAAATTCTTCTGAACTAACTGCGAGAAGTAAAGTAGAATCCCACCAGGGCTTGAACTGAACATGAACTACAGGGGAGGAATTCCATTTTTGTTGTGAAAATAAAGGTACTAATTTGATAAGGAGATTAAGGGAGTGGATGGTGGGGAAGGGAGGTTTCCTTGTTAAAAATTTACCATTGTTAATGGAATTCATGAATCACTCCCATCTGTGATTTCTGGTTATAAAAATAGCAAGGCAAGAGGGAAAATTATGGAGGTCTAATAACTCTGGAATGTTACACTTTTTAAGGAATGGGATGTGAGTTTTTATACTTATCAAAGAGCAAAGGTTTATTGAAATATAAAGTTTATTGTGTTTTCGTATACATATTTATGCAAGTGTTTGCACCGATACCTAGGTCAGCACACACAGTATTTCTGGAATAAAGTGAACATGATGTAAAAGACATTTAACCTGCATACAAGGCAGCAACTTTCCTGCTTACCTGGTAGGTGTATTTTCATCATTCTGTAGCCAGGAAGCCAACGGCATGTTTGCTGATGTCCTAATTCTACTGGTCGGCTGTCCAATCACATGTGCTCACTCTTCCTTAGCTGTCCTGGGATTCCAGGAGTCATATGACCTCAGAAGGGATGCCCATTCCTTCTGGAAATTCAGGAAAGGAAGGACTAATTTACTGGAGGCTATAAGTATAGTAAAAATGTCAGATAAGAAAAAAATTGAAGTAAGTAAAAAATGTGTATTTTTTTTCAGCACATTTGAGCACCTGCTCTGATCCAGCCTCTGTTCTGCACTCTGCAGTTAGAAACATGGTTAATACCCAGCCCCTGCCCTCGAGGAGTTCAGTGTTGGTCAAGCAGGAGGGAACTTCCAAATAGGACGATTCAACATTTGTACTTTTGCAAGTGCTTAGAGCAGTGACTGGCACAAAGTACTCTTGTAGCATGTGAATTGTGCCCTACAATGTTAGGAGCATGACAGTCATTAGTGCTATTTACAGTTAACCTCATTCTCCTGAGCAGGTAAGGTTACATTTCTCTCCTCCGTTTAAATTGGAAGACATGTGACTTGTCTTGCCTTGGTGGTCATGAAAGCTGGGCCTTCAACTAGGTTCCTGAGTGCTTAAAATGACAGTCCCACGATTGTCCACACTGGACATGTGACATGAGCAAAATACAAGCCTTTGTTGTGTTAAGCCACTGGGATTTGGGGGCTGTTTGTTACGGCAGCTGGCCCAGTCCTGTTGACTAATACACGTGGGCTGGCACTAAGACTAATGACATGTGGGCTGGCAGTTTGAGAGTTTGACTAAGTGCAGAAGAACAGGGAAAGTGGGAACAGTGATAGTAGAGGCCCAAAGATATAAAGCTATATTCCTTTCCCTTGACTGTTCCTCTCTGGTGCCCTTGTCTGTTCAGTGAAGTTCTCTGCCTCTCTTCCCAGACCATTGGTAAAACATGGTGTATTGACCACAACCATCTGTCTCTTCTCCTCTCCAAACTATACTGAAATGTCAGTAAAGGAACAGCAAAAGTATGACTCTGCTACTAAAAACAGCAGAAGACAGGAAACCTCAACAGACCATTTTAGATGAAGAGAAGCAGATGGAAGAGACACCACCTAAGGGAACTCAGAGGGAAGAATGCCCAGTAGCACCCAGTTCACCCACCAGAGCCTCTGAAGGGCTCAGACCCCAGGCAGTGGTGGAAGTGGGGAGATACAGGACAGAAATTGGGGTGTGGGGGGGGGAGAGAGCAGACGATGGAGGGGAAATCCCCAATCCCCTCATGTACGGAGCACAGACCTGCATCTACTTCCTCCAGGAAGAAGATGGAGAAGCCCTGGTCTGGGTAGCAGCAAACACACAGGGAGTCTTAGGTGAGAGTCAGAATTAAATGAAAATCTTGGGACTTTCCTGGTGGCGCAGTTGTTAAAAATCTGCCTGCCAATGCAGGGGACATGGGTTTGAGCTCTGGTCCGTGAAGATCCCACATGCCACAGAGCAACTAAGCCTGTGTGCCATAACTACTGAGCCTGCACTCTAGAGCCCGTGAGCCATAACTACTGAGCCCGTGCCACAACTACTGAAACCCACGTGCCTAGAGCCCATGCCCTGCAACAAGAGAAGCCACCGCAATGAGAAGCTCGCACACTGCAATGAAGAGTAGCCCCTGCTTGCCACAACTAGAGAAAGACCATGCACAGCAACAAAGACCCAATGCAGCCAAAAATAAATAAACTAATTAATTAATTAAAAAATAGACAATGGTAATAAAAGATGATAACTTTAACAAAAAGAATTTAAATGAAAATCTTAATACTTAACAGCGAGATCCCCAGTTCTCTACACCAGTGTGGCCTCCAAAATGTTGGCAGCCAGATATAAGCACCCAAAATAAAGATCTCTGGATACTGGCATTGGGGAATCCCAAATAAAAGCCATCAACTTGCTTCTTTCAGCCTACAGGGAATCCCATCTGTCAACTAACTCACTCCTGCATGAGGATTTTCGATTAGTTTGTCACTGTCCCACATTAAATATGAATGACGAACAAAGACAGCAACATTTGAGGGATGCCTCCAACTTGGAAGCATGAAAGGCAATCCAACAAAGACATGAACAAAAGGAGGCTGGAGGAAACAGTGCAGGGACCAGAAGAAAATGTCCAAACAAATGAATGAAAAACATTTTTGAGATTTAACAGAGATATTGCATTCATAATATCAATAAAAGAACAGATTGTTTTTAGAAAATGAAAGAAGCAGAGAGATGAAAGAGCTCTGGGAAATTAAAAACTTGAGCCAAAACTAAGAAAATCAAATTAGATGATGGAGTTTGACTCTCTGATAAAGAGAATGTAAAGACCAAGAGATAGAAAATATTAGAAGAATAATAAGGCATGGTTGATTAATCTAGGAATTCCAAAATTTTACCAGTAAGAGTTTCAGATGGAACAGAGCAAGCAGTGTATTTATCAAAGAAACAACATAAGAAAAACCCACAGATTTTTAAGAAATAAGTTTTCAGATTGAAGGGACATAATCATTTTTAAAACGACCCAAACCAAAGTACAGCATCACAAGATGCTGATACACCAGAGACAAAGAACCTGAAAGCTTCTTGAATCTAGACAGAAAGACAGGTGGCCTAAAAAGGGATTACAACTGATGACTTCAGATCTCTCAATAACACCAAATGTGTGAAGACAGTGAAACACTGCCTTCAAATTTCTGAGGGAAAATTATTTTCAATGCAAAATTCTATGCCTGGTCACACTATCAAATATGCAGATGGAATAAAGTCATTTTCAGAGAAGCAAGAGTTCAAGCATTAGTTTCACATTCACCTTTTCTTAGCAAGCTACAGAAGAATGGGCTCCAGCACAATGAGGGAGTAAACAAAAAAAGAATAAATGAGATCCAGGAAACAGGTGATCCTAGACAGGTGTGGAATGTCAGAGACCTAGCAGGGTGAGGAGGACATCCTTGGATGGGGCAACCCAGTGCCAGGAGTTAAAACCCTCGTGAGAAGGAAGCTATGCTTGGGGTGGCCCAGTGGACATGTCAGGGTCCAAGTAGGGACAAGAAGACAGCCACACAAAGGAGCAGCCTGGATGGTGGGGTCAGAGCCCAAGTGTGGTGAAGGGGGGGAGTGTCAAAATGGGAAGTCAGGCACAACTAAGGAAAGGAATCCACCTGTAAGGAAGAGGGTCTTGGTGGAGCCAGGAGGTTGGTTACACAAAGGGGGTCCTTTGAAAAAATACGTAAATGTATTAAGGATCGTGGAAGTCAGGTTCCCAACTGTCAGAGAAAGGAGTTACAACACAGAAAAAGAGAAAACTACAAAGACCTCTGTTCATTGGATTGGAATTGGAGGTTTTGGATACTGTTGTAAATGGGAAGTTTTCAATAGACAGATGCATACATGATAGACGATTAGATCTATTGGTAGACAGGTAGATAGATAGGATCCCCTAATAATATCTGCCTGGAAAGCCTGAGCACAGTGGTGACTACCACTAAGATTTTGGTTTCGAGACATCGTTCTTCACTAAAAGGAACCAGGAGAAATGGCTGATTCTAAGGCTGGGGAAGGAAACATACAAGGTGAGCCTGGGATGACTTGTAACAGAATGCAAAGAAGTACTCAAAGAAGGATGAGGATGTGACAAAAGCTGGACAGAAATGAGCTTGAATGGTCTCCTATTGGCCAATCTGAGCATCAAAATAAATGATAGTAATGGATTATAAACCACTGAATTGAATTAAATCAAATATGAAGGCATGAGTCCACACAGACGTAAAAAAGTAATTTTAAAATTAAAAGTTTAATGAGAAATAGGATATTTACATAATTTCAAGTACTTACAGATTCCACAAGAGAAAGAGGAACTTGATCTTGGAGAAGGCTGGCCAACATCCTCTTAACCGAGATTACAGTGAACGTCATCAGGAATGGGGCACACAGAAACCATGCGTCACCTGAGAGGAGGCATCGTTCCTGGGGTATTCCCATCCAAGGTTCAGAATCTGAAACATCAGACAAGTGCAAAGAGAATGATATTCTGCAAAATAACAGGTCCACAGTCTTAAAGAAAAGTGGTCCTAAAAGTCAAGAAAAGACTAAGGAACTGCTTCAGATCAAAGGAGACTCAGAGATGTGATGATTCAATGCAATGAGTGATTGGCTCCTTTCCCAGTGGAGGACGTTAATGGGACAACCGGCCACACGTGCATGGGGTCTGAGCACTGGATGGTAGCAAGGCAAGAGCATTGACATCCTGATGGTGATGTGGCTGCATTGGGGGTTCATGCCAGAGCGTCCTCACTTGTGGGACTCACACACTAAAGAGTTCTGGATGGATGAGACATCAGTTTGGCAACTTCTCAGATGGATCAGAAGGAAAACAAGTTATTTGTACTGTATCACCAACGTTTCTCTAAGTTTGTGGCTGCTGAAAAGAAATCTTTCAAAAACTGACCTCTTCTCCTCAATCAGGCTTTCAAAACGGAACCAACTTTTACTCCTTTGACTGTTTCTTCTGGTAGTTACATATTTCTCAAAAATATGTTTTTACTGCTATTAGGGGGTAATGTTTTCATTAGCTGAAAGGTTTTGTTTCCAACTTTTAGTTGATTAGGGAAGATTTGCATGGATGCTGTCTGTCCTTTGTTGTTTACTTTATATTAGAATATTCCAGAACCAACAACAATAGGTGTTTCCACTGAGGGCTGTTTATTTCTTAGATCCTCCATTTCTACCACTTGCATTTTTATTTTCCCTTCACCAATAACCCTCCAAGAAGTGCTTCCTCCTTGTAAGAAGACTTCCTCTCCCCTGGAAGCAGTACCTGCCCAAGGCTGCCCTGAGCACACTCAGCCCCTTTGCTTTTGATTCTCCAGTGACCAGCACTGCTACCTGCCAGGTCCAGACCTGTCCTCAGAACCCCACCAAGGATGGGAGACTCTTTCTGGGCGATGCTCTCAGGGATCAATCTTCACCAGGTTTGCGGTGCATCCTCTTATCTATGCTCGGTATTCACATGACTCCCTGCTCTCGCATAAGTTTCCAGAGCTTGTCTTGTTACCCTAGGAAGTTTATGTTTCTACTTTCCTGTATACTAAAGCCTGCAGTATTCTCTGGTCTCCAGGTTACACTGTAGGTGTTTGTTATACATACGTTTATCTATTATCCTTATTGATCTGTGTGGTTTGGGGAGAATGTGAAATTTGAGTTTTGGTGGTCACATCAAGGTCCAGAAAAAAGCATGAGATGTCTTTATGTTCGTGGGGTAGGTAAAGACTTATCAAGGAGGAGAATGGCTAAAATGAACAGATGGAAAATACCAAGTGTTGGCAAGGACACAGAACAGCCAGCACTCTCACACACTGCCAGAGGGAGCAGAATGGACACAACCATTTTGGAAAACTGTTTGGCCACTTCTACTAAAGCTGAGCATAGGCACATTATGTGATGCAAAAATCATTTCCATTCCTAGTTCCACACCCAACAAAATGTGAACACATACATGAAAAGACATATGCAAAAAAAAAAAAAAAAAAAAAAAAAAGGAAAGAAAAGACATATGCAAGTATGATCCTACATCAACTAGAAACCCAAATGTCCACCATGGGCAGCATAGATAAATATATTTCAATACACACACACACACACACACACACACACACACACACACAAACATGCACACAATGAGATGCTATAGAGCAAGGAAAAGAATGTCACAAACATAATATTGAGTGAAAGAAAGTCAGTCATAAAAAGAATACTGTAGGTTCCATTTACATAAAGTTTAAAATAGGCAAAGCAAAGCAGTGGTGTGAGAATCCAGGAGAATGGCCTCCTCTGGGGGAGAAAGAGAGCAGTGACTGAGAAGGGGCATGAGAGGGATGTCTGGGAGGCTGGCTGGTTCTATTTCTGGGTCTGGGGGATGCGTAAGCGTGTTCTCACTTTGTGAAAATTCATCGAGTGCTACACTTTTGCTTTGCTTTCTTTACTGGATGAGTTTTATACTGTAATGAAGAAGTTTATTAAAAGCAATCCTTCAAAATAATTTTCAACTTGACATAAAAAAATTATTCTAATTAAACATGATCTAGAACCATTGGTAGATTGCCTTTTGCTTTTCATTAGATCTATGAATTTAGCTCCCAAACAGATGGCCTCATTGGTACCTCCCAACAGACCTGTGTTTTAGGTAATGATGCACAACCACTCAAGGTGGCCTTGAATGGATTCATGGAGAGGGGATGGCTTATTCAGTCAGGGAGGGAGGGATGAGCAAGGAGCTCAGACCTACAACTCAGGGCTTGCAGCCCTAGGTCCTCTCACTGGCTCTGAGGACCTGACAAAACATCTAATATTTATGAATCCCAATCTACAAAATATAGTTGCCATGCACCACACTGAATTGTGCAGGGGCCACATGACCTAGTGTGCATGACAGTGCTTCAGAAACCACAGATATGTACGCACCTGGGCTTGTGCAAACACAGTCTCCAAAGAGGCTGTTCTTGTGATCCCTGCTTTTGCCTCTTCCAAACACAGTTCACAAGATGGAATTGGGAGCCCCACGGAAGGAGGTGGGCTCAGGATTCAGGAGGTGGTCCTGAATTCGTTGCTATGGCGACATTTAAATCCTCCCATCAGCTATTTTCTACCAGTTGTGCAAATTCAGGGTCCTGTTTATTTCCCAAATATATAATGTAGAATTCTTAGGTTTTTTTCAGATAGAGAAAATGAGGCGAGTACTTGATACTCCACAAGCTCTCAGGGTACAGGGCTGGATGGATATCTTACAGGTATATCTGTCAATGTTTAGAGATGTAGATTCTTCTCGTCTACTTAGACCCATTGCAAATTGTATGCCAAGGAAAATGTGAAAGGCCAGTGTGAGCCCCTTCCATACCACACGCCTGGCAAACTCCCAGGAGAGTCCACATACCCTCTGGGCTCCATCCATCTTCCTGCAGATTTTATACTAGTGACCAGCACATACATGTGATTTTACGTCTGGCTTTTATCTAAAACACTGTATTAGTTATCATTCTATCATGGTCCTACAGAGTCATAATGATTCTAATTGTATTGTGAGAACAATGATAGAAAAACTTAAAAGAATTTTTCAAGATAAATACAAATAAATCACCCAAGGCCATGTTTGAGCATCTCACTTCCAAAAACCTCCAGGGCCTTCACTTTGCTCTGAAATAAGACCAGACTCAAGGGCTGTCTCCAGATACATCCTCACCTGCAATCCATCCCTTTGCCTCAGCCAGGAACATGTGTTTTTCTTTTGGCTCAGAGAAGCCACCAGCCTCCCCTCCCCTACCCCGGCACATGCTTCAGACTCAGCTCCAACATCACTGCGTCTAGGGGACCACCCTTGACTCCCCCACCCAGACAGAGACAGGGACCACGGGGACCGTGTGGGTTCTCACAGAAGCCTGGACTCTCCTTCCCATATCACCAGGAGTAATTGTACGATGATGTGTGGAGTTATCAGCTTGACGCTTTCTCCACCACTAGGTCACAAACCACCTGACTTGGGTCTCGAGCATCTTGCCTGATTCTGGTAGACATTCAGTACAAGTTTGCTGAATGGAGAATCAGCTTGTTACCCAAACATGAGAATATTTTTACTGTATATATGTGTTTACTTCTCATCTTTGCATGCATATTTAATTGTTACGAATCTGCTATAGGGTCAGGCCCCATTAGATGGCCGCTTTCATGCTCTCTGTACATCCCCTGCCCGACCCGGCCCTGATTCACTCTTACCTTATGTGCATGATTGCCTCCCCCTCCCCAAACCTAGGTGGGAAATTTAAGCAGTAACCACCTGCATGATCGGCCTGAGCCCCCCCACGATTGTTCTTGCCCTTGGACCAGAACTGCTCCAGTATGTTAGGTTATCAACAGTGGCCCTCGCCCCACTCCCCCCGGTAACCGAGGAGCCCTTGTGACGTCACGCACACAGCCTCTTCCTCCTCTGTGTCGCCGAGGTTGCTGCTGCATCCTGCCTGCCATTGGTCATAGGCAGACGGGTGTCACTCCAGGACCTTTGCCTCTGACTTGTAAGATTCCCTGTCCAATAAATCATTGATGTCCCTGTCACTGACTCTGGGTTCTGCCTTCGGTCTAGCGGCTGGGCAATTATAAGTCCTGCAGGCTTGCGTGGTGCAGCTCAACACCTGCAATTAGCATAGTTATCATTTTATGTTAAAGTATCTTTTTGAAATAAAAACCCCCAAGAACGAATCTAGGTTATCATCGAATATCACCCCATCAATGGGTGGAAGGTTTGATGAGGTCAAGCTCTTGCCAGATCACGAGGAACATGGTTGACAGCGGAGAGAGGGTTGCCGAAGGAGAAAGAGGGGGTGCCACAGACCCCTGGCTGGGCTCCCAGCCTATCACGCTCGGCCTGCTCATCCTGCAGCCTGAGCTCCAGGGCGACGGAGCTTCATTCTCGGACCCGATGGTGCTGAACATCGCAGAGGCTGCTGGCCCGAGGAACTGACTTCACTCAACTTCATTCAAACAAAGCGAAAGCCACAATGTTTATTTAGTCGAATGTGATCACAAATCATAAACTGCACATCTTTCTCACATCAAAACTGCTCATCTCACAGCCATGTGGAGAGCCTGCATTTGAGGGTGGGCTTCTTCATGGATAAATTGGTGTAGAAGACAAGCAGTGTGTGGGCATTTTATAAACCTGGAAGATGGGAACTTTCAGATCTTCTGTATAGAATCTGGGGTTATTATCCCCCTTTGGAAGGTGAGCAAGCCCCACTTTTGAACCAGCCTTCTTCGGGGGCCTCTCTGCCTCTCCCAACCCTTCTCCCCTCCTTCCCCCCGGCCCCCTTCTCACTTTTTCTCTGCTCTTTTCCCCTCTCCCCCAGCCCCACTCTCTTATGAAGACCAGATAGAGATGCTCATGAGAACCGCCATCAGTGTTGATCTGTTTGTCATCTGTCATCAGTGACTTTGGACTGACCTGGAAGCCCCGGGGAACCACCGCAGGGGCCCTAGTGAAGCGTGTGTGGTCTCCCCAATAAACCTGAAAACAAAAGAGAAACGCCTTGACATACTCAAGGGTGCGTTTGAAACAGAAGCTGACGTTGATCCGAGCATGTCTAGGAGAAAATCTATTTGGGAGGCTTGCGGTGAATAAGCCCTCTGTTCAGGATTTCATAACTGTGTGCTTTTGCTCTCTGACACTCTGGTTTCAAATTTTTCTCCATGCGCTTCATTTTAGCAGCACGATTTTTACTGGCTTTTAAAGTGCACTTGCCTTTGTTCCCACGGGAAGAGCACAACGAACAGAAATCAGATCTTGTCTCTACGCGGAAGGCGCGCCCTGTTAGGTCTACCCCAGGCCTTCTGACTTGAAGCCCAGTGATTTGAGCATCAGAGCCACTAAACGGAAATGAAAAAACAAAAAGATGATGCCATTGCAGAGCCAGGTTTGAGCGCTCAGCACCAAAGAATGGGTTTCAAGAATATTCTCCCAGGACGTGGCTTACTGTTTGAATTGGATGCACGGGACAGTTGGTTTTGCATCAGGCAGACAATCGTAAATATCAGATTCAGCTTGTGTAACCAACCAGATGACCAGTTCACCTCTGCTCCCTTCCCACAATGCCTCTTCTTCTCCAATTCTTCACTCCATTCGAAGTGGGAGGGGTGTGATGGCCGGAACAGGAGCATTACCGTCAGAAGGCCTTGCGCTCGTACAAGCTGGGCTGTTGACCAACCATGTGACCCTGGGCAAGGCTCAGTTTTGTGCACGGTGGGGACAGTGTCTACCCTGACGATGACTCTGGGTCTGATGCAGTACTGGAGAAGCATAAGTTACTATCCAACAAAAAATTCAAAAACAATCTTCAAATTTCTATTTCTTCCCCACCTTCTATGCTTCAGACCAATTAGAACATGTTTAGATAAAGGGCCAAGTCTTCTTCAGCGTTTACCCTGGAACATAACAGATATTGTGTATATATTTGTTGAATTCAGTCATTCTCTGGGTCAGTTCATTGAGAATATTCGTTTGCTTGATAGGAAGTTTAGCATCCCCAGTTTCACTTATCTCAGCCCTCACAACTGTCAGGTGTTTTCTTCTTTGGCTATTTGATTACGTGCTTGTCATCTTTCTCCTCCAACTATAATAGATTGTTAAGTCACTAGGAAAGTGCTTGGGACTCAGTAGGAACCCAATAAAGACTACTGTGGTCAATGAATTGGCAAAGTCTTTCATTTTTGACTCTCATGTGTAGAAGCAGATAAGTGCCTTTGCAATGACTTGTGTGTAATCTACTTCCAGTAATGATCTGTCCATCCAAGCTCATCACTGATTTACAAGTTTTGGGAACACAGCATAAGACCCATCATGCGTGTTCCTAACTTAATAGAAGAACAGCTACCACACTGACTTCTCTTGTTAACCAGATCCCTTCTTTACACAGGTTTGCAGCAGGAAAATATTATCTGGACGTAAGATGGCAATTGACAAAAAAACAAAAAGAGATTAAAAAATGGAACAATGAGATAGTTTCTTATATCCATCAGGCAAAGGCTGTAAAGGAATATACCGCTGAGTGTTAGCTGAGCAGAAGAAAGGCAGGATGCTCATAACTGAGAGGCGTGTTAATTGATACAAGGTTCTGAGAGGTAATATGAGAATTTTTGGCAAAAGCCACTGAAAACTGTGTACATTTTGACCTCAGACTTCTACTTTTAGACATTTAGTCCCAGGAATCATCATGCAAAAATGTTCATAAAGAGAGGATATACTGATTCATGGCTAAGTGAGGAATGTATTTAGTAAATGGCATGCATATTTTATCCTTTATCAAAACTGTGTTCTGGACCCATTGCATTCTGTTGAACAGCCTTCCAGAGGCTTTGAAACAGTGATTTACTCTAGGCTGGTGGGATCATGAAAAATGTTTGCCTTTGTTTAGCTACATTTTTTGCATTTTCTACGATAAACATCTATTCCGGGCAAAATAAAAATTAGTGTATGAAAGGAATTGGATCTTCCAGGACTCAGAATTAGCCTTTGCCACAGGCATTATTGACAAACTATGAATGACTGCAAGACATACAATGGTAGATGCTAAATAAGGAATAGTAAATATTTACTTGGTGTGGAGGCCAGTGGGAAAAGCACACACATGAAGGGGCCATCAGGGGAATTTTGTGTTTACATAGAATGAGGCTGAAGGAAATTGTTTAGGAAATCGGGGAGGACAGAGGAAGAAATACTCAATTGAGAAGGGGGTTGTGTTTGAGGATGCAGAATGGAACCAGTTTATTGTGAGGATTTCCTAAGGCTTATCTGAATCCCTCTGTTCCCTCCAAAGAATGGAGATTTCCAGGGCTGTGCCCCTGGGCCTTGCGTCCCTGGTTTCTCTCTTAATATCTGCCAAGAACTGAAAAAAAAAACACTCAGGTGGGAGATGCTTTATGGAGAGCTATCAAATTGTGAGGCCCCACTCATTGGTCACAGCACTTTAGCCAAGTCAGATGTATAGCCAGAGGTTCCTGAGAAATTAGAAACAGAGAACCATGGTTGAAAATATCCATCCACTTAAAAAACAGAACCAAAACCAACTTTGTTAGTATTTCTGTTCAGTTCAAAAGTTCTCTTCTTATCAAAAACATCTTGCATATTGTCCCTGGGACATAGTAGACACCCAGCCAATATTTGTGGGATGAATAAATGAAGGTGTGGGCAGACGAATGCGGTGGTAAAGAATCATCAGTGTTTTGCATACTGTTCTCTTCTATCCATAAAAGTAATACTGTGGATCATTGCCCAGTAGCCTCTGAAAATTGGACCCACATTTTTTGAGTTCTCACACTGTCTGAGGCCCTGTCTGAGGCTACATTCTTGGAGGAAATGAGAACACGTATGCAAGATACCTGGGGCTGGACGTGGTGTGTTTTACGATTAGTATTACAAGGACATGAACCACGATTTCAGGCACCAGAGAAGTTAGTGTGGGCTGGAAGGGGCAGAGATTTGGTAAAAGAGGTCAATTTGGGGTGGACCTCAAAGGATTAGCAGAAATGGGGGAACTACCAGGATGAGGGGGAGCCCCCAGGAGATGGAAGGCAGGAGCAGGGGCTGGGAGGCAGGCATGGGGGTGCAGCGCTCAGGGAACGGGTGACCACAGACGTTCTGTTGAGAGCAACTGAGCCAAATCAGAATTTGATTCATGACACGGGATTAAGAAACGTCACGCCTCTTTATTTTTATAACTCAGATAAACCTCTCTGAGCCCTGGGGTTGGCAAGAATTTGAAGTTTCATCATCTATGCTCATGCTGCTCTGGTCCCCAAGGTTGGTTCACTGTCTGTGTCATACGTCTATGGTTGCACGGGTGCTTGTGGCCCACTTCTGGGTGGCCTGGTCCGGGATGGTGGCTGCCCTCCTCCAGCTTCCCTCCACGACCCTCTCCGGCCAGACCTGTCTCACTGGGCCTCAAGGCGATGCTTTTTCCATCCTCCAGACACCTCTGCCTCTTCTTGGTCACTCAGTTTTCATGACTCTGTCCTTCTTGTAGTTTCTAAAGGGGCCACCATCTTTCCCATCCAAGGTTCTGCACGTGTCCTCCTGGAAAGGTCATCCTTCTCTTGGCCCAGTCAACGTCTGCTCATGCCCTGCGTCACAGCTGACCGCCACCTCCTCGGAAGCCCTTTCTGGACCCACCGTCCTGTACCTCCCTCTCTATCCGTCACTGGATTACAGGTCCACTCACTTCCCCTCTGTCTCCTTTGTCATGTGGACTTCCAAAGGTTGGGAATTCTTATTGACTCAGCCCCTCCAGGTGTCCAGCACTCCAGAATTAAGCGTGTGCTAGCCACCCAGTCCTATTAAGTCAGATAATTAGTAGAACCCATCTCACAGAGCTGTGAAGAGGATTAAAGAACATAATGTCACTCGAGGACCTGGAACAAAATGGAGCCCAGAGACACTTGTCGGGAGGACATTGTGCTGATAGTAGCTCATATTCATGAAGTATTTACTGCAGCCGGATACAGACGGCCCTTCCAAAGATTTCCATACTGTGTATGAATCAACCCTTGTATCACTTCCTCTGTGAGGCAGCTTCCACTATTACCCCTGCTTTACAATTTAGGAAGTAGACACAGAGGTTAAGTCATGGTCCAAGACCGCCATCTTGTAAGTGGCAGAGTCTCCTCTTGGCCCTTCTGCTCCCACGTCCTAAGCTAGATGAGGCCTGGCAGTGACTTGGTGATGGTGGAGGGAGGGATGGAAACCCCCCTCCTGGGACAGCAGGGAAGGCAGGCCGGTCATTCACAGACTTAGAAGGTGGAAGACAGTCTTCTGGTCCAATGGCTTCTGTTTGTGAAGTCAGAGCTCATGCTGTCTGCTCCATCTGAGGTAGGATGGGGATGGGGTGGCCAGGAGGTTTGAGGAATTGACGATGACGAAGATGATGAGAATTACAATTATAATAACAGCTAATAATTATGCAGAGTGTGACCACACATCCTGTTTGCCCAAGACCATCCCATTCATGCCTATGAGCTCAGAGTAATTACTAAGAGCATCTCCTTTCCCTTGTCCTGGTTTGTACCCTATTTTTAGAGCATCTGTCACTTGTCCTGCCCTTGTCACTAGCACCACACATACACTTCACTTCATCTGCACAGCAACCATAGCAGTTGGTACAATGGCCTACAAGGAGTGAGATGGGTCTCTGAGCAGTGGTGAAGACCCTCTCAAGGTTGCAGGTGGTGACCTTTGGTGGCCCCAGAGTGACTGCAGCCCACAGTGAAACCCTCATCCTGTCCCAGCCTATGGGGTGGACTGAGGTGAGGGTGAAAGGCCCTGAAGCAGGTAGCAAGGCCTCAAATAATGAGGACCTAGAAAAAGTTAAAGGAAAGAGTGAATTTAGAGCTATCCCAAGCACTCCCTTCCCTGTGCCTGCTGGCTTGGTGGAAACTGGTCAGACTGGCTGTAAAATGGATCAGCGAACAGAATCACGATTTGCAACCTTTTTTCCCCATAATTATATTATCAGCTGCTCTGATAAAATGGATAAGGTGTGAATGCATTTGCCGGTTTTACTTCCTGTCTCCCATAAGCTTTGGCAAAGGCCGATAGCTTCATCTACTACAGGTAGTTTTGTTGAACCCACAGTAGAGACAGTTTATAATTTTTCCTAAACAACAATGACTGACAGGGATGAAGTTGAATAAACATTTATTTATCTCCTGTTTTCATAGGACAGATGGAGAAGTCGTTTTATGCTCAGGGAAAAGAAATTATTTTAAAAGCCTACATCGGGGAGTATTGTTACCGGCTCCTGCTCAGCGCTGTGTTATGAACCAGATGGTACACATCTCACTGCAATTTCCTCTGTGGAGCATCTGGGGAGATTGAGCGTAGACCAGGTTTAGAGCACTGCCCTGGGGTCATTCTGCTGTGTGGGTGTCCAGGCTGTTTCCTCATCCAACTGTTCCCTGCACAGACGTGGCACAATCGGTGTCTACACCATGAAAGCAGCTTGCAGTTTATAATGAGTGTAATTGTACAGTTTGCAGGCTCTACCATTCGTGTTCAATTTCTAGAATAGAAGAAATTTTGTTCTATAAATATGGCTTATTTACTTTGCTCAAGGCAGTTGGATTGCGTATGTGCTGCATTGGTGGAAAGCGTGGGCCATTTCATCACTGATACCGTTTGAAAATAGATGCCTCTGATGCATGGATAGGATCAGCAAGAGGGGGAGGGGCATGCTTTTACATTATTCCTAGAATTTTCGCAGGTCATTTTCAGTAAAATATAAAACCCTGACTACCATTTAATTTTTTTCCTTTTTTTTTTTGCAGTACGCGGGCCTCTCACTGTTGTGGCCTCTCCCGTTGCGGAGCACAGGCTCCGGACGCGCAGGATCAGTGGCCATGGCTCACGGGCCCAGCCGCTCTGCCGCATGTGGGATCTTCCCGGACCGGGGCATGAACCCGTGTCCCCTGCATCGGCAGGCGGACTCTCAACCACTGCGCCACCAGGGAAGCCCCTGACTACCAAATTTAAAACTGAAAAGGGCAATGGTTGTCCTTAAGATGGAATCCCTGTTAGTCTTGAAACACACTCCCATTGCTAAGTTCTCCTGTTGAGGGTGGTCAGAATATGTGGGTAACACCTTCCTTCTGGCTGCTGGTGCCCTAAGCCTCTGGCTTTCTGTTTTTTCCATCTTGGAATCGGCATGTGCACTTTGTATTCATTGCTTTTACTTTTTACTCCAGAGGCAAACGTGTCCCGTCGGAGCCAAAGCCTGCAGAAACAAGATCAGGCAGCTCTGAGGACCCCACAGACAGAGCCTCAGCCTATAGACAGAGCCTCAGCCTGACAAGTGCCCCCTAGGGAGAGGCCGCCACACAAACGTCCCTGCAGCCCTGCGAGAGGAAACACGCTTTCCCACTTTCCTTGTGGGCCGTGACTTTCTTTCCTAGTGGGAAACTGCAGGAGGGGTTGGACTCCATTCATGTTTACAGCCTGACACAAACCATCTAACCTCTTCCTTCCCAGGATTGCTTCTCGCCCGTGTCTTCACGACAATTTTTATTTTGTTTTATTTCATTTATTTTATTTTTCATTTCATTTCATTTCGTTTATTTTATTTCATTTCATTCTATCTTATTTTATTTCATTTCTCTTATTTCATTTCTTTTAAATTATTTTATTTTGTTTTATTTTATTTCATTGTGGCAAGAACACTTGACATCTACTCTCAGTAGATACTAAGTGTACAGTACTGTTTTCTGTCATTCTGATGCTGTACAGCAAATCTCTAGGAATTATTCAGCTTGTGTAACTGAAATTGTATCCTCATGTTTAGCAAATCCCTCTTTCCCCTCCCCCCAGTCCCTGGCAACTACCACTCTGCCCTTTGCTTCTCTGAGTTGGACTATTTTAAGTGCTCATCCTTCTGTGTCTGGCTTATTTCACTGAGCAGCATGTCCTCCAGGTTCATCCATGTGGTTGCATATGGCAGGATTTCCTTCCTTTTTAAGTCCATTGTGTATACAGAACACGTTTTGTTACCCATTCATTCATCAATGGATGGCCAATAGGTATTCGAAAAGATGCTCAACACCTCCCACCTGCTGGGACGGTGATCATCAAAACAACACGAGACGTGTGTTGGCGAGGATGTGGAGAATTGGAACCTTATTGGTGGGGATGCAACGTGGTGCAGCCTCTACGGAAAGCAGCATGGAGTTTCCTCAAAATGTGAGAAACAGACCTACCACGTGATCCAGCAATCCCGTCTCTGAGTGTTTATCCAAAAGGATGCAAATCAGGATCTCAGAGAGACATTAGCACTGCCATGTCCCCTGCGGCACCATTCACAAGAGCCAAGATGGAAAGAGGCGGAAGAGGCATATTAACCCCTGAGTTGCGGTGCTGAGCGCCCTTGGCTGATGACCTTCGTGATCCTCCTCCTGCCTCACCTGGTCCCTTCCCCCCTGCTCTGCCGGTAAGGGATGGGCCCCCACTGGGATGAGGACATCTTCTTCCCAGCTGGACTCTCCTACGCCTACAGGGTCTTGCCTCAAACAGTGCCTGCTAGTCACTGCCCAGAATGACTCTGTAAGGACTGCTTTCTCCTGCAAAGCTGACGCTTAATGATGCAGAACTCTCCATTTCCTCCCCTTAATTTGTCATCACGTTCCTTAATATTCCCCAGTACCCCACTGACACTGAACTGGAACTCTACCCCAGAAACTCAAAACCCATCCAGCCATCACACTTCCTCTCCTTTGCCGCCCCTCACCCACGTGCTGCCCCTTTCCTCTGCACCTGTATCCACGGTCAGGAATCCCCTTAGTCTTCTGCATCCTCTCCTAACACTCTTTGGTCCCCACATTTTTGAACATCTATAGAATTTGCATCTGTAACAAATTAGTTGCTATTTATTTCTGTTCCGTCATCTGACCCCTGTTGATCTTGGCTGTGAACTGTGCACTTCGTGAAGGTAAAAGCTGTCTTTGTTACTCTGTGTCCTGACTCGTGGTGTAGCCCCAGAGTACATATTCTGCAGAAAAGGGCTTCCCAACTGAGGTCATCTGAGCACCGCCAGACCTGCACAGTTTTTTACTTCTATGTTTTTCCAAACCAATCATTTTTTTCAGCGTAAATGAATTCATTGTTAAGAGTGCTTTTTAATCACCTCCTGAAAGGAAAAACTGGTATCACTTGCCATCAGTAGAAGCTGGCTGTAAAACAAACAACTTCCATGTAAACAGAGCAATGCTATGACGCTATCAGATTCTACCCCGACATCTGAGACCTGTTCTCTCTTGGAAGGAAGGGGAGACTGGAAGTTAGGGTTGTGAAGAAGACTTACTAGAAACGAACTAAAACCCTTGATGTATTTAGAAAGAACAGAAAGGGGAACACCTTTTTCACTCCGTGATTCACAGTTGGTGAATTCAATGTGCAGTTACCACCTACAGGGGCCATTCAGCCCACACACAGGACTGCCTGGTACCGATTATAATAACTACTATTTATTGTGTGATTTTCTAATAATAGGGGCTAAGTATTAGCCCATCCAAGCCACCCAAAATTCCCCAAAGGAGGTCCTACTATTACCTCTTTTCCAGATGAGAAAACTGAGGCACAAAGGATAAAGTAGCTTGTCCAAAACCACACAGTAGTAAGTGGCCAAGTCAGGATCCAGTCAGGACTACAGCAGCTATTCTTAATTTCAAAACAGAGAGAATTTAATCCAGGGACTTTAGAGGACAGAAGTTGGAACCACAGGGGCCGATGGAGCAGAAACTGGCACACAGGAGAAGGAGGCTCAGTGTCTAGGAAGATGCTGCCCAAACAAAGACAGGAGGAGCAACACCTGGGCCCCTTCTCCCTCCTGCCCACCCCCGCCTCCTGCCGGGCTTCCCCTGGCCAAACACAGTTGGAAAACAGAGGTGTGGGGGCTGTGGACTCACAGCCTGCAGCACCCAGTCTGCTGTGACACAGAACAGAGGGGCAGTGGCAGAGAGGGGATGCCTCTGAGACCCCCAGGGTCTGCCTCTGTAATCTCCTTGCCTGCATAGCAGTAGTTGACTGCTGGATTTCGTATGAGACATTAAATCTGTGCAGGTTCTTCCCCATTTCAAGGAAAGGTGAAAGGACTTCCCTCGTGGTCCAGTGGCTAGGACTCTGCACTTCCTCTGCAGGGGGCACGGGTTTGACTCCCGGTCAGGGAACTAAGATCCCGCATGCCATGCAGTGTGACCAAATAAAAAAGAAGAGGTAGCTTCTCTGTACTTCCAAGCTACAGGGACATTTGCTGGGAGACCTGGAGCTGCCTGGAGACAATCTTTCCTTCTTTTTCAGTTTGTTGAAAATGTCCTGGACTGAGAAGGGTGAAAAGGAGACGCAGTGTTTTACTTGGATTGAGAGTAGGTCTGATGTCCACAGGGCCTGTGGGAAAGGGTTACCTGCACGCTACACCCTGTGCACATTCCTAGGGGGAGGCTGGGCCTCCTAGAGGCCAAGGGGGACATTTAAGAGTCTGTCCCAGCCCTGGACCCTCCACTTTGGCCAAGGCTTTCAGTGCCGCAGGAGCACGGAGCAGAGAGCTGCCAGACCACACATGTGACAGATTGAATATCAGAGACCCTTCTCCCCTTGGTAGTGGGCAATGTGTAAACCTAGAAATATGGGAAGTAGGGGTGAGGCAGTCGTAACAAGAGACTCAGCTCTCTCCAGTGCGGCGGGTTGAATTTGTGAAGTCAGATTCAGATTAATTTGAGGGAAATGAAGACAAGCTATTTCTTGCCTGTCTGAGCGCATAGACTAAAACTCTCAGCTGTTTCATGATGTGGAAAATGAGGGGATGTTATGAGGTCAGCCCCCCCACCTCTGCCAACCTGAGTCCCTATGGCCAGAGGTTGATGGACGTGTGTTAGCGGAACATGCTGGGACACTCGGGGCCGAAAGCAGACCACCTATCAGAGTAACACAAAACTAAAAAGGGTCCCATCCTACATGGACCCTTTTACCCGGGGGAGGACTACAGCACTGAGCGAAGCTGTTTCCTACTGAGACGCCAGCAGAGGAGAGAGCAGAAGGGACGGGAGCAGATTGGTCAGGGATTTGTCCCTGGTCACAGGAAAGCTGCCTCGCAGAGGTCCGGGATGAGCAGAGCCGGAGAACCAACATTGCTTGGGCAGGAGTGGTAATGAAACTTTTGGTCCATTCCCAGCTGGGGAGGGGTGGGACACTTGGAGTCACTTGGATTATTAAAAATCAAATAAGCAGTTGTTCTTCTAATCATTTCTTTTCACTACCAACTTAAGGTCATAGGCAGGTCTCCACATTGGTGTCTTTTTTTATTTAGCTTTAACTGAAGCTCAGCAAACCAAGGAAACTTTTCATGTTTCTTGCACTAAAAATCCCAAGCTGTTCTGTTTCCAAAGAAGCAGTCATCAGAAAATAATAGGGTCTCGTGAGAATTTGCTTCCTGCTTCCAGAGAAGAGAATCATGTTGTCAGTTTGTATCATGTTGAATAAATGCCTTTCAGGTCACCGACTACTGTACCGCTGAAGCCGATCTCCTCCTAAATTTCCTAGAAGGGTCTTGGCCATGAAGTTTGGGAGCACTTACTCAGAAGTTGACCAAGGATCCAAAAAGGGCCCCCAAAGTCCCTGAGGGAGATTCCCAGCCGAGGCTTCCAGTGCCTGGTGACCACACGAGGCTGCAGGTTCCAGGGCACCAACTGGTTATCTCAGCTTCTGCTCTGTACATGCCACCCTGACTTGACATACCAGGGGTGGCCAGCCCTGGACCATCCATCCCACCTGGGAGAAATAGAAGGGCTTTGAAGCTTGACTCCCAGGCCTTGGGCCATGATGACCAGGGAAGGCAAGGGACATTGATGTGACATCCCTTGGACTGGAATTCTTAGACCCCCTCAGAGTAAAAGCTACATGTTCAGGAAAAAGCGGATACCATCAAAGTTTAGGTTTTAACATGGTCAGTTATCATTTGACATCACCCCTGGGACCTGTGGGGTGATTTCTCAGAAATATCCAAATTCTTGGGAACTCTGGGTAACGGGTCTTACAAAAAGAACAGATAACCAACAAGGATTTACTGTATAGCACAGGGAACATTACTCAATATTTTATAATAACCTATAAGGGAAAAGAATCTGGAAAAAATGGATATATATGTATATGTGTAACTGAATCACTTTCCTGTACACCAGAAATTAACACAACATTGTAAATCAACTAGACTCCAATAAAAAAACAACAACTGAAACAAAGAAACTGATGGCCTCTCAGGCCTCTCATGAGGTCCGTAGCAGTAGGTGGAGTTTCCCAGGGCATCCCCTGTGATGTTGGTTAAACTTAACCCTCATTAAGGCCTGTGGACAAAATCGGTTCTTTGCACTGTAAAAGCCATGTGGGCCTTTGTGGTGGGGCAGCCTGGGAGGGAGGCATAACTCAGAACTGTCTCCCAGGCCTTGAGGAACAAAGGAAGAGCGTTTGCAATTAGAACAGAAGCCTCTGAAAGGATGTCTTTTAGCCTCAGAGATGTGAGGGGTTGATACCCTCTGGGTCTGTCCCCCCATTTGCATTTTAACTGCTCTTTTCAGGCCAGGCCATTGTGCCCAGGAGAAGCGCCGCCCCCGGACACACAGCCGGGCAGATGGACATTCTGCCCATTGATGGCAGGTATTTCAGGGGGACATCTGTCGTTTCAACACTCTTCTCTCAGTTTTCTTTGGCACGTTACCGTCTCCTTCTCTTTTGAAAGAATTTTGTCTGTTACAGCACTCCTGCAAATAGAGAAATAGAATGCCAAACGATTTGCCTATTTATGAAATATTTGTAATAAATAACTGGACGAAAGCTAGCTGTTCTGTAGATATCTGATAGGAGGGCAGAGAGACCAAGGTACGTGAAAGCTTCTTTTAAACTACAGAAATCGCTTCAAAGGCTACATATGAAACAATAAATTAAAAAATTAAAAATGAAATAAAAAATGAAACAAAGCCTCCATACTGACGTTAGTATTGTCCTAACGGTTTCCATGTTGAGGGCCACTGACGCCACTCCCTGAAGGCGCTGAAGTTGTCCTGAGTCAACTAACAATTCCATTTGAAAGACAGGAACTGTGGAAAGAGGCTTCAGTGAAGCACTGGGATTTACCAGCCAGAAAAATCCCATTTCATCGAGGATTCTCTTGCACAGTTGTCACAGAAAAGAAGTGTTAAAAAATTATCTAAATCTTAGAAATAAGGGGAAAAATTACTGTGTGGTCTTTCAATCTCATAATAGAATAACATCTAACAATTTACCAAATCCATCCATGGGGCAGCTGAAGCTCTAGAAGAAAGCTCTTCTTTAAATCTAATTGACTACTTACTATCGATATGGGGGTGAAAACAATATAGGTGAAAGATAAGGCGCAAGTGATTTCTGTCCAGTGGAAAAGATAATCAAGACCACATTTTTGTTGCTTTGTTTTTTTTTCCCCTGTAAACAGCTACCCATTTTGTTTCTAACTTTGCAAGTTTATTCAACGTTCTTTTCCCCACTGATCATAGACAGTAGTCTCTGCCTTTCAACCAGCTTTCATTCTTCTGGTTCCCTCATGAACGAGTTAAATAGATCTTCAAAATACGCTCACTATACCTTTCTATGGGTTATGTTTTATAAGCTTTAGAAAGTCACACTCCGAAAGCTGCATAGTAAAGTTTTTTTAGAAAGTCTTGATTGCCTTTGTGCTAGAGTTATAACAGGTGCTAACTAGAGGAGGAGCTTCACTGTGTCCCTAAATATAGGCAAGTTATATAAGCAAGACTTACCTGAGGGAATTTTGAAAAGCCACTGTTGACATGGGAGAAATTTCCTCATGGAAGAGTGTCTGTTACAGCAAAAATGTTACATGTCACATTTCACATCAAAAAAAGATTTTATGGGGAGCAGCTGAAAGCAGTATTATTTCCACTTTTGAACAGGAGTGAGACCATAGCTGGCCTTTTCGGGCTATTCATGGGGTAATTATTTCGTCATGGTCTCCTCTGTCCTTATAAAGCTGTGTTATTCTAGAAGGAAAAGCAAACGGTAAAAAAGAAGATAATACAATAAAGAACCTTACTGCAGATCTTTTCTGTATGGAACAATTGACATTTTTTTCCAGGAAAACTCAACTTGTTTGTAGTTAGTAGCAGATATCAGCAGGAGAGGTCCAGGAGCGTAATTGCTTCAGGAAGGAAGTTCAGCTACGCACTGTCCTTTCCAGGCTGCAGATAAAGGCCTTGGGAGCTTTCCCAGGGCTATTTTGCTTATGTGCTGCAGCTGTATTACCTATAGGGTCAGAAAACGTCAAAGTACCACCAGTGCTCACGGATCAAGCTGACTCTCCAAAATGCTCACTTTCATTTGGAGACATCCAGGAGGCTTTCTATACCAAGTCTACTTACAAGTTTAGGGGCCTTGTGATAAATCATGTTTATTTTCCCGCTGAATTCTCCTGGAAGACCGTTAGACAGCTAGTTATCTACAATCTCCCTAGAGAGATGCAATTGCTCAGAGCAGCCTAGTGGTCGAGACAAGCAATTTTACAGTGAATTGCAGAGACTGAACGGCCAGACTGACCAAAAGGTGTGTCAAGCTGGAGGGCCACACTCTGGGAAATTTCTGTCCATCAAGTTCTATCTCCGGAACAAGGCATGTGTCTGCAGAAAACCGTGGTTAAAATAGAATTCAGGGGCTTCCCTGGTGGCGCAGTGGTTGAGAGTCCGCCTGCCGATGCAGGGGACACGGGTTTGTGCCCCAGTCCGGGAAGATCCCACATGCCGCGGAGCAGCTGGGCCCATGAGCCATGGCCACTGATCCTGCGCGTCCGGAGCCTGTGCTCCGCAACGGGAGAGGCCACAACAGTGAGAGGCCTGCGTACCACAAAAAAAAAAAAAAAAATAGAATTCAGTATTTGGGAGGAATAGCCTATTAGCTAGAGCTTATGAATTTCTTATTAGGAAAAAAAAAGACACAAAAGTGAGAAGTTAAGGGGGCAAGAGAGTTCAAGAGACTTCCAGGTGGTGACGGGCTGCTGGGGAGTGCTGTGTTGTGCCGTGTTTGGAGCTGGGGTGGGGGGTTGTGGGCAGTGCTGGACAAGGGCTGGCAGGACCCCTGCAGAAAAATAGAGAAGAAAGTCTCTATTTCCCGTTTTTACCCAAAGACCCCCCCACCAGTGTCACATGATATTTTGTTATGTCTCTAAGCTCTAATGGTTAAATCACACACACACACACACACACACACACACACACACACACACACACACACAC